>NC_066874.1:16677489-17277489 GCF_022985175.1 Labeo rohita | reverse complement strand
AAATTCATTTTCCACTCATGCTTTTATTGCAATAAGAGTGCAGTCGATTGAGTCGATTACATCTGTAAAACCAGCGATTGCCTTTGGAGTGTGGCTTTTGAATTCAACATACAGCACAATTTTAAAATCCTCTTTTCAATTTCTGGCGGCAGTTGCAAAAAATCCAACTACGCCGAGTGTATATACGCTTGGGTGAACATTTGCATAATGGTATGTGCACTAAAGTTTGTTGTTTATTAATCCAGGTGCATTTTACGGAGGCGTTTTATGTGTGCTTTTATCCAGGTGGCTCCTGGTCTCTTCAGTTGTAGCTCCCTGTGGGCAGCTGCCAGATTGATAGGGGTCCAAAGATCAGTGAGATCTGAGGAAACATGGATGTCTGCAGTACAGAGGATTGGCTTTTTTGTGTGTGATTCAGTTTGATTGTGATGAGAGTAACTTTTCTACAGCACAAAGGAGCAGATAAGGACAACTAGCTACCTCTAGAACGAAGCTTATTTAAGGCACTATTTCTAGTAAACATTCAGATCAGTGTAATTTATTTCAGATGACAGCACTAAAGATGGCTGTTCTTTAAAACTGTAATTGCGTTTTAATCCATGATCAGTTTAGTACAAGTTGGTAAATTGCTGGCTGACTAAGGCTCATTCAACATAGCTGGACTATTATTGGATTAGTTCACTTCCTTTTCCAAAAGGTTCATGTCTTTCTTTCTCCATCTCATTTTCTCCTTTAACTTCAAAATCATCTGACATTATTGTTTTACCTGTTTTGTAAAGGGCGTTTGACTTTCTTTGCACGTTCGCTTTGTAAACGCTAGGTTGGTACTTCCACCTACGTATGATCTTTTCAATGTGATTATGTAATACGTGAAGTCGAGCTAGTGCGAGACGAGCATTTGTGGTTGAAAAGTATATAAATTCTATAAATATTACATAAAGTACATAAATAGAAAATGATGTATCGTTTCGCTAGATAAGACCCTTATTCCTCAGCTGGGATTGGGTCTGCCAGTCTCCATCGGCGTCATGGCTGGAGGATTCCTCATCTCCGCCTCCAGTCTCTGAGTCCTGGACTCTGCCTCGGCCCTCCGACCCAGCGGCTCCACCCCGGCTCTCAGCTCCCTTGTCTCCCCTGTCAGCCCACTAGCTCCACCAGGCTCCCTCATCTCTCCGGTTCCGCCTGGGCCAGAGTCGTCAGCCCTTCCTCCACTATGGCTCCTCCTTCCGTCAGCTCCGCTGTGGGCTACCATCATGGCTGCGGCTTGGGTCTCACCTGGCTCCTCCTGCTCCGAGTCCCTTCTGTCTCCTCCCTGGCTCCTCCCTCCATCTGATCCACCCTGGACCCTTCTGTGTCCTCCCTGGCTCCTCCCTCCATCGTCACCACCCTGGACTTTGTTGGTTGTCCTTCCCCCGGGAGTCCGCCAGAGCCTCCTCCTACACTGACTTTCTGTTACCAACCCACGTCCACTCCTTTGTTTTTGTTTTTGTTTTCTTCTACGGCGCAAGGTCGTGCCTTCCAGGAGGGGGGAGTAAACTCACACCCCTGTTGACTGTTTGTGTTGGTTTCTCCCTTCTGTGCCCATATATGGTTTTTCCTGTTCCTGTCCTCATTAAGTCCTTATTAGTTAATCACCCACACCTGTCCTTGTATCATTAGCACCCCTATATAAGTTGTATTCAGTTAAGTGTTGTTCGTCCGATCTTAAGGTTATGTTGGTATGTGTTTCCCTGCCGTTCCTGTCTGGATTTACCCATTGTGGATTTTATTAAAGACTTGTTTTTTATTTCGTCTTTGTACGTCTCCTTCTACACACATGCGTGACAAAATAAGGATCTCATGTAGCAAAAACATCATTTTTAAAAAAAAAAATCTATATACCACAAATGCTCATCTTGCACTAGCTGTGCAATGCGCATACATGACTTTGTGTATTATATATTTACGTTAAAAAGGTCACGTTTGGTTAGTTCTACGTCTGTGTACTCCAGTTCAAAAACTACATCTCATTTTCTCATCAAACTTCAAAACCGTCTGACACTGTTATTTAAGTTTTTTTTTTTTTTTGTAAAGGGTGTTTGGCTTTCTTTGTATGTTCACTTTGTAAACACTAGATCAGTACATCCAGCTACATTACCCGTGACCTCTCCAATGTGTAATACGTGAGGCCAAACTAGTGCAAGATGAGCATTTGTGGTTGAAAAGTATATGATTTTTAGTTTTTTTAGAAAATATTTGATCGTTTTGCTAGATAATACCCTTGGCTGGGATCGTGTAGACCCCTTTGAAGCTGTATTGAAACTGCAGTTTGGACCTTCAATCCATTGTTTCCCATTAAAGTCCACTACATGGAGAAAAATCCTGGAATGTTTTCCTCAAAAACCTTAATTTCTCTTCGACTGAAGAAAGACAGACTGGATGACACGGGGGTGAGTAAATAATCAGGGAATTTTCATTCTGGGAGTGCACCAATCCTTTAATCGACGCTGTTTCAAACAATGTGTAACTGATCATGTGTGATACTAAAAACAACAGTTTGTCCCTCAGTGCACTCGCACACAGCTGGTCATCAGCATCATGATCACGCATCCGTTTCCGTAGCGATGCCAGCTCACTGTGCTGTCTTCAAAACAGGAGCAGTGAGCTCTTTCACCCTGCCACTCTGTTCCTGTCTTCTGTTTTAAGTTTCGTTGTGGGTTGATCTAGCTTTTCCAAAAATGCTCCTCCCTCATCAACCCAACCCCTTTTTCTCTTTTCTCTTTCTCTCTCTTGATCTACTTTTGGAACATGAAAGCGGTAATAAATCATTGTGAATTAAAAATAACTTTCAATTTAATATATCAAATTTTAAGCTAATGTTTCAGACAATACTTTTTATATTACACATGAGGCATATAATGTGTTTTCTTAGCCTATTCCAGTGATTCCTGCACTGCTATTCACTGCCTCTATGGAATCTACAGTGTCACGGTAAAGAAATTATATTTTACTCAAACAGAATCGAATGTAAGGAGAGATGAAAAGAGCCGGGTACTGCGAAATGAAATAAAGACAACTCTGCTTGCTGCTGCTTTTCATTAGAGTCTGATTAAGCGATGTTATTAGCTGGATCCTTTAAGGAATCAGTCAAAAGATTTACTGAACTTCAAGTCATTTTTACATACTCATGTCTAGCTCTAAATGTACTTAGAACCTATATGAACCATACTATGAAGACCCTCATGTTCCAAATTTGTATGACTTTCCTTCTTCTGTGTATCACAAAAGAAGATAATGGCTTTTTTCACACAACGAAAACCAAAATTTTTCCAAATATTTTCTTTTGTGTTAGAATAATGGAAAAACAAAATCCTGGTTTATGCTTAGTGCAGGCTTCAAAACATCTTTATGAAAAGGGATTTCTGTGACAAAAATAAAAAAGAAACCTCCTGTGTTAAACAGTGTCAAGATGAAAACCCAAAGGTGTTGAGCTTTTCAAGGAAAGAAGGCGAGAGAGAGAGAGAGAGAAAAAGTGACGCCGATGTTAAATATAGATACTTGCACAGCTAGAGGAGTGCTCGCACAAAGAGATCCAGAATGAATTATTCATAAACATTTTAATTATTAAGCTTCACACACATCAGCTTTAAAACACAGAGTGTGGTTTCCAGCGCAGCTCCTCAAAAGCCTCAGAGGAAAAAGGTGTTCTGATAAGAGAAAGGAAAACTGAATTCCTGTAGCTACTAAAATTCCTATAAATAAAGTGTAACTGGCAAATAAAACTGTGACAAGCAAACAAACAAAAGTTGTTGCTTGAGGTATCAAATGAGGAAGCAGCTAATTATAAGTCTTTATTTATGCTTCCAATACACCGCTCAGACAATATTGTCATAGAGTCAACGACCTGAATTATGCGTTTTGAGATTATTAGCATAAATTAGGGCTGTTTGATTATGGCAAAAAATCATAACGATTATTTTGGTCAATATTGTAATCACATTTATTTAACACGATTACGAGTGGGCCATATGACCAAAACTGTATATAAGTGATTAATTTAAAGATAGCAATATATATCAAATATAGATTTTCTTTAAATAAGGTTGCTATGACATCTACATTTTAGATACCAGCAAAATCTCACAATTCTCACAAGTCAAGGTCAAATACAATTGAAAAATTATACAAATGAAACAAGTTTTTATGCAAGTCTAAAGCATTCAGCTAACAGCCTACTACAGAAATTGAATAATCTAATGTAAAAAAAAAACAAAAAAAAAAACACAGACGGCAGAAAGAATATTACGTTGTCGCTTTAAGAGCTGCACTATGACCCCTGTTTTAACCCGCCACTGAATAAAAAAATTAAAAAAGGTTATTGCAACTTTTTATCTCCCAATTCGGACTATTTTTCTCAGATTTGCATCATATAAATGAAGTCAAACACATTTGCGAGAAAAAAGTCAGAACTGTGTTTTTATCTTGCAATTCTCACTTTTTTTCTCAGAATTGCGTGATATAAACTCACAACTGCGACAAATAAAGTCAGAATTGCGGGAAAAATTCGGACTTTTTTCTCGTAAGTGCGAGTTTGTGTCGCGCAATTCTGAATTTTTTTCTCGCAATTGCAAGGTTGTATCTCACAGTTCTGATGTTTTTCACTTTTTTCTCAGAATTGCGTTTCAAAAAGTCAGAATTGCAAGATATAAAATCCAATTTTGAGGGGGAATTCTGTTCTCAGAATTACAAGTTTACATCGCACAATTCTAACTTTATAACGCAAACGTCACAATTGCTAGATATATGACTATTTCTCAGAATTGTGAGTTTATATCTCACATTTCTGATGTTTTTCATGCAATTCTGAGTTTTTTTCTCAGAATTGTGAGATATAAACAATATCTAATAAAAAGTTATAAAGACAGAAATGTGAGATATAAACTTGCATTTCTGAGAAATGATGTCAGAATTGCGAGATATAAACTCTTTTTTTATAAACTGACTTTTCTCCTAGAACTACAAGACATAATCTCACAAAGTCATATATACTACAACTGTGATTTTTTTCTCACAACTGCGTGTTATAAAGTCAAAACTGCGAGGTATAAAGTCAAATTCTGAAATGTTCTTATAATTCAGAGTTTATATCTCACAATTATCACAATTGTGAGAAAAGAGTCAGAATTGTGAGATATAAAGTCGCAATTATCTTTTTTAATTCAGTGGTGGAAACAGGCTTCCATACTGCACGCATCCAATATACTGTTACACACGTATTTTCATTCTCAATGGTTTACACTGACTTAAGAAGTAACTGACAAGCGTTTAGGGCTCTCAAAAAAAATGGAATTTTGCAGAACGTTAAACGTTGAGAACGTTGCGTTTGAATTTTAGGTGTACTTCAAGGAGGCAGCCTTATCAATGGAACAAAAGATGCGACAACAATGTAATTGTTGTTGCATTATGTTTTTATTATCCTATCCAGGTGAAGCCACTAAATTTGTTGTTCACACATTATTTCAAGCATTTTCTAGAAGGACATCCATCACTGTTGCACTTACGTCTCGCACAAGAGAGACACATGTTTAGAAAGCCATGTAAAATTAATGCAAGTTCAACTTTTATCTCGAGACTTTATGGCGGGGGGTTTTCCCCATCTCACTGCATCTCATGTTTTTAAATGAAGAAAGTACTCTGTGTGATTGGCTTTCGGTCCTTTGTATTAAACTCATACCTACATACATACATACATACATAATGCTGCTTTGTTTATAGTTGTTTAAGCAACTTAATTAATTCTCGTTTTGCTGCTTGAAACTGCAAATTGGTGTGTCTTACCGTATTATTTTAATGTATTATGTTAATTATGAACACACTGGTTTGTAGTGCAAACAGTTTTACTGTTTACTGCACATTGTTATTCTTCTCGTTATCTCCCTATAGCGCACATATGCGTACTTACGCACTGAAGAATAAGGTGGATAATAAACATATGAATCTAAAACATTATGAAAAAGCAGCCATCATAGCTGATATCGCACAGCAGACAGCACATGCCCTTTAGACACAGTACACCAGTCGTGGTGCCCCTAGGGAGGGTGGCAGGAGTTTGATTGGAATCGAACGCCAATTAAAACTCCACCAGAAGAGAAATTAGCCACACTAATCCGCCTCACAAAGCACCACCTTGACTGAATGTCAGGCCAAATCCTGTTTATCTGTTTATCTTTCTATTTGCATTTAATCAAAGCATAAATTTTAAGAATGCAACATGCCCCAGGTGAGCAGACTCAAAGCATGCTGGGAGCTTAGCTGCATACAAAGTGCCTCCCTGACTGTGACTGTACAGTCAGAGCCTCCAAATCATATTACGAAGAATTGAACGCTGACCTGTAGATGAACATTTGTCAAATTCTACAGAATCAAATCTGGGTCTGTGATGGAGTTGGTATTTATCTGTAGTTTTAGAGCTTGGCGAGTTGCCCGTTTGGCATCGATACCCCTGTATCCTGAAGACAAATGACATGCAGTGGTCTACAGCGTTTCATTAAGGCATATTGATTGGAATGTAACAGCTCAATGCAAGACCTAAAGGGATGACGTCATTCAATCGGCTTGATGAACAATCTAAGACACGTTAAGCAATCGCGTGGGCTAATGTTGGGGCATCTGGTCAATATCAGGAAGGCTTTAACGTGTTTACATTATACAACTACATTCATTGCCGTCAACATGTGACCGGATTCTCAAGGCTACTTAGGGGAGGGGCGGAAATAAAACGGTGCAGTAACCATTAATCATCTCCTTGGCAAGACAAAGACAAGATGCGTATGATGGTTTTTAGTGATCGGAGGCACAGAATGTCAGGTAAGAAGAAGCATCTGGGCTTGTTTATCTATTTATTGAATACAACTTCAGTATAGCAAGAACAGATGCTACTGAATAAATCTTGCCTGCAACAGCAAAATGTGAGCAAGTGCAGTCAACCATACTGTAAATCTCAGTATGCGCTACATATACTCAAAAAAATATTTAGGCCTAAATGTAATATTTATGTTTCTAGTACTAGCAAAGGTGTGTGAGTTTAAAAGCATTTGCCAAATGATTCGTTTTTTGAAGAAATTCCTGCACAGCTATTCAAGGCTAGAATTATTTCTATTAAGTTGTCCACAATAACAGCACACAACATACAGCGTGATCACTAAAGAATGACTCTTATGAATTGGTTCTTTTTATTGAATCAGACTAAATAAATCACAAGTTACCAGTTTGACTGACACTAAATCCATTTCAAGGATTGTTTGAAATTTCAAAGAATCAAACAGAAGAGAAGAAAATCGCTGAATAAAGCTGTTATTTTTGCACACAAAAAGAATTCTTGTCGATTCATGACATTAAGGTTGAACCACTGATGTCACATGGACTATTTTAACAATTTTCTTTACTACCTTTTTGGGCCTTGAACCTGGTAGTTGCGGGGTCAGAAGGTTCTCAGATTTCATCAGAAATATCTTAATTTGTGTTTTAAAGATAAACGAAAGTCTTACTGGTAATTAATGACAGAATTTTCATTTTTAGGTGAACTATCCCTAGGGATGGGACAATAAATCAATTCATGGATTGATTCCTAGATCTTCCGAATGCATCGCCATTCTCTTTGGAATCGTTTCTGAGCTTAGATTTGAACAGCAGATGGCGGTCTAATCTAATTTTTATCCATGCACTCAAATGCTCATGAAGAAGAGTGCTGAAGAGAACTTGTGCATTCGGCCAAAGAGTCATGTAATTTCACCTTGGCTCAGAATATGCTTTTATGATGCGAGATTACCGAAACACAGCCCACTGTGAGCAACCTTGTATTTCGCTTTAACCTTTTCAAATTGTATAAATGATTATTTTAGTTTCAAGTGCGTGTAAGGATTTGGAAACAAGCAGAGCACGGCTGTTTCTAAAGCAAGCGTTGCCATCTGCTGTTCAAAACTAAGCTCAAAATCGATTTGAGAACAGATCGCGATGTGTTTGGGAAAATATTGAATCGATGCTGAATCATTTCTCGATTCGCGCTGCAACTATTTATCATCCCATCCCTACTATCCCTATAGATAAACCTTCACAATAGAGTTTTGTTTTAATAAATTGTCTCTTAATGTCGGCACCGATAGCCTTGAGGTTAGTGTGCTGACATATAGCGGTGACCCGAGTTCGAATCCCGCCTCGAGATCCTTTGCCGATCCCTCCCCCTCTCTTCACCTAATGCTTTCCTGTCTGCTCTCTACTGTCCTATCAAAGTAAAGGCAAAAAGCCAAAAATATAACTTAAAAAAAATTCTCTTAATGAAAAAATGCTACAAAAACAGCTTTTTTAATGTAACTGTATATACAGTTGATAGTATTATTGAAAATAATATGGTGCTGAGAGGGGGAGTATTGTGTCATTCTGATGTATCTAAAATGAATATATAAAAATAAAAAATATTTTTATACCATTTTATCAATTAATTCTCTTTCTCTGGTCCTTTTTTAAAACCTAGTGTGCTGCCTACTATGCATTCTAACTGAAATGGAATCTCAATGACAGATTTGGAATGTGACACATAGAACTTAATTAAGTTAGACGTGATACTGAATTTAAGACAGTTGAAAAGGCTTTGAGCGATAGATTTACAATCCTTGGAATAGTGTGCACTGTATGAAGGTCCTAGATCATTTTTTACAACCAGGGTTGCCAGGTTTTCACAACAAAACCAGCCCAATTGCTACTCAAATCTAGCCCAAAACTAGCTCAATCGCATTTTGCGGCGTAAAATACACATTTTTGGTGGGGTTTCTCTCACATTCAAGGGGCTACAGTTGAGGTCAAAAGTTAACATACACATTGCAGAATCTGCAAAAATGTTCATTATTTTACCAAAATAAGAGGGATCATACAAAATGCATGTTGTTTTTTATTTAGTACTGACCTGAGAAAGATATTTGAAATAAAAGATGTTTAAATATAGTCCACAAGAGAAACTAATAGTTGAATTTATAAAAAATGACCCAGTTCAAAAGTTTACATACCCCTGAATCTTAATACTGTGTTGTTACCTGAATGATCCACAGTTGTGTTTTTTGTTTAGTGACAGTGGTTCATGAGACACTTGTTTGTACTGAACAGTTAAACTGCCTGCTGTTCTTCGGAAAAATTCCTCCAGGGCCCACAAATGCTTTGATATTTCAGCATTTTTGTGTATTTGAACCCTTTCCATCAATGACTGTATGATTTTGAGATCCAAATTTTCACACTGAGGACAACTGAGGGACTCATATGCAACTGTTACTGTCACACGCATCAGATCACGTGAGGTCACGAGGACCCGGAAGTAACCTCACGCAGGTATTTAAGCAGGAAGCAGGTGTTGTCTAGCACCAGACATTGAGTTCATGAAAGACTCCACGTCAGGTCCCGACTCCAATTCAACTCACGTGAGTAAAACTCTCTGCTCTACGGAGCTCTTATCTACCTGTCTGTGTGCGTGTGAGAACGCGGATTTCTTGGTGGAAATCTCTACTCCTTATCGGAGCGTTCTCAGACCAACTGCGTGATTAACCTGCTCACTCGCTCACTTCCGCGTTTGAGTTTTCCGTCACGCTACAAAGGGACTTATCTCGATCATTCATCTCTCGTCAAGCCTCCGTGACAGTTACAGAAGGTTCAAAGACTCACTGATGCTCCAGAAGGAAAAACAATCGGAAAAGTTTCCAATTGAAGGATTTTTCTGGAGAACAGCAGACAATTTAACTGTTCAGGACAAACAAGTGACTTATGGATCACAAAAAAAATCATTCAGGATCATTCAGGTAACAACACAGTATTAAAAATCAAGTGCATGTAAACTTTTGATCCGGGTCATTTTTATAAATTCAACTATTATTTTCTCTTGTGGACTATATGTAAATATCTTTTATGTGAAATGTCTCATTCAGGTCAGTACTAAATAAAAAATAACATGCATTTTGTATGATCCCTCTTATTTCGGTAAAATAATGAACATTTTGCAGATTCTGAAAGGTGTATGTAAACTTTTGATCTCAACTGTAAATATCACAGCACTGGGGTCACTTCAACCTGTCAGCATGAACAAAAAGTGATTCAGTGGCAACAGTGTTAAAGTAGCTCAACTTGGCAATACTGATCATAATTTTCAAATCTATTTCATGAAACTTTTGACTACTGAAAGACTACTAAAGACTTTTCATCATCTGAACAATCAGTATGTTTTTAAACAACAGTGCAATCCATTGAAAGCACTGTACTTTTATCCCTCACATCCTTTTTATTCCTGTCAAAAATTGACTAAGGTCAAATATTTTTTTTAGCATTTTTATCAATATATTTCAGGGCAAAATTATTATGATCAACATTTCTTGGATTTATTTTTCCCACAAGCTTTCACACTGCATTCTCTAAATGACACATGTAATGCTCCCCTAGATTTTGGACAAAACAGGGTATATTAAGAGATAGTTGCTGACTTTTTGGAGCAGCCTTCCTGTCAAGAGTGCTGTCCATGATACTGTCTACAGAGGCCACTCACTAGTTTTTGAACCTGAGCTTCAGTGTCTTCTCTGCTCCCTGGTTGTGCTGAGCAGAAAAGAGTCACACTCCAGTGCCCCATGTTGAGTGGCAGCTCAGTGAGGCGATGCAGCGCAGTTCTCCCGCTGGACCCCCAGTAGCATGTCCAAATCTCACTCTATCTGGAGCCAAAAGGCCACCGCAGCAAAACAACCACAAACTCAGCAAGTCAAGCTGAATATCTGACAGGCAGTCAGTCTCTGCTCTTCCTTTGTATTCGCTTAATACTCTTCTGAAGTCATTGCTCTGTTTCTTACCCCTACTTTATCTGCACTCAAATCAATTATACGGTAAAGTTGGAAAGTTTGATGTTCCTTATTCCCCTGGCCCACTTAAAATGGAAGAACTATGCTAGAAGTGTCATTCCTGCATTTTCTGGATGACTTAAAGCCCCAGTGAAACATGTAGCATGTGTTTAATACAGCTGACTTGTTCAGCCCCTTTTAATGAAGAGCGAATGTCTCAAGAGCCCCACTAAAGAGAGAAGACCTGAAACCTCCTGCTGTGCTCCTTCGCCTGTGCCTCACTCGATCAAACAACATAGGGCTTACAGAATAAAGTATTTCTAATTAACACTGTAAAAACATATAGAAACTCAAACATTCACAGCAATCTACATCAACTCCAGAGGTTTAAGGTTCAGCTGATTAGATCCTGTAACTATAGCATGTTTCTCAATTCAATGTCATTTGCAAGTAATCATGTATTTGATGTAATTTTTGAGCTTTGAGCAGTTAAAAAATAAACTTGCATGTGAGATTTACTTGGAAGAAGCATCAGTTCCCATAAGTTAAAGATGGGGGCATCCAGGTTTCCTTACTTAAGAAGCTGTATGTGTCAGCCAAACTGCTGTTAAAATAAATTGGAATGGATATATGAATAACTCAACAATTGTTTCTTTTGTTTCTCAAGAATTTTAAGAGAAACAAGGTGATACTTGAATATAACTGAGAACACATTCTGATTTATGACAGGGCAACCTCTGAACAATACAATTTTCCTCTGGGCTATTTTGTTATGATTTTTTGATGCTTTTATATATCACCAACAGAAACCACAAGCAACAATTTTAAAATAATGAGATTCAATTCCTAAAACAGAGCAGTATTTGCCTTGTAGCTGAGGTCTATAGGGAAATGCATGAGCTTTTGTTCTAAATGGTCATTTTCTACTCATATTTCTCTCTAAATGTTGATGTAATGCAGACTCAGACAGCGATGAATCTACATCAGATGGAAAGTCATAAATATGCAGATGTGCCTCTCATTTTGCATAGAGCAGAAGACTGACAGATGATAGGAGTCGGGGTGATGCTCCCTGCTCTTCTGGCATATGCTATCATGAAAGCCTACTGCCAGACATCTTAAGGTCAATCTCAATGCTGAGGAGCAGGTTGATTTGAGCTTATTCAAGAGTATGTAAATTAGAAAAGAGCTGGTATCCCTTCCTCTCCAGTGTAGCTGTAGAGAGTAGCAGCTCATTAAGATGCCTTTGACTTCTCAAAGGTGACACTGATGAGGCAGTATATTTTATTCATATGCAGATGACACAAGAAACTGTTTGGTTTCAGTCAGATTCAGTTGTTATCAATGAACCTCATCGAGCAATGAATATGACAGCATGGCCACAGTCTTTAATGGCGGTCTGAAACGAGATTCTGGAATCTCAGCTTCATTAAGAGTCCCTGTGATCCCTCATGTAAAAATAAGGATTTGAGAAGAGATTTTTGACAAAAGTTCGATTTGATGTGTGATATTTCTTGTAAAGTACTTTCTTTTATCCCAGTGATGACACAACTTCCTAAGAGGCTTTTTAAAGATACACTACATGGATCTAATTTAAAACATGGTCCAACTTTTATTTTTTTAACCTGCGAGTTTACATCTGTCAATTCTGACTTTTTTCTCAAAATTGTGTGATACAAATTGTTAAAATTGTGATAAAAATTCAATTGCGAGTTACAAAGTCAGAATTACGAGATGTAAACTCGCAATTCTGAGAAATTAAGTCAGAATTGCATGATATAAATTTAGAATTGTGACTTTTAACTTATGATATAAACTTGCAATTGTAAGTTATAAAGTCAGAATTGCAATTCTACGAAATATAGTCGCAATTCTGAGAAATAAAGTCAGAACTGCAAGATATAAACTCAGAACTGTGACTTTTTTTCTCAGAACTGCGTGATATACACTTGCAATTACGAGTTATAAAGTCAGAATTTCAGAATTGCAAGATATAAACTCACAGTTTTGACTTTTTCCTTAGAAATGCGTGACAAACTCGAAATCTGACTTTTTTCAGAATTGTGATATAAACTCATAATTGTGAGTTATAAAGTATGAATTGCAAGACAAAGTTCTCGCAGTTCTGAGAAATGAAGTCAAAATTGTGCAATATAAACTCAGGATTGAGACTTTTCTCAGAATTGCATGATATAAACTCGTAATAAGTCGTAATTTTGAGAATAAAGTCAGAACTGCGAGATATAAACTCTGAGAAATGAAGCCAGAATTGCGTGATATAAACTTGCAAGTTATAAAGTCAGAATTGCGAGACAAAGTTGCAACTCTGAGAAATAATAGGGCTCACAAAATCGGTAGCCCGACGTCCTAGGGCTATTATGTTTTCCAGTCGGGCTACCAAAATGTATCACCGCCCTTTTCAATTTAGTTGTATCAAAAATGAAGTCAAAATTGCATGATATAAACTCGTAATTGCGAGATATAAAGTAAGAATTGCCAGACAAACTTGACAATTCTGAGAAATAAAGTCAGAATTACTCACAATTCTGACTTTTTTCTCAGAATCGCGTGAAATAAACTTGCAGTTGCAAGTTATTAAGTCAGAATTGCATCATATAAACTCAGAATTCTGAGAACATGTGTGACCCTGGACCACAAAACCAGTCTTATGTAGCACGGGTATATTTGTAGCAATAGCCAAAAAAACATCTGATGGGTCAAATTTATAGATTTTTCTATAAATCATTAGGATATTAAGTAAAGATCATGTTCCATGAAGATATTTTGTCAATTTCCTACCGTAAATATATAAAAATGTAATTTTTGATTAGTAATATGCATTGCTATAAACTTCATTTGGACAAGTTTAAAAGCGATTTTCTCAATGTTTAGATTTTTTTGCACCCTAAGATTCCAGATTTTCAAATAGTTGTATCTCTGCCAAATATTGTCCTTTCCTAAAAAACATCAACGGAAAGCTTATTTATCCAGCTTTCAAATGATAAATTTCAATTTTGAAAAAAAATGACACTTATGACTGGTTTTGTGGTCCAGGGTCACATATCAGCCTTTTCCCCCCTTCAAAATTGATTTTTATATCTCACAATTCTGAATTTATTTCTTGCAATTGTGAGTTTATATTATGCAATTCTGAGAAAAAAAAAGTCAGAATTGTGAGATTTAGATAAAAACTGACAATAACCTAAGTGGCAGAAATGGCCTTCCATTCATGTGTTTCCAAACCTTAATCATTATTTTCAAAGAAAAAAAAATTGTACATATATTTTTAAGATATTAAAATTAAAATTAAACTAAATACATTCAAACTATTACGAATTCTAATTTCATATATCAGTTTTTTGGGGGGAGTTGCACTACGTGACTTGAACAAACCTTGAATTGCCATATAAAGATTATAAAATTTAATTTCATGCTCATCATGCATTCAAATCACTGAATGATTATGATATTACACTGTTTCTTATTACATTTTTATTTATATTTGTTTTATATTAATAGATAATAGAACACAAACCCTTTTAATAAAAATTAACACATGGTGCAAAACAGCACTCTGGATTTGAGATTCCAGAATCTATCATCTCGTCAGAAAGCACAACACAGTCTGTTCACAAAGCATGCATGTAATCTTATTACAGCTTGACACTGTAGCGCTACAGCATGCTTAGTTTGGTTTATGACACAAACACAGTCTTATCGTTATACACATTGTAAGAGTACAGATCAGGGGGCTGGTTAGAGCTTAACTCTATATTCTGGCATTTTGTTAAGTATTAAGATACTAATGGTATGCTGTCTGTGGAAGCGTCCATTTTTTAATTATTTACACTGTACATTTATATAACAGAATATTAACAATAGAGTCAGTACATAACATTAATCCTTATGTTGCTGATGAAGTTTCCATATGGCATAGAAATGAAAAATGTACTTAATGTCCTACTAATGTTAAAATGCCATTTTAAGACAAATTAGTTTAGTTTTAAGAATTTTAAGATTTGTGAATACAGTGTTAGTGCAGCAGAATGGAGAGGATATAAAGAGAAAAAGGTAAGATCAAGGCCAGAGAGACTTGCTGTCATCATGCATATGTCTCAAACGGTAGGACTATTGTGACGGTTAAAACCTGTAGTGCACTAAAGCTGTGACTCAGCTCAAACACAAAGACATCTAAATAGACACATGCCTACAGAGCATTTCAGCCCGAAAAAAACAAGATCCATTCACGTCATTTCACTGTCCCTCAGGTTTTATGGGTTATAAACCATGCAGATAAGTGGAATGGAAAAAATTCCAAACGTCTCAGACACTTGGACATAACAGCACTTTGACATGTGCACATGGCTGATTTTTCAATTATGGGCACTTTTGACTTGAAGTACTTTGACTACTTCGTGAAAAAATTGAACTGCCGTCTAAAAAGCTTGGTGTGACAGGAATATTGGGAAAAATAACTCTGTGTTAAAAAAATGTGCAAATACACATTTAATGAATTCAGAGTTTGTCCTACCATTATATTACATTATATATCCCCCCCCTTTCTTATTTACACGCCGGCATGTCATTTCTGTCTCTACATGAATGCGCATCTATCATTTCTCCGACTGGATCCAAAAAGACGGCAACAAGACGGTTTAAATATGAATCCTGCATGTTCCGTTTGCCTCTGTATGTATGAATGGCAGAGACGCGGTTTTGTTTACTAAGCAGTGTGACGCTCGTGGTGATTTTCGGCCTCTGTGTCTATATGGCGACATGAACACAAACTTAATCTTGCTGTAAAAGTCACTTCATGTGAATTTTACCGTTTCATTTAAGAAAACTAGCATCATATCATACTGTATACAAACAGAAACTAAACGGCAACCCGTTAAAATAAAAGTATAGTTTAACATGTAACAGAAATTTAAGGGTCATGTATTACTTTTGTACAGTAAAATGTAGGTCTTTATATATACATATTTCTGTCAAATTTAAATGAAACAATTAACCCAAAGCTGTAAACCTAGGGGAACCACTGGAATTGATGCGATAATGATCTGAGTCACAAGGAAAATTTAAAAGAGCAGTATTTTTTTTTTCTCACTCTTACTATTGACGGCTACCTTATACTGTATCCACATTTTACTAATTGGAACCTTCCATTTCTATAAAATTAACTTTATTCCATGCAAAAGACCTGATCAAGAAGAGCTAAAATGTCAGTAATGTTAATAAACACAATGAATATAAAACTGAGTATAAAAATGTTCATATATAATAAATTACTTGCGCCTCAGAGCGAGCAGACGAAACACAATAAATCCTGTCACTGCTTTCAGAGGTGAATGCCTGCTGTTTGGGAACGCAGTCATGTAATAGAATTCTGGAAGGCAATTATACAGAAACACTTTGATGACAGACTTTGCTCAGGCATTTAAGAAAGACCATAACAACAGATGCAACAAGACTGGTTCACAAAACCTGGTTTCTGCAAAACCTGAAATACATTGCTGGGAGATTTCACTGCACTTTTTAGTTGACACGTCCACAAAAGGCACTTGTTGGTGTTTTGCTGCCACTATTTCACCTGAAAACTGCAGTGAAATGTATGCATGTAGTTTTGCTGAAATGTAGGCATATTTCCACATATTTCCAATGTGCCTGCACTCTTAAAAATAAAGGTTCCAAAAGGGTGTTTTTGAAGTGATGCCACAGGTCCCAATTGATGCCAATGAAGAACCTTTATTTATAAGAGTGTGGGTTGTTATTGTTTTTTTATTCCGTACAGAAAAAGTAAAAGTACTCAATGGACGTTCCAGCAGTACGCCCACACAAGGGAATTTTTAGGTCTCGCATATCCAGTGCACTACCCGCACAGGTGCCTATGTGTCTTTTTCTACTTCGTACTAAGCACTGCGATGAAGGCAAAGCTGTCTGGGGATGGTTCTCAAGTGAGCTTCACTGCATTTGTGGAGTGAGTGCTGGTGAGTTGCAATTCACTGTTCACCGTCTGCCCAGCTGAGGACATCACCAGCCCCACTCCCATTCCAGAGCCCATCCACCCATCACCCCACTGCAAGGAGTGATCGCTAGAGCCAACTGCAGATGGACAGTCAGAGCCTGCTGTGAATCACGAGCCAAAGCAAAAGGAAACGACTGAGCCTATCATTGCCCCGGAGCTCGAGCCTCAGACGAAGCTGTTCTGCTCAGCTTAGAATCTCCTGCATTGCCTGAATCTCCTTGGTTCCCATCCAGCCTTCCTCTCCCGCCTCCTTCTTTCCCTCACCTCCGCTGGCTACTCTCAGTCCCTCGGGTCATTCTCAATCTGCTCTACCCTGTTGTGCAGATCCACCTTGGGCCTTCCAGTCTTTAGCTCTGCATAGGCATGAGGATGCCATCTTCACCTCCATCCTCTGAGTCCCGAACTCCACCTTGGCCCTCCGACCCATCGGTTCCTTGCTGCCTCGTCTCCATGTGGCCTGTCATCCAACTGGCTCCACCGGGCTCCTCATCCCTCCAGCTCCACCTTGGCTCCATGCTCCCTTGTCTCCACCGTGGCCTGTCATCCCACTGGCTCCACTGGGCTCCCTCATCCCTCCAGCTCCACCTTGATCAGCCATTGATCTGCCTTCATCACAAGATTCCACTCCTCTGACTTCGCCTTGTCCGTCCATCTCTCAGGCTCCATCTGGCTCCTTCTTTACCTCCAGCTCCACCTTTGTCCTCAGGTGCTCCAGCTCTGCCATTCTCTTCCGGGTCCCTGTCTCTGCCTCAGTTGCATGAGCCATCAGCTTCACCTTGGCCCCCCCAGTCCTCCAGTGTCACTCTGACTCTGAGTCTGCTTGGCTCCACCTGGGTCTTCACCTCCAGCAGCTCAGTCTCAATCACTGGTCCCAATGGTGTCGTCAAGGCTTTCCCTCGACTCCACCATGGGTCTCTGTCCTAGCTGTGCTCTGGTTTCCCATCTGGCTCCTGCCTCCCCTGCTGAAAAAAAAGCTAAAACCAGCCTAAGCTGGTCAGGCTGGTCATCCAGCCTGGTCTTAAAGGAGAAGTCCATTTCCAGAACAAAAATTTACAGATAATTTACTTTAGTTTGTTTAAATGCAGCTTCAAATGGCTCTAAATGATCCCAGGAAAGGGGAACTTTAGGGTAAACTTTAAACAAACTGACAATTTCTTTACTTTTTAACCTCAAACACTCATCTTGTCTCATCTCTGCAATGCACATGCGTAGTCTGCGTAATCCGAGTCACTACAGTTAGGGTATGTCGAAAAACTCCCATCTCGTTTTCTTCTTCAACGTCAAAATCGCCCTACATCGCTGTTTTACCTTTTTTATATAAAGGGCATTTGATCTTCTCTACATGTTCACTTTGTAAACACTGGGTTGGTACATCTGCAACGATGTAGGACGGTTTTGAAGTTGGGAAAGTAGTTTTTCGACATACTCTAACTGTACTGACCATATTGAACAAGGAAAGAAAAACAGTTTGCGCAGACATGGACAAGATGAGAGTTTGAGGTTAAAAAGTATACATATTGTCAATTTGTTTCGAAAATGACTGATCGTTTTCCAAGATAAGACCCTTCTTTCCTCACCTGGGATCGTTTAGAGCCATTTGAAGCTGCATTTAAACTGCATTTTGGAAGTTTTAACTTGGGGGCACCACTGAAGTCCACCATATGGAGAAAATTCAGGAATGTTTTACTAGAAATATAATTTCTTATCAACTGAAGAAATAAAGACATGAACATCTTGGATGACAAGGGAGTAAGTAAATTATCCGTAAATTTTTGTTCTGGAAGTGGACTTCTCCTTTAACTAGTCATAGCTGGCCAGCATGCTGGTTTTAGAGGGTTTTTATCATCTTTGTGCACTTACTATTAGCCTCTCTTTACACCTTTGGTTGTTGGATGGACTTTAGTATGTCAGTGTTATACTCAAAATGAATATGAGGTGCAGTCTATTGTAGAGTGGTAGGGTTTACAGCATACACTGGCTGTTTTCACTGGAAGATTGAGTTATGACATTGTGATGAAACCTATGCGTGAATTTACATGACGAATTTAGGGGATAAAACATCTCACATGAGGTGGATTCTTTACCCCTACACCAGCTCTCTCACAGGTTTAATTAAAAAATATGAACCTCACATAGACAACACTTCCCTTGAGATGTTTCAAACAGCCTGCTTTCCACCCCCACATGATTCAACAATACAACAGTCCATAACAACCTGCAGTGTGCTTCCCCTGAAAATCTGGCTTACCGTTTTTCAAGAGTTTCAGCATATCATTACGCAGTGTAAAATCATTTCCTACGGAATCATATGAAACTGACCATACATGTATAATTATCTCTGCTACTGCTGATTCAGATGAGATTGGAGGTGAATATAGGATGAATAATCAAATTTTGCAAATGTGTTTCTGAGATTAAATAATCACACAATCATTTAACATTTCTAATCGATTTGGAAGTATTGTCTTCACAAATGAAAGACTGAACTCGGCCCATTATGTTTTGTGAAGACTGTGTGAAATCATTCTTTGATGCTGCACAATAAGGGGAGGGACACTTTGAGCTCTCTGAGTGACAGAATGACAAGGACGTCGAGCGGTCCGCCAGCTGCCTACCTGATACGTGTTGTCAAAGCTGTCGTACATGAAGCGTGTGATCAGGGAAGTCTTCCCCACTGTAAGAGAACAAAGAGAAGAGAAATATTAAAATAGAAGCCATCTGAAAGCAGACGGCAACTGAGCAAGCCAGTGATGCCTGCCTGGGCTTACTGGATTGATTTGCAAGCTGTGGGCTGCCAACTGCGCTAATTGAAACCTCTGCCAAGAGATCTAATCATTCAATAGGAGGCGAACCCAGAAGGTCGTCAGTGACGTTATGGAACCATTGAAAATGATTGCATTAGGACTACAGTTCTTAAAATAAAGGGTCCATTTTTGGATGCCAAATAAACCTTTCAGTGAGGAGTTTCATAGTGCGAAGAACATTTAAAAAAAAATGTAAAAACCTTTTGTGTGATAAAAAGGTTTCATGGATTTTAAAGGTTTTTAATAGATTTGCAAGTGCCAATAGAGAACCTAAATCTCAGTCTTAGATTTAAAGATTAAAAAGGATATCTTTTGAGGTAAGAATAGACTCATTTTGTCATCAGCTGTCATATGAGACACAGAATTTTGCTAGATTTTCTAGAGCATCACATAACAGTGTTTTATTTTCCCATCTATATTTTATGAATGGTAATATTCTCATGCTTTTTGAAGCTCCTTCATGCAAGCAATAAAACATGTATTAAAAAGAAAGATTATTTAGATTTTACCTCTTTTGAGGCAGGTTTATTAAATCTAGGGCAGAAAACAGTTTAAAATATCCAAGTAATAGCATCACAGAACCTAAACTCAGATATGAGACTGCAATAAAAAACATCAGCACAACTTCATCTGACCTGAGATTCCCCTGAGCCACAAGAAAAAAAACACACAAGAAAATATACCTGTGTAGATAAATGGATGAATTTACCTACACCCACACATCCACACACAGAAAATAACTCTGAGCTACAGATCAAATAAAGGAGAGGAGGATTTCTCACGGCTGAGAAGTCTTCGCAGCGAGTTGACTGGAGGCTGCAGGTCACAAGTCATTTAAATGCTAATTTTCCCTAAGACACTGATCTGTCTCCGTTTAAAAGCGAGGAGGATCTAAATTAATGGGGCTCATAAGGCTTTATCTAATGCTTTTGAGTAAATACTGAATTATGGTTTGGGCTATGCCCCCCTTCCCTTCCCATCGAACGAACCGTGATTACTGAGTGCGGACGAAACCACTGGATGGAAGACATTTGCTAGTGGAGAGACAGCTGCTAACATACATAAACCATCAGCTCCTACTGCATTAAGACCAGTGGGAATAGAACATCCACTTAGATTAGATTTGGTTGAAAAACTGGTAATTGGATTTCTTTTTAAATGCTGTTTTCTATAGGGAGCACTGTACTATAGTTTGTACTATAGTCTGTACGATTTTTTCTTGTTTCTGAAAGGTGCCTTTTATGCTCATCAAGGCTACAAGGCTAAAGTAAAATCAGTAATATTGTGAAATACCATTACAAAATAACTGTTTTTTGGTTAATATATTTTAAAATGTAAATTATTCCTGTTATTAAGACATTAGTTCAGTCTTCAGTGTCACATGATCTTTCAGAAATCATTCCAATATGCTGATTTGATGCTCAAGAAACATTTATCATCATCCATGTTCAAAACAGTCGTTCTGCTTAATATTTGTTGCATGAAAACCATGATACAGTTTTTTCAGGATTCTTTAATGAATAAAAAGATCAAAAGAAAAGCATATATTTGAAGTCTTTTGATCAATTGAACACTTGCTGAAGAAGTATTAATTACTTTAAAAGAAAAACTGACAACAAACTTTATTAAAAGAAGTGTAGTTCGAAGCCTAAACACAGATTTAAGAAAAACAGATCATCATTCATCAATAACAAGCAATCTTTTCCTTCCTATACTCTTCAGAATCCACCAAACGGAATGCTCAAACTCTGTTCCTAATGGATAGAGTGGTGGGGGTCTAATTTTAGTCCTGTTAATATTTAATATCATGTCATTTAGTGGAGCGGAGGGCATCCAACATTTTTCGGTTAATCACCTATTCCAGACAGCAGAGCAATAGCTGGACATAGGGCTTATAGCGCTTAGACTTTACTGTGATAGATTGGATTTGGTGCTTTGACTCCACTAAGAGCGCCCATTAGAGGCACAATCAGATAATGGATACAGGATAAGGAAACGGGAAGGATGAGACTAAAGTAACTAAAGTGTGTTGAAAAATCTAAGGGTAAGCTGGAGGTTTAATGGAAGAAGCTGCAGATAGGATAAAATTAGAAATAGAATTTTGCCTTGTATTTTTAAACCACACACTGTGTATACCACTAACAGTATATTACACAAAATCTTCAGTGCTGTACACAAAAGGCATATATGCATTTGCAGCTGAGGTCAAAAGTTTACATACTCCTTGCAGACCAAAATAAGAGGGATCATACAAAATGCATGTTATTTTTTATTTAATGCTGGCCTGAATAAGATATTTTATTTTTTTTTTTTTAGTGATGGTTGTTCATAGGTCCTGAACAGTTAAACTGGCCGCTGTTGTTCAGAAAAATCCTTCAGGTCCCACAAATTCTTTGGTTTGGTTCAGCATTTTTGTACATCTGAACCCTGTTCAACAAGGACTGTATGATTTTGAGATATATTTTTTGACACCAAGGACAACTGAGGGACTCTTCTGCAATTATTTAAGATGGTTCAAACACTCACTGATGGTTCAGAAAGAAAAACGATGCAGTAAGAGCAGGGGAGTGAAAACTTGAATTTGAAGGTCAGGGTAAATTTTTATTTATTTTGTCTTCTGGGAAACATGCAAGTATCTTCTGTAGCTTCTGAAGGGTACTAAAAAAAAAAGTATGATATTTAGGCAAAATATGAAAAATGTACACATCTTCATTCTGTTCAAAAGTTTACAACCCCCGGCTTTTAATGCATTGTGTTTACTTCTGAAGCATCAGTGAGCGTTAGAACCTTCTGTAATAGTTGCATATGAGTCTCTCAAGATGGATCTCAAAATCATACAGGGAATCATACATGCCGGAAAGGGTTCAAATACACAAAAATGAAAAAATACACAAAAATTTGTGGAACTTGAAGAACTTTTCTGATGAACTGCGGGACAAACAAGGGACTCATGAACAACTATCACTAAAAAAAAAAAAAAAAACAGCTGTGGATCATTCAGACAACAACACAGTATTAAGAATCAACTGCATGCAAACTTTTGAAACGGGTAATTTTTATAAATTTAACTATTATTTTCTCTTGTGGACTATATGTAAACATCTTTCATGCGAAATATCAGTAAATAAAAAATAACATGCATTATGTATAATCCCTCTTATTTTGGTAAAATAAAGATTTTGCAAGGTGTATGTAAACTTTTGACTTCAACTGTACCTAGAAATTTCACTACCATTCAAAACTTTGGGCTCAAACAGATTAAGCTTTGCATCAAAGGAATAACTTTCAAAGTTTTTATATTGTAGTAATATTTCACTATATTTCATTATATTCAAATTTTACTGTATTTTGATCAAATGCAGTTAATAATGCAAAATATTTAATATGTAGAGCTTTATATATGAGAGCTTTCTGACCCATTTTCATTAAAAAAATATTACATTAAGGTCTTACAGGTGTGGAACCACATGAAGGTGGGTATTGAAAGAATATTTATTTTTGGGTGAACTAACCCTTTAAAGGTTGTTCTGATTAGTAGAATTTGATAAAATAATTTTTATTTCTGAATGAACTATTCCTTTACATTTTGTTGAGAAGTAGGCTATTTAACGTCAGAACAACCTACTCTAAATACACTGCCAACGCGCAACAAAAGGTCAACGTGTTTAATGAACTGTATCTTATTTCCTGTGCAATAACAGCTGAAATAACACTTCAATAGTTTTTTTTAGCTAACACAATATCATATGTGAAATTGACTTTCAAAAATAAGCCCACCCAGAGAAATATTCATCGCCTCTGCTTCCTCTAAATCCAAATCTTATTAAAGAACTATACTGATAAAACATGAACGCAACCGACAGCGAAGGCTTCTGGTACAGAGATTCCGGTCTTTGATATCTCTTTAATGCACACTCGAGGCGCTGCCTGATAAATGTTAGCAGACACACCAAGAACTCCAAGAATTGAATTTAAAACAGCTTTATTTCATCACTATTATATATTCATGACAAATCCACTCATGTATGCTGATAAAAATCCTCAGTACTAATGTTGTGAAACCACATTTCTAGAAACAGTCTGAACTATGTAAAATGCCACAGACAGTCTATCAGCAATATCAATTATGAAAGCTTATGCTTATCAGTCTGGCTAATGAACTTTATTTTAGCCACTTTTTTGTATCTTATCATGCAGGAATGATTTAACTGTAATTAGTGCTGATAATTAGCATGCATAATGTAGCAGCATCTTGAAAAAACAGGGCCCTATTAAATTTTTTATTCTTTCCAAATTCTGTTTTCAGTTCTCATTTTTCAAGATTCTATTTTAATGCTTTTGGGACATGTACAGCCCTTACTTTTACTTGCCCAATTCCGTAACATTCCGTGACATGTTCCATACGTTTACATCATCACACTACGGTAATGTAATGAAGTCAAACTACATACTGACAAAGGATATGAGAGGTGCAGCAGAAAGCAAACAAACAGCAAAAAACTTGCTGATGTATCTATAATGACACCTGCTCATCTCTCCTATCGCATCTCTGTCCGTCAGCTGCATGCTGTTCTTTCATCCCAGGAAAGCTCATGTTTTGCTGCAAATTCTCTGAATCATCACTCTCAGCACAGGCTGAAGGGGCATAAAAACACATGGAGAACAATTAGAGAGCCATTAGCCAGAGAGGCTGTTCAGTCTGTAGTTAACAGCACAGGGTACGAGGCTTTAAAAGAGAATGGAGGGGTACATTGTGATCTACTGACACCACTGACATACAGTATGTCTCTTTCTGTGTGCTCGTCTCTCTACTGGTACCAACAAACTTGAATTTTCTGACTGGCATGTCAGACATTGGCAACCTTAATGCCTGCTTTGAGTTATTAAAAGAATTGTTCACTAAAAAAGAGTGAGTTTTGACATCATTTACTCACCCTCATGTTGTTACAAACCTGTATTATTTTAGAATTTTTATTTTTGGGCGAACTATCGCTTTAAATTCTACCAGCAGGGGCCAAAGAGGTCATGTTAACCGGCCAAGCTGTAACCCCTTGGTCGCTCGTAACAGTCCTAAAGAGTGAGAGCACCATTAGTGCTGCGAGTCGTGCCAGGAAGAAATCTGTGACTCAGACATTTAATTTTTCAAATTCTGCATGTTTGTTCATAATGAATGTTTGGAGAAATGGGGCTTTCAGCAGATTTGTGCCATAGTCTTATGAATCAAATGGAAAATATTCCACGTATGTTCATGTACAGATAGGAAGATACATAATTCATAGGGAAGACGTGGGATGGTTGTAACACTGCTTGGTGCAACTTCTGAAGGTCAGTGTTTTTATTCATGATTTATTACAAATGTTGATTTCCTGCTACAAATCATTGGGTGGGTTTAATTAAGCAAAATCTTAAAACACAATATGAACTATTTTCATGATAAATATTATATGTTTAGATAGATACAAAACCAACATTTTAAATACTTCTCACAGCAAAAACTAATACTAGCCTGAATACAGTAAATAAAATGTTATCAGTCTTACTGAACACAAATAAATAGTAATAAAATAAGAACAAAGAAACAAATTACTACCAATAGCACAAATAAAGACATTATTTTTATATTAACCCTGTCCTCACATTCAGTACATGACTTTTCATATTTAGGTGAACTATCACTTTACGAATTTTAGAGATTTGTTTTGGAGAGAATATATATACACATACATGCATACTAAACCTGAAAACAAGTTGGATTATTGACACCGAATACATGGGCACACATTAGTGTTGTAACTTTCCCACAATTATACTAGAATCTTTTAAACTTGTAGGTGAAAGTTTAGAGTAAATGTTATAAATCGAATTAATGATATGTATCATATATATATATATAAAAGAATCTGATAAGTTGTCATTTAACATTCATTAGCCTAAACGCAAATTATAACCAAAAAGTGAAATTTTTTCCCACCCGAAATATTCTTTTTTTCAGCACGTATAAATTTAATTTTATCCCTTCAGCTAATTTCTAAAAGGTTAGAAATACTGTGTTTTATATGGAAGCCCGTTTTCGCCACTGAATAAAAAACTAATAAAGTTAATTGTGACTTTTCATCTCACAATTCGTCACATCCCTTTTTTCTCAGAACTGCATGATACAAACTCACAATTCCGACTTTTTTTCTCAGAATTGCATGATATAAAATCGCAATTGCGAGTTACAAAGTCAGAATTACGAGATAAAAGCTTGCATTCCTGATTTTTTTCCTCACAATTGTGAGATATAAACCCTCAAGGCATCCTAGGTGTATATGACTTTCTTCAGTCAGATGAATGCAATCAGAGTTATATTAAAAATTGTTCTGGCTTCTTCAAGCTTTATAATGCAAGAGGCAGGTGTTTCTCTTCATCAGTCCAAAACAAGTCCAATGAAGTGCATCCATCCATAATAAAAAGTACCTCACATGGCTCCAAAGGGTAAATAAAGGCTTCCTGTAGCAAACTGATGTGTTTTTGTAAGAAAAATATCCATATTTAAAACGTCATAATCACTTTAATCTAGTTTGCGCTAACAGCGCTAACACGGAAGCAGCTCTGGGCGTTGCTTATGCCCTGCTTAGAAGTGACGAATGCAGATGTACAAAGTACAAAACGAGAATGCGCTTTACAATGCGCTTTACTGGACTTGTTTTGGACTGATGAAGAGAAACACCTGCCTGTTGCATTATAAAGCCTGAAATAGTCAGAACAATTTTTAATATAACTCCGACTGCATTCATCTGAAAGAAGAAGTCATATACACCTAGGATGCCTTGAGGGTGAGTAAATAATGGCCTAGTTTTCATTTTTGGGTGAACTAACTCTTTAAGCTAAGCCCTGTCTGTGAAACCTATACATCACAATTCTGACTCACCTCGCAATTGTTATAAAGTCAGAACTGCAAAAAAAGTCACAATTTCGAGATATAAATTCAGAATTCTGAGAAAAAAAAGTCAAATTGTGAGTTTATATGTCACTTTATTTCTTGCAATTTATATCTGAGTTTATATCATGCAATTTTAAGCATAAAAGTCAGAACTGTACGTTTATATCTCGCAGCTCTTACTTTATAACTAGCAACTGCAAGTTTATATGTCACAATTCTGAGAAAAAAATCAAAATTGTGAGATGTAAACTCAAAATTGCAGAAGGAAAAATGTTAGAATTGTGAGATTGTGAGAAGTCACAATCAGAGAAATGGGCTTCCATAGTTTTAGCTCACCACATGTTACAAAAATACCTAGTCTCCTTACTTTGTGCTGTGAGTGTACATGTGTTGGTGCCAGTTACGAGTTTTCTGCTAGCAGATGTGTGTGTTTTATACATAGTAAATGAAGGCCTCCCAGTTGTGGCGATCCATGTCCCCAAAAAACAATCTAACCTTAGCTCTCCATGATCTCTATTCAGCCCAGCTTCCACCCACCTTTAGCGCAAAACTGTTTCATCTTGACATTTGGACAAATCAATATTTTTTTCTTCAGGGCTTGAGACCTATCGATTGCCATTAAACTCTAATTAATGTGGAGAGGTGCACTGGTCTCTCTCAGACACTGAGAATAAAGAGCGGTTCTTTGAACACTTGTCCCTGGATACCAGCCCCTACATGAAGTGCAGCAGAAGTCCCAGTCACTGGCTAATCTAGCCCTGCTATGTACAAAACCTTAGTTGTAAAGAGCCGTCGATACATCAGCATCAAAGCCGCTCGCACCTAATGCTTGCTAACATGGTCATGAAATTTGCATATGCAAATGTATCTCCCGTGGAACTCAATTAATTAGGCTTGGGTGTTGCCACGCTAGGCATTGTTTATAGTGATTTGCTGGTATTCACAGCACAGCATAATGGTGCACAATTCTAATACCCCGCTGTTAAACGTCAACCATAAAGACCGGTGGATCGACTTCTAATTTGCTTATGTTACAAGCCAGCTTTAGCAACAATACGGGGTGCAGTAATTACCTTGATCTAATGCCTCTAGAGGTACCTCTTTTTTGTGAGTTTGAATGCAAAAAGCCGCATTCAAACTCACAAAAAAACAATGTGTGAGTGGTTCTTATCTCAACCACAAATATAATGTGTATGCTTTACAATTCAGGTTAGCTGACTGTCCTTTGTATGCTACAACATCAAAAACACATTTTAATGGGGACTACGAGAAGCTATTTCTGGATGCACCGCATCTGATCCGAACACCCCTGGGAGGTCACTAGCTATCAATTATACAGTGCTGTCATAGACAGCTTAATATGCATAAGTGCTGTGCTTGAAGTCACACAATCGAGCAATTAACAGGTTTCTCCTTTAATCAGGAGTGCCCCCTATCTGTCTGTTCAAAGGCACTGCGGTGGGGGTTGCCATCATGAGGCCCAATTAAAACCAGTATATGAACATCTGCTGCCCCTAAAAAGCTGTTACTAGGCATCTTAACCTGCAGGGCCCACACACCTCTAGACTGCCAGATTAAAGTCTTGCACAGTGCGGCTCAAATGAGGAGAGGGAAAGGAACAGAAACCACATGCTAAAGGTCAAACTTTTACCTTCTGGACAAGCAGACATACAGAGAGAACACTGATACACACACTTCAGAGAGAAAAAAAAAAGTGCTTTATTATTTTAAAAATAAATGGTAACACTTTACAATAATGTGTCATTTGTATTAATTAACATGAATGAACAATGAACAATATATTTGTTACACTATTTCTTAATCTTTGTTAATGTTAGTTAATAAAAATAGTCATTCATTGTTCATGTTAGTTCACAGAACAACTTGTGATTTTAATAATGCTCTAGTAAATGATGAAATTAACACTAAGATTAATAAATGCTGTAGAAATATTGTTCATTCTTAGTTCATATTAACTAATGTAGTTAGCTAAATAATGAACCTTATTGTATAGTGTTACCAAATAAATAATTTGATGATTTTTCATTTCAGTTGATATCGATAATCATCATGATACTGTATGTTTCATGATACATTTCAAATTGTTATTTATTTCAAGTTTAAAGGCAGATTTTTATGGAAGCCTGTTTCCGCCACTAAATAAAAAAAAGGATATTGTGACTTTTTTAATTGCACAATTCTGACTTGTATTTTTCAGAATTGCGTGATACAAACTTGCAATTCTGACTTTTTTCCCTCATAATTGTGATATAAACTCCCAATTGCGAGTTATTAAAGACAGAATTGTGATACACAGTTGAAGTCAAAAGTTTACATGCCCCTTTCAAAATCATTAAAAATATTAATTATTTTACCAAAATAAGAGGGATCATACAAAATGCATGTTATTGTTTATTTAGTACACTGACCTGAATAAGATATTTTACATAAAAGATGTTTACATATAGCCCACAAGAGAAAATAATAGCTGAATTTATAAAAATGACCCGGTTCAAAACTTTACATACCCTTGATTCTTAACACTTTGTTGTTACCTGAATGATCCACAGCTGTTTGTTTAGTGATATTTGTTTATGAGTCCCTTATTTGTCCTGAACAGTTAAACTGCCTGCTGTTCTTCAGAAAAATTCTTCAGGTCCCACAAATTCTTTGGTTTCCAGCTTTTTTGTGTATTTGAACCCTGGCCAACAATGACTGTATGATTTTGAGATCCATTTTTTCACACTAAGGACAACTGAGGGCCTCATATTCTATAACTATTACAGAAGGTTCAAACGCTCACTGAAGCTCCCGAAGGAAACACAATGCATTAAGAGCCAGGGGTGAAAACGTTTTGAATTTGAAGATCAGGATAAATTTAACTTATTTCGTCTTCTGGGAAATATGTAACTGTCTTCTGTAGCCTCTGAAGGGCAGTACTAAATGAAAAAATATGATATTTAGGCAAAATAAGAAAAAATGTACATATCTCCATTTTGTTCAAAAGTTTAACCCCCCCCCCCAGCTCTTAATGCATCGTGTTTCCTTCTGAAGCATCAGTGAGCATCTGAACCTTCTGTAATAGTTGCATACGAGTCCCTCAGTTGTCTTTAGTGTGAAAAGATGGATCTCAAAATCATATAGTGATTGTTGGAAAGGGTTCAAATGCACTAAAATGCTGGAAAACCAAAGAATTCGTGAGTCCTGAAGGATTTTTTCTGAAGAACAGCAGGCAGTTTAACTGTTCAGGACAAACAAGGAAACAACTATCACTAAACAAAAAACACAGCTGTGGATCATTTAGATAACAAAACAGTGATGTAAACTTTTGAACCAGGTCATTATGCGAAATATCTTATTCAGGTCAGTATTAAATAAACAATAACATGCATTTTGTATGATCCCTCTTATTTTGGTAAAATAATTTTTTAATGATTCTGAAAGAGGGATGTAAACTTTTGACCTCACTGTAAACTCACAATTGGGAGTTATAAAATCAGTATTGCAAGATATAAAGTCACAATTCTGACATTTTTTCTCATAATTGTGAGTTTATTTCTCAGAATTGTGAGTTTATTTTTTAAAATTACGAGTTTATGTCTCGCAATTCTGACTATATAACTTGCAATTGCGAGTTTATATCACACAATTCTAACTATATTTCACAGAATTGTGAGTTTATATTTTGAGAAAACAATTCTGAGAAAAAAGTCAGAATCGCACGTTTGTATCATGCAATTCTGAGTAAAAAAGTCAGAGGTATAAAACTCGCAATTGCGAGAAAAAAAAAGTCAGAATTATGAGATAAAAAGTTGCAATTACCTTTACCTTTACCTTTACGGGCTTCCATAGATTTTTGCTACTAGATGAGAGTTGTAGAAACCAGAACCGTTTATGTTTTATTTAAATACACCATTTATAAAATATTGAGAAAATTGCCTTTAAAGTTCTTCAAATAGTGTTCTTAACAATGTATATGACAATGTATATGAAGTTTTCATACATTTACAGTAGGAATTTTACAAAATATCTTCATGGAACATAATTTCCTAATGATTTTTGCCATAAAAGAAAAATCAACAATTTTGACCCAAACAATGTATTTTTGGCTATTGCTACAAATGAACCCCAGCAACTTAAGACTGGTTTTGTGGTCCAGGGTCACATTTGTCTTCTATAGCAGCATACATTTAAATCATGATAACCACAGTTAAAACCACACATATAGCACCTCAATACCATGGTAGAAATGTAGTATAAATGCTATAGTTTAATCACAAAAAATACTGTAATTATTCTGCATTACTCCTTTAATACACTTAATACAAGTCTATTTTAATAATATAATAAAATTTGATATGAATATCCCACACTTATGCCACAATACCATCCATGGTAAATGATGGCAACTTGTGGACTGAAAAGTCTTCTTACTGCACAGTGTTTCTCCTGTTTGTCAGCACTGTTTCATCTGGGTTTTGCTTATGTGATTCAAATTCCAATATTATCAAAAAATAAAATAGGACTATGAATTTTTGCCTAATTAAAACATGGTTGTTAACTAATAAAAAGACTGTCAGGGTTATTTCTTCAGATTTTCAGGCTGTATGATGATGACATGCCTTACTGTGGCCTGCTAGAGAAAAACCCAATAAGTTTCTTTTCGGCTATTAGATAAGGTTCTGCATCTATTCCTTCGCCAGCAAACAGACTAATGGTAAAGGTAATTGGAGAAGCTAATTAAAAAGATTCTGCACATATGGCACCTGAAAGGATGGCTTTAATTTCTTTTATTCATGAACACTTCCGTCAAAACTTTTTCCTCTTCTTAATTAACTTCAAGTGATCTTAAAATTAGCTAAATTTACCTTTTTTCATATGTAACTTTAATGCTATTAGTAAATCACATCATACTGAAACTGAACTGGACCACTGTTCTTATTAACTTGACAAAAAAAAATAAATAAATAAAAAAAAACATTTTCTACAACCTCTGGTCTGTTTTTCTATAACAACAAATGACCTTTTATTATGAAGCATGTTGACCTATGAAGAGCTCAAAATTCCAGCTTTACATGGTAGCAATTTAGTCGAAAGGGAAGCTTTTAGTACAGCAAGGCTATTGCTGTGCATTTAAGAGGTCGTTCAGGACGTGTTCTTGCGTTCAAAATCAGCTAGAAATGCAGGAACGGAACATAATGCAGGTATCTTAAGATGTGCTTTTCACATTTTTAATGCAAGTTTCCCAATTAAAATAAAATCCAGTGCTCAGTGACACAGGAGAATGAATTCTAGGTCAACAAGCCCAATGGAAACACGGACTGAGTAAGGGTAAATGACAAATAAGAGCGTCTATGAAAAAAAAGGACATTATATTTTTAAAAAATCATTCAAAATGTACTTTTTTTTTTCGTGTTGGTTTCATATGGTTTTTAAAAACATTTACACAAATTAAAATGCCTTTTTTTTTCCCCTCAAACATCATGAATTCATTAATATCATTACGTTTTTAATTACACCATTGACTCCTAAAACAACAGAGCTATAATCATTCTGCAAGCTAGTCTCCAATGAAAAAGCATCAATAGCCGGTTTGGCCGGTCCAGCATGAACAGATGCACATTCTCTCTAAAGGTGGCGCTTACCATCTCCAAAACAATGATATCTCTCAGCAGTGATCCCTCACTACAGCATGCCAAAGAGAAATGGCTCCTGCTTTACCCTCTGGGGCATTGCCATCATGCAATCCCACTGAGACAGAGAGCCAATCAGAGCCCAGCGCCACGCCCTGGGACTGCTTCCCGCTTGCCAAGAGATGGATAAAAATAAACGACAGCCGGACGGCCGTCTTGGCCCTGCCTCCTCCACACGACACTGGGACGTGAGCCCAACACACCGGAAAGAAACATACAGCATCAAAAATTCATTAGAGAGAACAGGAGAGGAGAGGAGGAGAAGAGTGATGGGGCTAAGAGAAGCAGAGGGAGTGAAAGTGGGATGTCAGTAGAGATGGTAGATATGGATGTTTGTGCTGTATGGAGCCGACTTGAGAGCTGTGAATGTGCAGAAACCACCAAGCAGATCAACCTAACTTAAAAAGACAAATTCTTGCTCCAAGCAAGCATATAAACACATTTTTAATGATGCCCTTACTACCTTTCTAGGCCATGAAATGTTGTGTTGCTGTCTATGCAGGGTCAGAAAGCTCTCGGATTTCATCAAAAATATCCAAGCGCAAACCTCCCGGTCTCGCTCTTGAAGCCAACACGGAAGTGACTAAAACTGCAATTCATCGACTAAGCCTTAAATTTCTGCATAATTTAGGGCGTGGCCACTTGAGTGACAGGTGGATTGTCGCTGCTGTCACCACCGTCGCACTAGGCGGGCGTGGTTTCAGCAACCAGCTCCACCCACGCCCCGCCTCTTCGCCCATTTTCGATTATCCGGGAGGGACGTGCAGTGACGAGGTTCCAAGATGACGACGGCCAACTTCCGCCCACTAAGAGCTTCAAAAATGCTCTTCAGAAAACTACGGGTGACGTCACGGACACTACGTCCATATTTTTTACAGTCTATGAAAATATCCTAACTTGTGTTTCGAAGATGAACAAAGGTCTTACGGGATTGAAACGACATGAGGGTGAGTAATTAATGACAGAATTTTCATTTTTGTCTAAACTATTCTTTAATATACATTTTATGCACTGTATTGCCAGGTTCTTTGCATGTTTTTGCTCCGCCAGCGAAAAAAACTGTCAAATTAGACACAGCCGAAGAACTACATCCGCAAGCAGCAAGTCACAAATTGGTACTGATTGATATGAACTGGATAAATGAAAGATGTGACTCACTCACTACGAAATTCACTTGTTTCTCTCTTGAAAGAATCAGTGTTTTTGAACAAATCGGTTGAGTGACTAATTCAGTGACTCACTCATTATTAATTACACTTTTTTTTGTTCCTAAATGAGCAGTATTCTTGCACAAAATAGTAGAATGAATGTAAACTTTGATTGTAAAAGAAAATGAGTAAATATTTTAGTAGTTTAGCTCAAACACAATCCATGATGGCAAGTTTGTACCAGTATTTACCAACTGCGAGAAGTCAGAACTGCAAGATAAAAACTCTTTCAACAATTCTGACTTTTTTCTTGCAATTGGGAATTTATTTCTCAGAGTTGTGAGTTTATGTTTGCAATTCTGGGAAAAAATTCAGAATTGCAAGATGTAAATGCAACTGTGAGAAAAAAAAGTCAGAATTGTGAGATAAAAAGTCGCAATTAACTCTTTTATTTTTTATTCAGTGGCGTAAACAGAATTCCATAGATTTTTGCTCCTAAGTGAAAGTTGTAGAAACCAGAACTGTTTAAGTTTTTTTAAAATCAACCATTCATATTCCATAGTAGCGTACATTTAAATGACGATAACCACAGATATAGCACATAAGAATGCTAAAAATCAAACTATATGTTTTTTTGGTATTTATTTCTAGGTTTCTAGGGTAAGCAGATCAACCCAACATAATAAGACAAATTCTTGCTCTAAACAGGCAAAAAAAAAAACACTACTTTTCTACCTTTTTAGGCTACAGAATGTTGCGTTTAGCTCCAACAGAATCTATGATGCCAATTTTGTACCAGTATTTAGTTTTAAACGTCTAGATGGGTTTTTTAAGTCACCCTGAAACTCCGCCAGTAAGAGTTCAACCATTGTGCACTCATTCACCTTCACTGGCTTGCCAGTGAGACAACTCAATATCCTCCAAAGAAAAATGTACTGTCCGTAAAGACAGCACACGTTCATTAGGGAGACACGAAGAAGAGAAAAGACATTAGATTAGGATCCGGCAGTGCGGCGAGTTTGCTCTTAAAAGCTCTAGCAAGTCATGTTTGCATAATTAACTCAGCAATCAGGAAGCTCGCAGTATGTTCTTCTGAAATTATCTTTACCATCCAGTCAGGCATGAACAAAGAGCAACAGACAATGAGTTGTTCCCTATTCTTTCTGGAGAGAAAAATATCTGCAATTTTCTATAAGCATCTTGCCGACAATCATCCATTTTCAGCTTCTTTTAAAGAAATTTAAAGGTGAATAATGTTATTTTTGTGACATGCTTCACACAACAGATGACATTCACAGAGGGATTTTCCAAACAGGCCAGCCTAGTCTGGTAAATAAAGGTCTGATTTTGGTGTTGGACCATCTGTTTATTGGATGGGTTAGTATTTGAGAAATTCAATTCCGTTTGGGGTACAGAAATCACACACTTCACTTTTACATAAGTAGATTATGTACCACTGCTATGTTTCCTTCCTAACTTATAATAAAAGTCCAATTCCACTTGCTTTCTGGACTTTAGTCCCATCACCTCATTCCCTTTGTCCCAGAAATAATCCCAGATTTTCAGGCTCTTTTGATGTACTGTGAGGGTATCATTGAGCAGGATTTGGAGGACTACTGTATGTAATCCTCTTTCTGCAAAGGAATGAATGGAATGAGTAAGAAAATTCTCCATCCATGCCCCTTAATGGTGCCTAAATGAAGCCTGAAGACACACCTCTTTAGAAAATTCACCTCTTTCAAAATTCATAACATTCCCATCTTACATAAAAAAAAATAAAATAAAAAATCTGATCTAGTGCTTTGACAGTATCTGTACTGTAATTATCTTTAGATTCTCAAGGCCTTAGCTCAATATTTTGTGCAGTATATTACATAGAGCTAAAATGCTAAAGCCAGAGCAAGACATTGTTAGTTTTATGGTCTCTTGCAATAAGACTCCATGCTATTTTGATTCTGGTGGATCTGCAAAGCCATGTTGCTCACCAGTAAAACTTAATTAACTAAGCTGGTTAACCAGCATGGTCTGGTGGTGCTCGTTGTAATTGTTAGAATGACCAAGGAACAGTAATCTCCATGTAAAACTGGTTGTGCAGACCAAATCGTAAGTCGTAGAGACTTGAAACTTGGAGGGATGGTAGTACTCACACCCCCAACAATGTGACCAAGGCTTGCCCCAATAAGCTTGACGGGGACGCTACAGCGATGGGTATTTTTTGATTTTTTGAAAAACCTACTTTTGCAAACTAGTGCTAGTTTTTTCTCCCGATTGGAAACAAACAGAAAGAAAGATTCTCTGGAGAGTGAATATCAATAATTATCAAAAAAAAGTTGAACTTGTTGCAAAGGTACGCCAAAACGTTCAAAAGGGGTGTGGCAACTCTTAGTAAAAAATGTCTATAAATCCTGAATGGAATGAGATATCTTTGCCAAACTCAGAATACCTATGTACGAGCTCAATCTGAGGTCACAGGACAACAATCGCGGAGCTTGGTTACTTGGTGGCGCTATGTAATAGGGAAAAAACATAAAAATGGCGATAGCTTCACACCCATTTGTCCTATCAACATGAAAATCGCAGTGCACGGCCATGGTCCAAAGTGCCACAAGTGTATAAAAGGACATTTGCGCATGTCAAAAAAAAAAAAAAACATGGCCGCCATTGTCCGATGAAGTTTGGGCACTTATTAGACAAGGTTAACCGAGGCCAATCAGAATGAAACTTGGTGGGCCTGTTTGACTCAAAACCTGGTGAGCACATGTGGCAGGTGATTTTAAACAAGCATGCAAAGTTTTAAGGAGATCGGACCACATCTGGCGCTATAACAGTCATAAATGTTAAAAAACACGATATTTCTATGGTAAATTCTCTGGATTTGCCAAAAATGTTTTTTTAAAATCACTGATTTAGCTGGTCACAGGCTTGCTACATAGTGCCTAAATGCCTTAAAGTGTTTGAACCCTGATAATTGCTGGTTGCAGTTCTATTTGACCAAGGATCTGTTGCTGGTTACTCACACTCATGTCACTGTATGTCAGTGTATGACTTTCTTTCTTCTGAGGAACATAGAAGTCGTTTTAATATTTACTATTTTACTTGTCTCAAAATAGTGAGAAATGTTGAGGTTTTTTTGCTGTTTGGTTCCCGATGTTTGTCAAAATATCTTCATTTTTGTTCCACAGAAGAAAGAAAGTCATACTGATTTGGTACAACATGATGCTGAATAAATGAAGATATTTTTGGGTGAACTGTTCTTTTGGGTGAACTGTTCTGAAATCCAAGAGCTAGATAGTCAAGAGGCCTTTTTTGAGTCCCTGAATGGTCAGAGAGCTCACAGATTTCATCAAAAATATTTTAATTTGTGTTCTGAAGATGAATGAAGGTCTTACAGGTTTGGAATGTCATGAGGGTGAAGAATTAATGACAGAATTTCCATTTTTGTGTGAACTTTATACCCAATCCAGGTGACCAGCTAAGACCATCAACCTAGCATAGGACGTGACTCTCAAAATTTGTGATCGTTGCCCCAAGTATATTTTTTGTAATCGTTAATTCTCCACTGCTTATTTGTGCATCTCCAACAGTATACCGCCATTCAAGCTATGGCTCAATATTGTAAATACAACAGACATCAGACACTGGGCTTTGTAAAGGGCAAACACTGCATATTTCCCACTTGCTAAAAAAAAATAAAGATGAGATCAGGACCCTTCACTGTACTGCAAACGACTCTCAGCTGAACCATTCACTCTCCACTAGCACGGTCTAATGAAGCGTTTTACCTCCATGGTGTAAGGGCAATGCACACCCCAACAAACACGCACCAAAGCAGTGACAACGGATTTGAAATATATGACCCCAGAGGGAGTTGTGATTGCCTTGAGAGTGAAGATGGGAGTCATATGTCTGCCATTTGAGACCAGTCAGCCAGGAGAGGCTGGCTTAATGTTTCAATGTTTAAATTAGATTCCCTTCAACCACAGCGACTGCCTGACTGAAAACTGAAAGACTCAGTAAAGTCTAACCCTTGAAGCGTGTCCAATGAGATCAGGTGAGCATGAAACTTTCCTGCTGACACCAGCGGCGCTCTGATAAAGCAAAGTGGCCGCAACATGCAAAGCTTACATAAAGAACAACAACCAGCACATGGCAGTGTGTCACTGTTTGGAACACAACATTCATTACTTACATCAAATGTAAATGATGAAACCCAAGTTCTACCAGTAAAACTCTACAACTAAAATAAAGACAATACATATCATATTCTACAAGAATACACAGAAACTAATCCCTCAAATCACATGTCTCATGTCTACTATTCTGGCAGAAAGTTTTAGCAGTTAGCACACACAATGTGTAGAAGGTAAATGTGGTAACTACATCATTAGGTGGTCAAATAGCAATGTATTCTGATGAATACATTTTTGCATATAATGTAGAATATAGAAATACATATAATTTAATGATAATTAAGCAATATCACATGAACAACACCTGCTGGTCTTATGCAAAACTTCAATTAACAATAATTTAAAGGGTTAGTTCATCCATTAATTACTCTCATGTCGTTCCAAACCCGTAAGACCTTCATTCATCTTTAGAACACAAAAAAAAGATATTTTTGATGAAATTTGAGAGCTTTCTGACCCTGCATAGACAGCAATGCAACTGACACATTTAAGGCCCAGCAAGGCAGTAAAGACATTGTTAAAATAGTCCATGTGACATCAGTGTTTCAACCGTAATTTTATGAAGCTACGAGAATACTTTTTGTGCATAAAGAAAACAAAAATATCAACTTTATTCAACAATTTCTTCTCTTCTGTGTCAGTCTTTGATGCATGTTCACGAGAACACCACAACGAATGCGTGAGGTGCTGCTGACGCAGGAGCTGGTACGTTCTGATGTAGAACGTCCATTTCTCTTAGTCCATCGTCTGTATATTCTGGTTCAAATAAGTAAAGCTGAGTCATCCTCTCTGTCGAAAACTACAGACATGTTTAAGAAGACTGTTATGTACAGTGTGCGTCTTCCTCTGCTTGCATCATGCAGGTTCTATGTCAGAACGCCAGCTCTTGTGTCAGCAGACCAGGTTTGCCAGGTCTTCACAACAAAACCTGCCCAATTGCATTCCGGGGGTAAAATAGTGTTTTTGATGGGGTTGCCCTGGTAAAATTCACATTCCAGGGGATAAATATCACATTATTGGAGTCGCTTAAACCCACGGACATGAAAAACAACCCAGCAACAGTGTTAAAGGGGGTCATATGATGTGAGATCATGTTTTCCTTTGTCTTTGGAGTGTTACATGCTGTTTGTGTATATATAAGATCTGTAAAAATGCAAAAATCAAAGTCTTAAACCCAAAGAGGTATTCTTTATGAAAGTTAAGACTTGGCCACACCTTCCTAAAATGGCTCCTAAAATCTATGTCATCGTGTGGGAAGATTTACATAATACCACCCACATGTATACGGAAACAAAGGCGGTATAACTTTTCTCCCTGTACTATTGTTGCAGCCGCCGCCATGTTGTGGAGACGCTGTGTTTCACTGACAAAGTGAAACTACTTTGTTTGACCTTCCAAATGAGTACACAACTAGAAATTAGTGGTTAAGTTATATTTACAACACTGTTCCGGAACAGTACAATGCAAATATTCGAGTATGTGCAGCGCATTTGTTTCCTGAACCTGGGAGAGTAGCCTACAATGCCGGCTGTGCACACAGTAAAGTGGGGCAATTCCAACTTTGCAAGGACAGTCTGGCGCTTCTGACTCACAGCCTGTAAGTACATTTTCATATTTGCTACTGACTATTCAACCGTGAGTTTTGAGCAGTGCAGAGTAGTGCTTGTTTGTCATTTCTACGATCACAAATGCAGACATGGTGTTATGTTTACATGGTGCAAGGCAATGCAACATAACAAGAAGAAGAAAAACAAGAGTCATTATAATCACTAATTATGTCCTCACTGGATCCAACAAATGCCTCATTTATAATTGGTTTTATAGTTTTTGTCTCGTCGCACTGGGACACGGCATCACAACATGGTAAAGGGTGTAACATTTCCGTCACACGCTTGAGGTATTCGGCCAATCACAATGCACTGAATAGCTGACGAATCAGAGCACACCTCGCTTTTCAGAAGGACAAGCTTTGTAAAAATTGACGTGTTTCAGAAAGGCGGGGCAGAGAGGAGCAACAATAATGTACAGTGTGTGGAAAATAATGTGTTTTTTTAACCTAAAACCGCGAATACACATTGCATTACACCAAATACACAAATTATGTTTATTGTAACAACATCATATGACCCCTTTAAAGTAGCCCAATTCTGTGGGAAAACCGTGGACTTGGAAACACTGCAGCAGACTGACACTGTATTTTTTTCTTTGGGCACAAAAAGTAATCTCGTAGCTTCATAAAATTACGGTTGAACCACTGAAGTCACATGGACTATCTAATGATGTTCTCACTATCTTTCTAGGCCTTGATCGTGTTAGTTGTGCTGTCTATGCAGGGTTTCATCAAAAATATCTTTCTTTGTGTTCTGAAGATGTTTGGAATGTTTTTGGGTGAACTGACCCTTTAATATTGTGTAACTTTTGGTTTAGACACAATACTTGTCTGTTTTTGACAACAAAAATAGTTTGCACTCTAAAAACATGAAACAATAAATAAATAAATAAATAAAACAGGTTTAGTGACCTTAATCAATGACTAATTTGGCTAGTAATTATTACAGTTTTGCCATTCTGGATTATCGTGGTTTACGCACCTAGCTGGTTTTGATCATTTTTCTTCGTGCTATTTTTCAACAAAGTAAATAGCTCCCAATGAAACCAAGCCAGTTTCCAAAGTCTTCGGGCAACACACAAGACCACAAGTGTGAACTGGACTTGACAGGGTATTCCATCATTAAGCGAGATTCTAATCCAAAGGGAGCAAACATTCAGTTTGAAAGGACACTGCGAATAGGCAATAAGAGAACACTGGTACATCACTTCACGGCAAGAGGAGAGGCAAATTTACCCATCATTTATTGCATATCACCCCAGCACGGCAAGATGTTTGACTAAAATATACACAGTAAACATTTTTTAGGCTTCTGTGACTTTTTTGGAGTTTAATTAGTCCCTGGTGTGGTTTACACACAGCTGTTTGCTGTAAAAGATGTGACAGTAACAGTGCAACTATCTTGATTACAGTTCAAAAAGATAAATATAACCATGTTTATCTTCACATTAAAATCACAACAGATATTTATCACTAGTTTAGTGCTTTTAAACGTTGATCACGTTTAAAAGCACTAAACTAGTGATAAATGTCTGTTGTGATTTTAATGTATTAGTGATTAGTGACATAATTAGTGATTATAATGACTCTTCTTTTTGTTATGTTTCATTGCCTTGCACCATGTAAACATAACACCATGTCTGCATTTGTGAACGTAGAAATGACAAACAAGCACTACTCTGCACTGCTCAAAACTCACAGTTGAATAGTCAGTAGCAAATATGAAAACGTACTTACAGGCTGTGAGTCAGAAATGCCAGACTGTCCTTGCAAAGTTAAAATTGAATTTAAACTAATAATGACTTAATATTGATATTAATACACATGGACATTAATTAAAAGTATGGTCATTTATATTACATTTATAATTTAAGTTTATTGTCATCATAACTCACACTGATGACATGTTTCGAACTGCATTTTTCCAAGTGAAGAGAATTTCAACATATCCCATGTGCAGCGAGAAGTCTGAAGTGAACAATGCATAGGGATGCTGTCAATTTGCTACTGTAGTGGGGTTTTGAATGAATCATTTGTGAATGATTCAATGATTCACTCTTCAGAAAAGTCACTTGTCACCACTGATTGGTGTGTAACAATATAACCTGCAGTTAAGAATCTCTGAAAATTCCCTAAAACTAATATGAAATACCATATCAGCACACTTGAAATGCCACGCAGGAAATAAGATTCAAGAGTGTACCAGTTGAGCAACTGTCATTGATATGAATCAAAATGCTACTGTTATATATAGGTATTCTAGACTTCTTTACGCTAGAAAGGCCAATCCATAAGACACAGCAGTCTCATTAAACAAACATGTACAAATGTTTACCTTTTCTAAACAGATGGAGAGTTCTCTTGTGAGAGGCCAGAGGAGAATTTCTGCTCCCAATGAAGCTGAATTATTGATCTTTGTTCATTTTAAATTTGGCCGCAGAGGTGAGTACACATTTAATTAACATGGGCAAACTGATCTGTAAGAGGTTTGAGCGAAAGAACACCTAAACTGTGCTCAGCACAACCCTGCTGAGTGTGTCATGCACAAAGGACACATTCCAAGGGCATGAGACAGGAAGGATTAGATATGAAATGCATTTTCCTTTCCTTCTTTTCTTTTTAATAAGACCTAAAATAGTCATGTCCTTTTTCATTGTTCTCAAACCGACGACAGCAAAACTATCTGACAGGTTTTTGACATGAATCAAATTACGGGATACATTGTAGACAGGGTGGTAATTATACGGAGAACTTGCGCCAGGCTCCACGGAGCGATTCTAGCCCTCCTCCATATCTCTAGAGTCTGTGCGTCATAGAAAGTGACGTCCCGTTCAGTGCAGCACTGCTGAATATTGCATCTCTGTCTCCTGCTTTTTTTTTTCTTCTTCCACCAACTCTTATGTCTTTCTTATAGACTACTTTCTCTCCAAGCTCTTCCCTGCCTGGTTTCTTAACTCTCTAGTGCTAACTCTAGTTGTCTAGTTTATTCAGTGACTCATTGCTGTTGAACTAAGCTCCGTCTGTTAGAATCAACCCTGCAGCCAAGACCCTGTAAATGGCCTCCTTGTGTAATGGTGGCCTCCTCGCCCCTAGTGGAGCCTCCCCATCTGTGCTAAACCCATCTCTGCCTGCAGCCTGACGGCTCTCTGACCAGGGCACACCACCTACAGCCCATTATCAAGGTAACAAGGTGGATGAAGGTCAGTCAGAACGCCCTGAGCTTCCCCCCCTTACTGACTAAGAGTGACTATCATTTATTATACTTGAGCACTGAGAACCACTTTAAAATAGCTTGTGTCAGCAAATCATTACTAGAATGAAATTATTCACTTAAGATTATTTGCTTAGCAAAAAATTGTAATTATTGTTTTTATCATTTACTATACAAACCAATACGGATACAAATACTTTATTATGAATATTATTATACACCAAAAATAATCTAAAAAAATTATTATTAGAATTATTATAAAAATATTACTATAATAATAATAGTGAAAATAAATTATTATGGCTGGGTAAAAAATACTGATTTCTCGTTTTTAATCAATTCTTATTTTTACCAAATGATATCGTATCTTAAATCCCAAGAATAGATTAGTCTAGTATTGCTATTGAAATATTGTACAAATATGTACGGTACCAGTCAAAAGTTTTTAAACAGTAAGATTTTTTATGTTTTTTTAAGAAATCTCTTCTGCTCACCAAGCCTGCATTTATTTGATTCAAAATACAACAAAAGCAGTAATATTGTGAAATATTTTTACTTTTTAAAATAACTGCTTTCCAATTGTATTTTAAAATGTAATTTATTCCTGTGATAAAATCTAAATTTTCAGCATAATTGCTCCAGTCTTCAGTGTCACCATGATCCTTCAGATTATTCTAACATGCTGATTTGCTGTTTATGAAACATTTTTATTATTATTATCGATATTTAAACGAGTAATTTTTAAACATTCTTTGATGAATTGGAAGATCCAAAGATCAGCATTTATCCAAAGAAATTATAGAAATGAATACTTTTCTTTAGCAAGGATGCTTTAAATTGATCAAATGTGATGATAAAGACATTTATAATATTACAAAAGATTTCTACTTCAGTTTTTCAGAAAGTTCTATTCATCAAAGAAACCTAAAAAAAAATCTACTCAGCTGTTTTCAACATAATAATAATAATAATCAATGTTTTTGAGCAGCACGTCAGAATATTAGAATGATTTCTGAAGGATCATGTGACTGGAGTAATGATGCTAAAAACTCAGCTTTAAAATCACAGGAATAAATTACATTTGAAAATATATTCAAATAGAAAACAGTTATTTTTAATAGTAAAAATATTTCAACATTTTACTGTTTTTGCTGTACTTTGGATCAAATGCAGGCTTGGTGAGCAAAAAAACATTTTAAAAAACATGAAAAATATTACTGTTCAAAAACTTTTGACTGGTAGTGTATTTAATTAAATTAAAACAAAACAGACCATATATTAATTTCATATTTTAAATATTAGACTGGTTTAAGAGTGTTTTTTAATTATTAGTTTGTTTAGTTGGGCTCCCAGTTGGTCTTTGTTTGTTTATTTTTAGTGCAATATGAAGACTATTACATTTACTATTATTACTTCTTTTTAATCCCCATAAAACCTAAATAATCTCAATTATCAAGTCGTTTTGATTTTCTAAGCAGTATGACGTCATACTGTTCAGGCCCCGCCCACGACCGCTGACGGACTGTCCCATATTAGCATATTTCTGCCCTTAGCCAGTTGTATGCTGTCAGCATAAGTGTCTTTATTTTCTCCTGACATCAAAGCTACTGAGGACGCATTGAATAGACAAAAAGCAGAAGAGAGGGGCGGGGTAAACAGTAGATCATTATCATTTAAAGAGACATGCACCAAAACAGGTCACTATGAACAGAGCTGTTTCTGACAAGGTAAAAAGGTGTTGTTTTACACAACCAATGAGACATTTTAACCTAAATATTTCATGAAGATCTTAAAGACACATACCAGCTTGTGGAAAATGGGCATCCGGTGTCCCCATAACTATTTTTTTCCTCCAGCAAGGCAGCCTAAGGTTTTAGTTGGATTAAGCTAGTCTAGGTGGTCTCCCAGCAAGGCCAATCTGGTGTTCATCTGGTTTAGTTGGTCCAAAACACTCCTCAGCACAGGATGATCACCATCTTGCGCTCAGACCTCATGTGAACTGTACTGGTTGTGCCACGTGCAACAGAATTCCCAAACAGCAAGTCAATCAACTAATTATTCAGCTGTAAATGGTGTCAGAGGCCCATCAATATCAGCAGCCAGCAGAAGCAGCCGAGTCACGCCTCACATTAATCATGTGTACGTGTCTAATGACTGCTGCTCTGAGAACCATAAACCCTCGGAGTACTGACTGACAAGGCTGCCAACTTCTGCCATCGCACAGATCCCAGTTTGAGATGGAAAGCATCCAGGTAGCATTTTAATTAGTCATGCAGGGTCTGGGCTAAAATACACTTTGTTTGGATCATTCAAACAACACCTGGCTATAAATAAAAATGTTCTGTGAAAAGGTCATTCAGATCTTTACTTTATGACCCTGCTTACTTTAGTTTGCTGTGTAAACACAAACCTAATGCATTCCAGATCAGCTCATCTATTGGCTTTAAAAGAAAATAGATGTCCAATCAAAAAAAAAAAGTGTAAGTCCACAAATGATCAAAACTTCACTGAACTTCTCTGACGTAATGAGTTTTTTTTTCAAGACTGGTTTAAAAATAGATTTCAAAACAAAACAACACATAAAAGTGCACGCCGAGTTCTTTTTTGTGGGTCACTGCTAAAAGCAGCTCACTGAAAGGCACATCAGTCTATGCCACTGGTGCGTGAGCACACAATTTATCATTGAGGTACATAAAAACTGAAGAACAGTCTTGAAGTTATAGACGACCAGCACGCTGATCCAGGAATTCACTTACATAATCATATATATTGAAAGAATAAAGGCCGTTCTACTAGCCTCACTAATAATGAACAATGAAAAACACATAACAGCTGCCATTCACTTCTGAGGAAGAAGACACCACCAAGTCAACTAAAAAGAGAAGAAAACCCCAGTGAAAAAAAAAACAAGACCGCTCGCTCCTCTAAGGGAAACCCTGCACTGAATGCATTATCATGGATAAAAAGGAAGGAAAATGAAGGCTGAGGGAAACTGTGGATGCGTGCTTTGATATTCAGCTTCATGTGGAGAAATAATAAACATTTTTCTTTTCAGTCATCTCTAGTTGATTCCTTGCTAACAGTCCCAGTTGGTTTTGGAGTCTGTTAATTACCCATAGAGTCAATCTGAGCCATCGAGGCAGTTTAGCACAGCTGTGACTCAATCTTACACACACACACACACACACACCTTTCTGAGGCTCATCTGATAGTGAGTGCAGACACACAGAACAGGGCGATGAATAGAGGATGTGTTCCCGTTTCTTAAATCTCCTGAAACTACTGTACACAGCTTTTTTACCACAGAGTAAAAATTCCCAGAGGAATATTATCTTGGTCTTTCAAAGCTTGGGTTTATAAATCTTGGTTCATTTAAGTATTAACTTTGTCTCAGATGTTTTTCCTAAACTAAAAAAAGATACAATGGAGACAAATGTTGACATACAGTAAAACAACAGAGAGATGAGATTAATAAATATTGCACAGCTCTGATATTTTGATAATGAAATAATATAATGAGTTGAATTCTGTAATGCAATGTAATGAGTTCAATTGAAAATTATATTATTACGAGATTACAAATGTATTTTTAATTCAGAGGAAAAATCATTAGGTTTTCTTGTAATATATCCAGTGAATTACTGTTTCCCCCTTACAACGCCGTTACCATTACTGGCAATAAAATGTAGCGTTACTACAATTTCCGCATGCATTATTCTTTTGAGGTAAATTCTGGCTTATTCCTCTCAGCGCGTCTTTTTCCAGAAACGAAAAGTAGCTGAGATTAACGTGATGAATGTTAATGTTTGTTTACGAAGGTGATGTGGGTGTTTACCCACATGTCCACGTGTCTCCCGTGAATGTTTATATTTTGAAAAGTGGAGCCGCTCGTGGGCATGATTACATTAGAGATGAGTTTAGATGGTAAAACTGGAGCTCGTGTTGGTATCATACAGATTACTTCATCAGAGAATATTTGTTTTTGTCGTGACCTTCTTTAAAAGTAGACATTTCAAGCTTTCTATACATACATTTCTCATATCTGTGAGGCAGGTATTTACAGAGATTCAGGTTGTTTTATTTACGTGTCTGTGAAGACAGGTGATGGAGACCGAGACGGCAGAGAGCGCACACTGTTTATTTTGTTTATTTTACAAAAGCACATTGTTTTCATGTTACTATGATGTTTTTCATGTCCGCGACCCCAATAACATGATATTTAGCCCCTGGAAGGTGTCTTTCACATTGTTCCACAGCAACATTAAAATAGCGTAGATTAGTGTACAATGTTTCATTCATTTACCATATTTGATATTGGGGGCATGCAAGTTATTTTTTTTTTTTAAAATAACACAGTAGTTACTTTCCCTGGTAATTTGTTACTTTTATAATGATGTAACTCAGTTACTAACTCATTTACTATTTGTAAGAAGTAACTAATAACTAGAACTAATTACGTTTTTAAAGTAATATGCCCAACACTGAATATAACAATTCATTATTACAATAAAAACTATATAACAGTTTGCTATGATTTATTGTTTTTTTAGAATCCATTTCTTTGATTAAAATCCAGTAAGATAGTAATACTATTATTAATTACAATTGTAATATAATTACAGTTTAACAGTTTGATAATGTAATATATTTTTGTGATTCAGCAGCAATTTCTCCAGTCTTTTCCACATTATCCTATATAATTTTACAATATCCTCTAGATTCGGTTAAAAATTCTTATAATACCCAATGCTAAAAACAGTTTTCGCTGCTTAAGGTAAACTAAATATGGATTTTTTTTCCATATAATGGACTTCAATGGTGCCCCAATTTTTAACTTGCAAAATGTAGTTTAAATGCAGCTTCAAAGGGCTCTAAACGATCCCATCCGCAGAAGAATGGTCTTATCTAGCGAAATGATCTGTCATTTTTTTCTAAAAATAAAAAATTTTATACTTTTTAAGCACAAAAGCTTGTGTAGCACAGGCTCTGAGATGTGCGTCCACGACGCTATGTATTGCAGAACATGTTGAAAGGTCACACGCGACGTAGGCGGAACTACAGACCCAGTGTTTACAAAGCGAACGTGCAAAGACTAAAGTGGAAGTAAAAAGTCAAACGCTGTTTACAAACAAAAAGGTACAACAGTGTTGGATGATTCTGAAGTTGTAAGAGAAAAAGAGATGGAGTTTTTCACCATATCCTACCTTTTTGAGCCAGAGTACACAGACGATGAACTTGGTGGTGATTCCATAGTACGTATGATCGTGGACGCGCATCCCAGAGCCTGTGCTACATGAGCTTTTGTGCTTAAAAAGTATACAGATTTTTATTTTGAGAAAAAAATGACGAATCATTTTGCTAGATAAGACTCTTCTTCCTTGGCTGGGATCATTTAGAGCCCTTTAAAGCTGCATTTAAACTAAATTTTGGAAGTTCAAAATCGGGGCATCATTGAAGTCCATTATATGGAAAAAAAAAAATCCTGAAATGCTTTCTTCCAAAAACATAATTTCTTTACGACTGAAGACAGAAAGACATGAACATCTTGGATGACAAGGGGGTGAGTAAATTATTTGTAAATTGTTGTTCTGGAAGTGGACTTCTCCTTTAAATTCATCTGTTTTCTAGTCTCTCAACAAGTCTCTCATTGCTGAGGTGCAAAGGAAATGTAGTAAGCAGTCAGTTGGATACTTCACAGTAGCACTGCACCTCCCTGTGCCCGGAGTGAGGAAAAGAGAGTTCATCAGACTGTCTGGAGTGTCAGAGAAAGAAAACAAAGGTGGTGAGCACAGGGCAGGCCCTGCTGACTTACTGATGGAGGGCTGATCTAGAGGAGCCAGATGAACGAGAAACTAAACATCAGCAGCCTGCTGGATTCACTGGAGTGAGACAGAGCTTCATGCTGGGAAAATGACACTTTTCCTCAACAATGACAGCAGCTCTGGGATACTGCTCAGCCATCTGAATAGTCCTCATTTTGACGAAGCCTGTCCAAAAGCTTGACTGTAATGGCTAAAATTCTGTCCATTTTGGTAGCAAAAATGTGTATAGTTATACACTGGTTTGTTTTGTTTACAAAAAACAAAAAAATACTGTTGCCCTATTACATTGCCTTTTTACAAAAATGCCTCCAAATATCCCAAGAGAGAGCATTCTTTTAAAATGTATCTGCTATTAACTGTAAAAGCTTTGAAAGCGCGCTGCAGTTGTGCTGAACGTACACACTGACACACACACACAAACACACACACACAAACACACACACCTTACAATTAAACATGCAAATTTCCCGAGGGATGTGTTTTTGTCTTTTTTTTTTTTAACAGATTTTATATTTTACAACCTGGGAAGTATGTCCCTTGGGAATGTTAGGTTTGGTGGGGGGTGACTATATGAAGATTAAAATCACAAAATCACAACATTTTTTAAAATGATTATTATTATTATTATTATTATTATTATTATTATTACTTCAATATTTCTGTCATCACTGCATGACTTTTCCAACAATGTACCGACAGACAAAACAGAGCATGTTACTTCTGATATTAAACAAAGTCTCAGAGTTCAAATCTTGTAATTTTTATAAGAAATTCAAACAATAACTACCATTATGACTCTTTAATGTGTCGTGATCACTGTAGCGCTTCAGTTCAAGCGGCACATTAACTGATCATCTCTTCCTCTTTATTAGTTATAGCACAAAATAAACATGAATGCACATCAGAAAGTATCTTGCTTCAACTGTGAGAAGATGTCAATACACACCATTTTTCAAGTTCAAGTCCGACATTAATCTACTGTGAATCAGATTCGCCATTATTATTGGTCAGATTGCCTTTTATTCAAACTCCCAGCATAGGGTCAACTGAACAGCCAAGATTGGGCAAAGTTCAGAAATAACTGGGGCTAAAGAAATGTCTGCAGTTAATGTCACGTGCTGCACGTTTTAAACGTCCCTTTAAATAGATTTGTAATGCTAAAAGGTCTTTGTGTCATTTGGAGCGACCACTCATCATGTGGTGCGACCAATAATAGCAATAACTGTATTAAGTAAAAAATAAAATATCAAATTTCTGTGACTGAAATATGAATCACTGCTACAATATGCTTAAATGAATGGTGTTTTAAAAGATTTTTATCGGTTTTATGCAATTTACAGGGAAAATAAGTGCTAACTACATTTGAAAAGGCAACTCTGAAATTACAGAAAAAACATGAGATAATTGTTTACAAAAACTCAAAAGAAATGCAAATACTTTGTTTTAAACACTAATTACTGAGAACTTCTAAAAAATGTTAAGCATGTTAAGGAAATTAATTAATTTTAATATAAATCATGGTCATACCACATGACAAGGTTATGACATAAGGCTATGGCCAATTCATCTAGATTAAAAAAAAAAATACTAAAATAACTTAATCTAAAATGTTAATGTGATTATATGTGTACACACCATTTTCAATGTTTGAACAATTACAATAGATATTATTATTACTGTATTTTAAAATGGGGCTGTTAAAAATCCTTATACATTAATGACCCACATGTTTCAGAGTGAAGCACTGTTCATCCACACAAGCGCAACTCACGATCTCGTGTTTTTAGTGTCTTGAGTTCCTCCAATCCAACCAATGCTGCTCCACATGAACTGCATCTCTGCAAACACTGTGGGTTTGAGCCATTTATAATGTGCATTTGAATATGCAACATACACCCACCATCTTCCCAAATTTCTTGCCATTCATTCAACTAGAGAATGAATGAATGAATGAGATTTTGGGTTGACTCTCACACAGTCCTACACAGAATCACAGTAAACCTAGAGCTGTTAACTGAAGTTAATTAAAAATTCACAATAATGAGTTTGAGATCAAACGATAATTTGCAGACCACCTGCAGTTACCACCACGAACCCCCTTTTAAAGACTTTTGATTTCTAAAAATACTTCTAATCTTGGACCATGGAAACACTCACTGCTCATGAAATCCACTAACACAAAGAATAGAGGTTAAACCATCACATTCACTGATTTGCACACAGGCATATGGGCGTCTCATTTTAATTATGTTTCATAAAGTCCCCCGCCTCTTCCTATATTGTACATTCCTGCAATTACATTATGTAAAGAGAGATTTATGAACCCCAGCACACTTCAATATCTAGCTTTCCAGCAAAGATTTTAATAAATGCTTGCGATGTGTTAAATCAACAGAGTTTATTCCAGCACTTATTGCTGACTTTATCGAAATGTAATACTACAGGATTTTATCAAACATTAATGTTTTTACATCCATATTCTGATAAAAAATTAAAATGCGAGATGTTTTATAAGCACACAGTAAAATCATATAAGAGTCAAAGGCGCCTTTAGATTTTGATGGCATGTACAAGGCCTTATCAGAGTTGTATAAGGCCACGTCTGTCTCCAGACAGCATTACTGAAGCATAATAGAAAAAAAAAAGAGAGGTAGAGCTTGCGCTCAATTACTGGCCGTTACTTGGCAGCTCAGTCAATCAATAGCAGATCAAAGCTGCCAGGGATCCGCTTCCTCCAATCCATCAGACAGCAAGACAACGGCAGGATGGAGCAATGAGATGTGAAATGAAGAAGTCAGAGTTAACTCTACATCCAGGCAATGTGAATCCTGGCCTTCCCATGGCACCTCATGCATTCGCTCCACTTTCACAAACCGAAAGCTGCCTAACATACAAATTCCCAACATTCTGCACCCTTGCAGTCATTTAAATTTTAAGAAGCAGGTTGGTGAATTATTGCCGGCAGTGAGCTGGGAGATTTTCTCGTTCAGGGGAGCAGACCAGAAGCACTGTGCTGCTTTATCAGCACAACTCAAGCAGTGTCTCTAGGGCACCTGATAGGACTTACAGACTGACCCCATAATGTATCACTGAGTTTAGGGGGAGTTTGTCACGCGGCTTGAATAGAAGTCCCGACTGGATTGCTCCAGGCCTGAAAATGTCTGACTTCTCTCCACTATGACTGAAGTGAATGCAAAAGTAGGAACAAGAAAGTCCAAAGCGCTCTGAGCAAATGACAAGCCCCTGCACTAATAATGAATTTGACTTTCAATGACAAACAGAGTTTAATCTATGGTAAATAGGTAGGTAGGTTCATAACCATCCTTCCATCTGACTGTGCATCCATCCATCCATCTGATAAAGACCAAAAGAACAGCATTTACAAAGAACAGAAATCATTTTGTTAAATGTCTTTATTGAATCCATCCTTGCTGAATGAAATATTAATTTCTTTCAAATAAAAACAAAAAATAAATCTGAGTCCAAACTTTTGAGATGACTATAGATAATATGTAATATAATATTAGTGCTGGGCGGTTTGACCAAAAATCTGTATTATGGTTTTTCTGAGGATTCTGGCGGTTTCATGGTTTATCATCGTTATCTCCCTGATTGTGCTTTTATATGTATCAGACTCCATGAAACAGTTGCAGAACCACTGCATTTTAACTGCGATCCAAACTAACAGGTTAAAATTTAAAGCAAAACAGAATGGTCTGATCTTAGCTTTGTGATCTTATAATACATAAAACATAACTGTACGAAACAATAAAAGCAGACAGGCTGAATAAGCTGCAAATTTACTCTTTAACATCAGATGCCGCTTATGAAACTGTGGCGATACAGTGTTTCTTTGGGCACTGCTGTAAACAAAGCACTGTGCTTATAAATATTACATTAATATGCATTATACAGAGGTAAGTCAGTTCCCCTCAGAGATGGATTCATATACAGCAAACCCCTCAACCCTAGTTCAGTATTTAGAATTTTTTTCCAATATTTCACACATCGTGAACAGTGAGCTTCTCTGCCTGCTAGAGGATTTTCTCCTCTTTGCATCTGTCTTCAGCATTAACAGTTGGTTTGCCCAGTTAAAGAATTAGTTGTGTTATTGATCGTTCCAAAAGTTCTCCAACCATTAGTGAGAAGTGTGTGCAGTTAACAGGGATCCCCTCTCAATTGACAAACCTTAAAAAATTCACACAGTGTGCGTAATTCAAACCGGCTTTCCGTTTGAACTGGTATATCGCTCAGCAAAGGGCATGTGTAATGTTTTGGGGGCCCTCAAATCGAGATCTTTCCCATAGATTGATTCCCATTGGAAGAAATTACAATGAGTTTCCGTAGATTGATTCCCATAGATAGATTTCCATCGGACAAAATTGCAATCGATTTCCATCAGAAGAAATCATAATCGATTCCCATAAATCGGATCCTCTCGGAAGATATCGCAATCACTTACCATAGATCGATTCCCATCAATAGAAATGCCAATTGATTCCCATAGATTGATTCCCATCTGAGGAAATTGTGATCGATTCCCATCAGAAGAAATCGTGATCAATTGCCATAGATCGGTTCCCATCATAAGAAATTGTGATTGATTCCCATAAATCGATTCCCATAAGAAGAAAGTGTGATCGATTCCCATCGATCGATTCCCATAGAAAGAAATCCCGATCAATTCCCATAAATTGATTGCCAACGGAAGAAATCACAATTGACTGCCATAGATCGATTCTCACTGAAGAAATCGCGATTGATTCCCACAGATCGATTTCCATCCGAAAAAAACTGCGATCGATTCCAGTGACCCATTTCCATCAGAAGAAATTGCCATCAGAAATCGATTCCCTTATAGCGGTTCCTATCGGAAGATATCGTGATTGATTCCCATAGAGTAATTCCCATCGGAAGAAATCATGATTGATTCCAATAGATCGATTCCCATCCTAAGAAATTGTGGTTGATTCCCATAGATCAAGTCCCATCAGAAGAAAACGTGACCGATTCCCATCGGAAGAAACGGTGATCGACTGTCATAGTTTGATGACTCCTATAGATCGATTCCCCAGTGGAAGAATTTACGCTCGATTGCCATAGACTGATTATCATTGAAGAAATCACGATCGATTCCCATAGACACATTCCCATTAGAGGAAATTGGGATCAACTGCCATAGATTGATTCCCATCGGAAGAAATCGCGATCAGTTCACAGAAGAAATCGTGATAAATTCCCATAGATCAATTCCCATCAGAAGAAATTGAGATCAATTGCCATAGATTGATTCCCATCTCAGTAAATCGTGATTGATTCCCATAGATTGATTCCCATCGTAAGAAATTGCAATCGATTCACATCAGAAGAAATCGTGATCAGTTCTCATAGATCAATTTCCAACAGAAGAAATCGTGATCAGTTGCCATAGGTTGATTCCCACTGGAAGAAATCATGACCGATTCCCATCAGAAGAAATCGTGATCAATTGCTATAGATTGATTCCCATGATAAGAAATTGCAGTTTATTCCCATAGATCGATTCCCAAAAATCGATTCCCATTGGAAGAAAATGCGACCGATTCCCATCGGAAGAAATCGTGATCGATTGTCATATACTGATGATTCCTATAGATCGATTCCCCAGTGGAAGAATTTATACTCGATTGCCATAGACCGATTCTCATTGAAGAAATCACGATCAATTTCCGTAGATTCATTACCATCAGAAGAAATAGAGGTCAACTGCCATAGACTGATTCCCATCGGAAGAAATCGTAATTGATTCCCATAGACTGATTCCTATCGGAAGAAATCGTGATTGATTCCCATAGATTGATTCCCATCGGAAGAAATCGCGATCGATTCACATCAAAAGAAATCACGATCGATTTCCGTAGATTCATTCCCATCAGAAGAAATAGAGGTCAACTGCCATAGACTGATTCCCATCGGAAGAAATCGTGATTGATTCCTATAGGTTGATTTCCATCAGAAGAAGTCATGTTTTGCAGGGGGCCCCAGGACTTATATATATATATATATATATATATATATATACATATATACATATGTATATATATATATATATATATACATATATGTGTATATATATATATATATACATATGTATGTATATATATATATATATATATATATATATATATATATATATATATATATATATATATATATATATATATATATACATATGTATATATATATATATATATATATGTATATATATATATATATATATATATATATATATATATATATATATACACATATATATATACACATATATATATATGTATATATATATATATATATATATATATATATATATATATATATATGCATATGTATATATATATATATATATATATATATATATATATATATATATATATAAAGTAATAGAAGTGAAATCCACTCTTGGATAAATGAATAACTGAATACGTATTTGTGTATTTCACCTAGCAGTACAAACTTGGCAGAGCTGGTATATATAAGATGGTTTATATAAATACATAAAATCTTTAGTGTGGTTGTATTTCAGGTACTGTAAATAACAAACCCCAAATCAGTCTTTTTACCGCTCCCTATTACTAAGGCATGATATTTAATCAATATTTCACCAATAAACAGCTTTATGAATTATATGTGGTCTATAAATGTTCAAACAACAGACACACAAGGTTTGTTCATGCACATAATGAGGATAAGAAGGTAAATTTGTATTTTTATTTCAATTAAGGACAGCTCCAAATATCTATCAAAAATGTTTGTCTGATCCAGCTAGGAAACAATAGGTAGGCTACACCATCCTCCACTTCTCGCCCATAACATTTACCTCAAAATTTACAGCCTCAGGACGCCTCCACAGAAAGCCTCACCCTGGTTATGCAGTTCCTGACCTCAATCTCAGGATCAATACACTGCTCCACAATGGGCTTGGTCAGCAACTGATTTTAAAGGAACAGTTCAACCAAAACATTTTGCCATCATTTACTCACAGTCATGCCTTACCACATCCGTACGGCTTTTTCTTCTGAGGAGGAGCACAAAAGGAGAAGCTTAACAGATTATCAAAGGTGCTCTTTTCATTTACATATGACTTCAGAAGATTTGTTATACAGCACAAAAGCTGCGTGGATGATATGGTGCTTTTAGGTCATTTTTGAAGCTGTTCATTGTATAGGAAATAAAGTAGGACCTCAGACTTAATGTGGACATGACCACACGGCACACATCAAATGCAGCGCATTCAAAACTCATTACTGAACTCATTATTATTCATTATGCATGGTACTGAAGTAAGACTTAATTGGGCATATTTGCCATCTGCAAAATTAACAAGTGCCAGAACTTAGGTTCAGCTGCCAGTGAGACAAGAAAGGCTAATGCACTGCTATTCTCTCCATGCGATGCAGGGTTACAAGAGAAAATCTCCAGAAGTGCACTTAGTTCAACCAGGCAAGTGTAAATTCCATAACTCCATTTAATTTCAGATAAGGTGGACTAACAGGTGTGTATAAACATCTTTCTGTAGAAAGCTAGGAAAAGGAAGTCGCTAATGGCATTCAGCAACATCAATCCTGCACACAGGAAGAACCCCACTGAGGCATCTGAATGCCTTGACATCCTTCCAAGTAAGATAACTCATCAAGATTCTATAAATAAAACCAGTAATCATAAATTTATGGAGCTCCTCGCTTCTACTTAGTGATCGCCTGTTTTTTGAAATATAAATTACTGTTTTCGTTCTGAGCATTAAAGGTAGAAGCTAAGAAATGTGTTTAAGGTCAAGTTGACCTTATCAAGGATAAAAACATGAGGGAGTACAGTGCCGTGAAATAGATTTTGATGCATTCCATTTGAGATTATTTTTTATGAGCTGAAAAGAAAAATGCCTTTGGTTTTCATCTCTTTTTCTGTGCTACATGCATGGCTCTTTGATACTGTGCTATAAGAAAGATTTTTAATAGAGATGCTGAAAAAATGAAATGTTCAAATCAGTTCATATAACTCACATCTGTGTGGAAGCAAAGTCGCTTTAAGGCAAGTCAGTTCATTTGTTGTCCAATGGCAATATTATATTCTATTATATTATATTATATTATATTATATTATATTTTAGGGCTGTCAGTCGATTCAAATTTTTAATCAAATTAATTACATTACTTTCTCTCAAAAGTACTCTCAAAAGATAATTTAAAGTCATTGTTGTGTAAAGCATCGAACGGACATTACAAAAAGTAACTTCAGCAAGAAATAATTAGTTTCATAACATTTATTTTGTTTTATTCAAAATAGAATTTATTACACATAAACATTTAGGATAACGCAAACTATGGAAAAGAAGATAATTTAAGAAACATCTCAGTATTTTTTGTTCATACAATGCAAGTCACTGGTAAACAAAACAGCTTTGTTACCAACAGTCTTCAAAATACCTTCTTTGTTCCACAAAAGAAAGGTTTGAAACGACATGAAGGTGAGTAAATCATGACAGAATTAAAACATTTTTGGTGAGCTATCCATTTAATGTTTTTTTTTTATCATTATTAATTTATTATTATTATTATTATTATTTATTTATTTATTTATGAAATGATACTCTAAATAAGAAATTAAATCTGGCGGTAAATGTCTTTGATTCGTTCAAAAGGCTGATTCGTTCAGGAATTAAGTAAACGAATGGACCTTTGAAACAATGGTTCACACGATTCGTTCAAAAGGCGAATTCATTCAGAAACTAAACACCGCCGTGTGAGAAACTAGCCACAGTGTGGCTGATTGGATAACGTCTGCACCGAACGGGATTGGCTAGCGACTGCCCTAGTATATTTGCATAAGGCGATCTGATTGGCTGACGCCTGCGTTGGCACTTGAAATGTTAAAAAACTTTTAACTTCTGTCACGAGCAACGCCAGTGACCCGACGCAACGGACCCATAATTCAGTTCGCCATTCACACGGGGCGTCTGCATTAATGCTTCTCATTTACTTTGAACGAAGTGACGTCAAGCGTTGTCGAACTGAATTATGGGTCCGTTGCGTCGCGTCACTGGCGTTGCTCACGACAGAAGATACATTTTTTACTACATTTCATACACCAATGCAGGCATCAGCCAATCAGATCGCCTTATGCAAATATACTAGTGCAGACACTAGCCAATCTCGTTTGATGGAGATGCTGGCCAATCAGCGCGAAGCTTCAGACGCGCCCTCCAAGAAGCGTTAATGCTGACGCCCCGTGTGAATGGGGTGTACCTAAGGTAATGTGTAAAACTGACAGCCCTAATTATATTACATTATATTATATTTATTACATTATATTAATTGAAATAAAACATAGATTAAAATATCATTATAAAATACAAATAATATTTTATTACAGTAAAAAAAATACAATTTGCCACTGATGTTTAAGTTACTTTACACCAACTAATTTCAACAGTGATGTTTCCATAAAGGTTTGACACAATAAAATGATAAAAAATTATGTAAACCATGCGGTTTCAATACAGAGCATGACTTGAGCCCAGTGTGGCTCATTGATTGGACGCTATTATAACACATAATGAACACAAGCCTGTTGTAATGTAAGTTCATAGTGTGTTATCAGATTCAGCTGAATACAAGGCACCTAATGAAAGCCGTATTGATCCTAGACAGACATAAAAAATGAGGTAGACTTTTGGAGGCCATTTTGCTCAAATGATACAGAGTATAAAATAACAAAATGAGCCGGAGTGTGATAGGCAGCAGAGTGAAAATATTCAAGAGAAAGTAAGAGATCCTCAGGAAAAAGGACAGAGGAAACAATGAGCAACAGAAAGAGAGCAGATGAGACAAAGAAAACTTGCTTGTGAATCTCATTAGGATGCAAGAGGGCATCTATGAACATTAAAGAGATTGCTGTGAAAGAGAGAGAGAGAGACAGGCTTGCAGGGTGGTACTGGTAAAGCTAACCCATCACCAAGGGGCGATTTATAATTTGAGAGCTTTCCATTTGTGCATAGGGTTGAGAAGATGCAAAAAAATAGAAAAAAAAAAAGATATGATGAGAAAATGAAACTAAAAGGATCAAAGATCAGTAAGAATATGGAAGGTTGTGATTATTTTGAAAAGTTTTCTTCTCTGTTTAAATTAAGGTTAATTTAAGGTTTAGATAAAAAAGTAAAGATACTTCTATTATTGTATCCGCTGTACACCACCTTTCAAAAGTTTTAGCATCATTACTCCAGTCACATGATCCTTCAGAAATCATTCTAATATTCTGACATTTATTATTATTATGTTGAAAACAGCTGAGTAGAATTTTGTCAGGTTTCTTTGATAAATAGAAAGTTCAGAAGAACAGCATTTATCTAAAAATATAAATTTCTTAATCATCACTTTTGATCAATTTAAAGCATCAATGCTAAATAAAAGCATTAATTTCTAAAATTGACTCCAAGCTTTTGAATGATATAGTGTATAATTTTTGTTTCAGATAAAAGCAAATCAGTATATTACAATGATTGATGAGTAATGATGCTGAAAGTTCAGCTTTGATCATAGGAATAAATTACATTTAAAAATATATTCAATTAGAAAGCAGTTATTTCTAAATAGTAAAAATATTTTACAATATTACTGTTTTTGCTGTATTTTGGATCACATAAATGCAGGCTTGGTAAGCAGAAGAGACTTCTTTAAAAAACGAAAAATCTTACTGTTCAAAATGGTGGTAGTGTATCTTTACAGTTCCTTTTGGTCACTTTCATGAATCTTTGCTAAATAAAAGTATTAATTTCTTTAAAAAAAAAAAAAGGTTTAACAGTAGTGTGTATGTTTTAGTTATTACTACAATGCATTAAGAGCTCTCACAGGAGATGGGGAAAACTAATATGACTATAAAGTGGAATTAATCAGATGAACGCAACCATAATCCGTTCAAAAGATGTCCTTTAAAATCTTGAGTCAAACACATTTCATAATCTTTCAGATTATCTTGACATTTAAACATGAATGTGGCAGCTCTGCCACTGCTGAAGGCAAAAAGGGAAGTTTTAAACTATTATCATGCAAATAAAACCTGAGGCAAATGTACTAACTGTCAAATGGTAGATAATGCAGAGTGGCTGTACTATAAACCTTCTGGACCAGGAGTTCTGACATTAAATTCATGAAGTCGATAAAAGCTGCTGATTTTGTTAATATGATGCCTTTATCATATCTGAAGTACAGGTAATTAAAGTGAATTCAGGAAGGTTATGTTTAACTCTGTGCGATTATCTTAACAATCTTGAGCAAACATCAGAGCGAATCAATAGACTGAATAAATTAGACTTCGTGTGGTACGTGCTAACCCTGACCCGCTGTGTGAGTGTACAGCAATACTGGTTTCATTTTCTCTGAACGCTGTTGCCTGGAGACATGCTGATTGACGCATTTGCTCGCTCTCTGAGGGTGTCTATGAGCCGATACAAGCCTGTGCTACTGGCTCAGTGAGTCAGCAAAGTTACGTGGGCAACATTTTAGCATCATTCACAGTGGTCTGTACTATAATCACCTCCAAAGCCAGTCAACTCCATTGGGTGTTGACTAATAATCCAAACCAAATACATAAAAAAACTAAACAGCTGATATTTTAGATGGATGTATGTGGGATAACAAACTGCAGGCTGCCTGCTGGTTAGGCAACTATGAGTAAATGTGAGTAATCGGTGCTAGACACTCGCACAATAGCCTGTTTCATTATTCTGAGACAGGAAGCTGGCGGGAGATCGCTTCCTCCATGTGCACAGACTTCACAGACCACAGAATTACCAAATCGGACTGCCGGCTTAATTCGGTACCCGAAAGGTATTTAGATAAACATGTTAATTTCTCAACATCCACATGAGGATGGCCAATGAATTAGTAGGAAATATACAGAGATTCATTCTGCACTGATTGATTCAATACTTTTAAGCATTATGAATATTATTTTACACTTTTATTATTTTCTATGTGCCAAGTAGACCAAAAATTAGCGGTTAGTGTCATTTTGTTGTTGTTATTGGAAGAAATTAATACAGTTATCCAGCAAGGATGCACACTGTAAAAACTCCAACTTGCAAATTGTTCACTCAGTTTAAAAATGTAAGTCAAGTGGACACATTTTTAAGCAAAATGTTGAGTTTACACATAAAAACAAGTTAACTCAATGTTTACTATATTTTTCTCAATGAACACAAATAAGAAAGTTGAGCGAACTCAGTATTTTTATTTCTTCATTTGAGCGGTCAACTTGACATTATTGCGCATGCGCAAAGTGCCGTCGCTGAACTATACACGGAGTTTACTGCTTCAAACACAAACAACGATGGCAAAGGGAGTGGATGTCTTCTTTTAAAGTAAGTTCTTTCTGCCCAGATTTAATATAGAAAGTAAGCCAAATAAACTACACAGTTAGGTTTGTAAATGTTCTTTAAAGAAAGAATAAACATTGTTGAATGAGGTCTGGCGGCTAACTAGTTAGCTAGCTTTGTTTTTTCCAAGCACAATCAGTTAACGTTAGCATTTGCAAGGTATGTATACAGATATATTTTTATAGATACAGTTCAAATGTCGATTAAACGAGTATATAATTAACCAGATAGAGGTTAATTATGTGTTGTATTTCGTTGTGCTAGGCGATATAACTTACTAGTTTATCTGGCACACAGTTGTTGTTGTTGTTTTGTTTTTTGTTTTTTTGTGAATCCGCGATACTGGTGCATATATGTGAAAGTGCAAGACGTGTAAGATGATAAACGTGTTTATTGACACACAACCGAAGCGTGCAGAAAATATGCGATCACAGATTCATCTCTCTGTAGCAGCTTAGTTCGCTTAAATTGTCAAATACAAATAAAGTTATGTCAAAATGTGATTATTTACATAAACAATCACTTGTAAGTCTGAAATGAGAGTCAACGTCTGAGATAAAATCGCCTGTGTCAGTAAATTTGATCCGTGCATTAACGTTAGCCTCATAAACCTGCTGATATTTGTTCCGTTAATGTTACAAAAAAAAAATATAAAAAAAATAATAAATAAATAAATAGCTAAGACAACACTCACTCCTCTTGACTGAACAAATTTAGCAGCTTCAATAAGAGTCAGTTTATTCCATACAGTGAAGATATGCAGTATTTTTTTATACATGTATTTTTTGTATTATTTCTGACTTATTTCTGTACTGGTAAAAACTAGTCCTTATCCAGAATTTTATTATTATTATTTTTGTTATGTTTTAAACATTTAATGTCAATGTCAGTAGGAAATATAATTTTGTATTTTTTTTACTGCAGGACACAAAGCCAGAGGATGTCCACACCAAGGGTATGAAGATGAGCATCTTAACTATTACTGGAAGATGATGTTGTCATCCACTCAAACCTAAAGGTGCCTAGGATGTAGTACTAGAGACGCAGATTGTGTTGGAATATATACATGGCCTTACCACTGCTGTTGCTGTCCTCTTTGGCTTAATTTAGATCATCCAAAAAAATGAAAATTCTGTCATCATTTACTCACAGCCATGTCGATCCAAACCCATAAGACATTTGTTCATCTTTAATACACAAATGAAGATATTTTTAATGAAACCTGAGATATTTCTGTCCATTCACTGAAAAACTATTCACCTAAAATTCTGATGCTTCAAAATGTTCAAAATGTTCATTCTGATGCTTCAAAATGTTCATAAAAAAAAAAAAAAAAATTGTAACTGTCAAAACACCTCATTACTCATTTTCTGGACATCAACTATCCAGCTACACAGACTATCAACACAGTTTCAACAGGTGAAGTTCTTTCTTACAATGTCTATAAAATGTTAACTTTCATATTGTAACTTGTTTCCCATTGCCAATAATGTCTTTTTCTTTTTTTTAGGTTCTTTTTTGTGTGACCAGCTCTGTTCGGTTAAGGATACTCTCTTCTCCACTAAGTAATAGAGGTAATGAGTTTATTCATTGTTAGATTTTTCTTAAAATTATTACTTGAGTCTATGCTTAAGTGTTAAAGCTATATAAAACTATCCTAAGATCCCACTTTAAATCACTTTTTCTTTTTTTAATATTTTGAAGGGCATACTGCTTATATGTCAATTTTTGCTTATGGCCTTCATAAGCATAATTGTTTTTACATAAACACATGGACACTCTTTAACTGTAAACTCAACTGTGTATTTCAGATGCATCATATTCACAACCTCATCATCTGCAGAGAAACTGCCACTCAATCACACCACATTGATGGGCTTAAAGGCATCACAGAGGATCCTGAAGATACATTATTCCTGGAAATTTTGTCATTTATTTTCTATTTCTATTTTTACTTTCTGATGTATTTTTTTCATGTTCATTGTCAACTGTCATTTATTATTTGTATTTAGCCAATAACTGTTTTTAGAGCATTTTCATTTTTGCTTCAAGTTCATGTCAATTAAAAAAAAATAAAAGTACCTAACTGAAACTACATGCTGTTTTGTTTAGTTTTTGTGTGAGTGAGTAAAACCCTAATACAGGCTAAAATACGTTATAGGAAAAACAAATGTTAATAGATAATATATGTAAATAATATTAATAAGTAAAACTAGTATCAAAGGTATAAATATACTAATATTAATGAAAATAAAGTATTTTCAAATGTACTATTTTCTAAATCCTATTTCATGCATCCCTACAATTGCGTCTCTTCAGGAGACTTAAACTGCTCAATTCATATTAACTTATATATTTATTTAATTATTTATGATCTCTTTATGAACGCTTTGAAGTTTTGGGTGAACAGCCTTTCAATACAGAAGTCTCTCAAATTTCATTAAAATATTTTAATTTGTGTTGAGTGTGAACAACAGTTTAGAACAACATGGGAGTGAGTAAATGATAAATTTTCAGAATAATTTTGGTTGAATTATTCCTTTAAGTGTTGTGTTAATAGTTGAAATATTTTGCTTCTTGATCCAGTGAGTTTGTTGCATTATGGATGCTCCAAAATAATAGATGGAGCAAGATGAACGTTTAAAATGACGGTAAAGTTTAGCTTCCTTTAAATTATATAAAAGTTTTTTTTTGTGATTTTTTGATTTAAAACTTTACTTAAGGCTGCAGAATTTTAATATTTTTAATGTTACATTTTTCTGGCACTTAAAAAAATTATTTTTAAGTGTGTGTTTTTTGTTTAAGATTGTTTTTATTGTAAATAGTCACATCCTAGTTACATCATAGTTTGAGTGGAGAAAAGCTAAATTGTGTTCATTTTGCAGAATGCCAATAAATACTTTCTGTAATGATGACAAAATCTTGTTTGTGTTATATTTACAGTATTGTTCATACTGCATGCATTTGTATTCTTAAAGGATGTGGAGGAGCATACAATGTGGCTTAGAGTCTGGATGTAAGATTTAAAGTTATACATTTAAATAGTAAAAAATGCAGTTGAGTTGGCTTAAAATACTAAAGCAACCGGCTGCAAAGCTTTTTTGAGGTTACTGAACTTCAAGCAAAAAATTACTGGCACAACTTAGTTCTTGAAGTTCAGTAAACTCAAAAAAGCTTTGCAGCTGGTTATCTTAATATTTTAAGTTGAGTCAACTTAACAATTTAAGTTAATCTGCTGCAAAGCATTTTTGAGTTTACTGAACTTCAAGAACTAAGTTGTGCCAACTCTGACTGGTAGTTCACTCAACTTCACTGAAGTTCACTGAACTTTTATATATGAGTTGGCACAACTTCCCTCCTTTAAAGTTGAGTAAACTCAAAATTGCTGTGCAGCAGATTAACTTAATTTTTTAAGTTAACTCAACTTTTTATTTTTTACAGTGCAAGGATGTTGTGTACACAGTTTAGACTTGGAATGTGTATATAGACAGATAGATAGATAGATAGATAGATAGATAGATAGATAGATAGATAGATAGATAGATATTATATCTCTTATATAACAAATAAGAGGCTTCTTTCAAAAAACATTAAAACAGTCTTACTGACCCCCAAAAGTTGTGTATACACAGTAAACACAGTTGTGTATACTTTTTTTTATTAAAATAATTTCCACTGAATTTGGGATTCAAAAACAAATTAAAACCTGGAAATAAATTGAAATAAAGTTTCAGGATCTAAAAAAAAAATATATTGTTTTTTATGTAATTAATTGTATAATTTTCAACATCAATAAACTGAAATTTGCCAGCACAAATATTATATTAAAATAAAAATAAAACTGTTGTTTTAAATTGTTCAAATTCACAATATAACTTTTTTATTTATTTTATTTTATTTTATTTTATTTTATTATTTTATTTTATTTTTGTGATTAAATAAATGTAGATTTGGTGAGTATAAAAGACTTTTTTAAAAGTCTTTTAAAAAAAATTTAAAAAGTTGTGTACACTTTTTTAGCAAACAAACAAACAAATAAATAAATAAATTTGAAAACAAACTGAAACCTGGAAAATAAAGTGAAATAAAGTTTTAGGTTTAAAGTTGTAATAATATAATTTGAACACTGACAAGCTGAAAATTGCCAGCACAAAAATTCTATAAAAATAAACAGTTTTAAATAGTTACATTTCTCAATATTATTTATTTATTTATTTGTATTTTATTATTATTATTATTTTATTATTATTATTATTATTATTATTCAAAAAACACATCAAAAATGTTAAAAGTTGTGTAAACTTTTTTTTTTTTTTTTTTTTTTTTTTTTTAAACAAACAAACAAATAAAAAAAAATCAAAAGCAAACTGAAACCTGGAAATAAAGTAAAATAAAGTTTTAGGTTTAAAAAAAAAAGCATCAACTGAATGTTACATTAAAGTGGTTGTGATGATAAAATAATTTTTTTTTTAACCAAGTAAATAAATATATAATTAATTATAATTTTCAACACTGACAAATTAAAAATTGGCAGCACAAAAATTATATATCTCATTATAAAAAGTATTAACTGAATGTTACAGTCAAGTGGTTCTGACGATAAAAAAGAAATCTAATATTTTTCACATTTGAACCAAGTAAGTAGCATTAGGGGTTTTTTTGTATTATATAATTACAAAAAAGAAACTTTTTATACAGCCTAATCCCTTAAGCAGTGTGTTCAGACTGCATTCTTGCTGTTCAAATCTTTCAGACTGGTAGTAAAGACTCCCATGCTCCACTGTGTGAAGACGACAAGCACCACTGGGATTCTTAACGCCACCAACATAATACAGAACTCCCACATGACACTCCTTCAGACGGCTGTACCAGAGCTCTGTGGGCTGGAACATGGTGACTAGTCACTGTTCTCTCTCTCCCTCTCTCTCTGCCATTTCAGCTTCCCTCAGCCCAGTCCATGCCATTAATAAATGATGGCCTCTGATCAGGCAGGATTCACGACTGCAATTATATTCAACATGCAGCAAGTGAGGAAACAGAACCAACATGGAGCCAGTCAAACTACCTGCATTTGCCCAGTCTAAATATGTCTGGAACCAGGTAGGAGGACATTAAAAACGAGACATGAAAGGTTTCAGAAGTGGCGAAGTGTGTGCTGCAGCGTGATAACGCTTTACTATCTTCCTCATAGTGACTAGAGTCGCCCTATTTTCTCAATGACCCCAACTAGGAACCTAAAGTCAGAACAGCTCTCATGTGTCCTGCAGAGAGACTTAGGATGGGTGGGGGTCGGGAGGAAGAGGGGTATTCAGCACCTTGGACAGCTTCTCGCAAAGCCTCCCCAATCCGGAGCCATTTAAATGAGATATATGAGCGGCAGCATTCTCCTTTCCACACTTTAGATTATCTTCATTCACATGCAATCCCAACACTATCTCCGTTTCCATATTGCATCTATCCACTCACTCCCCTTCACTTTTAATATCTCTATCAAGTAATCACCCACACCTGCTTAAAATGCTGTCCGTGCAAACTGGCCCCTCAAAGTGCAGATAGGACTTGTGTATATTTCAAGCGCTGATTGCTGGCAATGATTATGCATTTGCAATGTGTGTGGTAATTAGGAAATATGCTGACATTAGCAGTCTTGAGCCTGAAAACATCACACTTTACACTCAAAGGAATATATATGTTTATACACATTTGGCAGATAGGTGAAATGTGCACTCAACAGCATTCAACGCGCAGTGTTTGTGTGCACTGGCATCGGACCCCAGGGAATCGGTCTACTGCACAGTCATATGCAAATATGTTCTAGTTTTGAATCTTAGGAGCCATATTTGATTCAAAAGCTGCAGTGGAGGTGAAGAATAGCAGTAAAAGCTGCCTAAATGTATGCTTTATTCCTGACCCAAAGCTATCAGAAGACTTGGAACATATTGTACAAGTCATATGGCCTACCATGGATGGATATGGATATAGACCTACCATGGTCACAATGAAAATGCATTGTATATCCACCTTATTCTTCAAAGTGGAGGTAAGCCTATGGGCGGTTTATTAGCCGCTTTAGGGAAATAACGAGAAGAATAACAACGTGCAGTAAACACTAACTGTTTGCACTACAAACCAGTGTGTTCATAATTAGGATGATACATTAAAATAATATGGTGAGACAAACCAATTTGCAATATCAGGCAGCAAAGCAAGCTGTTTTGTACAGCTAAAAATAGGGTTAAGACCCATATAATTTACAAATGGCCACGACCACTCTTATGGGAAAAATAAGGTGGATAGAGCCCTATGATTTACGTGATGCGACAAAACACGATATGGACTAGAGTCTGTGAATGTTAAGCCACAAAAATGCTATTTAAATGTAAATCCTAAATGTTCTGTGTGTCTCTGTGTGAATGAATGGCGCTGACAGAGATTTTCTTACTATTGGGAGATGAGAGGGCCTGTATTACTTACTATTGGAGAAAGCGTAACGGCTAACTTGGATCACGTGTACCTTAATAACCAATCACACTGCAGCCTTGACGTCACTGAATTTTAGAGTTGTGCGACACTCAATCACTGTTTATGGATACCAATGAATGAGAAGTGCCACAAGTTGAATCCCACCTGTCACAAAAAGTCAGTGACTTCTCTTATAAAACAGCATTTTTTTTTCATAGTAAACTAAAAATAGTTTAATCCAAAAGTCTTGTTTAGTGTTAAACATGTTGAAAATTAGCAGATAGGCTGTCGATTCATTAAATGATAAGTTGTTTCCTCTAAAAAGCTGATTATTCAGCATAGTGAAGCCTCTCTTCCACTGACATCCATTCAAAGAAAACAGCCTCTGGTCTCCTTTCCTACGTACTAGCAGATATATATTACTTAATGTAATGATAGTACTACTACTACTACTGATAAAATTTTTCTTTAAGTAATATTTTCCAGAATAATTATTTATCAAATTGTATTTACCAGAACAATCTATACAACACAGTATTTTTGAAAAAAAAAAAAACGAGGAAAAAAAGAAAGAAAATTATATATATATATATATATATATATACATATATATATTATAATGGAACCCAGAAAACATGGAACATAGAATTTAGTAAAAATAAAACTGAATTTGAGAAAAAAATGAATCAATTGTATGTCATTTGGTCTTAAAAATCTAATGTCTGTTAAACTTATATGAAATTGATGTTAAATTGTGTAAGTTTCATGATTTTAACTAATTAGAAATGCTTTTTGATATTTTTTTATTTAACCATTAAACAGATTCTAGAAAAATTAAAACAGAAAAAAACAAAATTTAATATTAAAACAGATTTTAGCAAAAATAAAACTGAATTTGAGAAAAAAATAAATCAATTCTATGTTATTGGGTCTTAAAAATGTTATTTGTTAAACTTTTGTTAAATTGCTGTTAAATTGTGTACGTTTCATGATTTTAATTAATTAGACATGCTTTTTAATTAATATTTTTTCATTTAACCATTAAAACAGAGTTTAGAAAAATTTAAACAGAAAAAAACAGAATTTAGGAAAAAATAAAGCAGATTTAATACCCTATATGAGAAATATCTATGTGAATTGGTGTTCCACAGCTTTAAAACTGAGGGAATGAAACCAATTCAGTCATTTTCATCTTTTCGTTATCTATTTTTAATTTTTTTTAGGATTCAAAATTAAATTAAATCAAGAGATTCCTGAAAAAAAAAAATCAGCTAAATCAAGATTCTGAAAGGGATAGAAACAATTTCAACCTGATCTCATGACGAAAACATATCTGTGGGAAGTTTTCCATAAGATGCGAAATACATACTGCCATGTATGTTTCGTGACATATTCGATGTGAAATGTCCACTGAGTGGCACAAAAAAAAAAAAAGAGTGTTAGTTTTTTTCCCCCCCGGAACAGATGAACATACATATGGTACATTTTATGTGACACTGGTTTTGTACGTGTCACCACAGTTCTGACTTGAAATATCCATTGAATGGAACTATAACTCTAATGTTTGTGACATTTTAAAATAACGTACCATTTGCACTACACCTAAACCTATCCGATAGTATGAACAAAAAACGAAAGTGACGTAAAAACGCAATCATGCCGTTCGGGCTTGTTTTTTGACCTCTCATCTTTCAGCTCTTTTATCGAGAGTCATGTTTTTCACAGAATTCATACCCAAGGATTTCGCATCTACTATCAACCGTGTCGGCTGAGCTACTGAACAAGCTTGTTATGCCTGGAAATCGAAACATATGGAGCTGTAATCATAACTGTGCATGAAAACGATTACACCTCTAGTGTTCATTTCTGTTGGAAACTGCAGTGATATGTACTTATTGGTACAGATTTTGTGTTTTGCAAAAAGTTTCCACAGATATGTTTTTGTCATGAGATCAGGTAGAAAAATTAAAATCTTTTACTGCACTCTCATGTTATTCCAAACATGTATGACTTTCTTTTGTCATTGCTTTTAAATCCACGTAATAAAAAAATCAATGGAAAGTCAAAAACATAATGAAAGTGAGTGGAGGTCATTGTATGACCAAAAAAAGCCACTGCTGAACATACAAGCTTGGAATGGCATGAAAGTAAGTGATTTATCTTTTTAAAGTACCACAATACTGAACATGCTTCGATTAGTTTGTACAGTAGGCTCCAATCTAGAATCCATTAATGTGTGGTGTACGTTTCAATTATGCATTAACATTCTAATGAGGACTTTTCTTATCTTTGTTCAGATGTGTGCTGATGTGCACAGAAAGGGCAAAAAGAGCCATAAAAAAAGAGTTGAAGAGGAAAATCAATACCATGTCTCAAATTGCTACAAATGGTTGCATTAAGTGTCTCTAAAGGAAATAAGAGGCAGAGAGAAAGAACATATGGAATGAAACATCACTGTCCGTCCACAACATCAACAAAACACATACTGATACAGTGTTTACTGGCAGAGGTTGTAATCAGAGACTACCTCTGCCTAAATCAGTGACCAATAATGCAAACCAATATAAGAATAAGAATTTAGAACCAAAGTGCAACATGGCTGATATTGTCTGATAGAGCAACATTGGAGTTTACTTGTGTTATCAGTGGTACTGGGTAACACACATTTCACCCTCTTCGCTGGTCAATACGAATCCTCTCAGCTTATCTCCCCCTTAAGTCACAGCAACAAATTAAAGCCTTTCGGCCGTAATTGCAGCTGTCCTGCAGGCCTTCAATAACTGGATGGCTCTGACTATAAGCCAACACATCACCTGTTTCAAAAAAGGCTGTGTTTAAGCATGTCTTGACTGACAGACAAAAGGTTTTTAAGCCCTCTGCGCCGACAATCCTTTACCTAATTTGGTGTTCACGGTCAAAAATGGCTTGTAAATCTCATTATGCTATATTATCACCAAATCTTGCATTCAGTCTTGTTTTCTTTCAATTAGCACACGTTTTGTATTTCCTTTCAAAACTTACTGATCATAGACCTCATTGATCTGAGCTTAAACACCTATTTGAGTGAAAAAAAGACATTATTTGTGGATCATTTTAACAATATTGTATGGAGTTGCATAAGCTCAATGAGGCCTATGATCAATTAGCAAAAAGAAAATATGACCAAAAAGAAATATGAAACTTGATAATAAAAAAGAAACAAAAACAAGAACAAAACAAGCTGATAAAAAGATAGAATCCAATATTTTGTTATTATATATCATAACAAGAAGTTTCTAAAAAAAATAAAAATAAAAATAAATCTTTGACTGGGAACATTTTTCAAATAATTACAAAAATTACACTTTTTTTCTGTTAAACTCTGTGAGGAAAGACAGTAAATTTTAGTCCAATGCGATAATAACTATATTTTCAGGAAAATGAAAATCCTCTCTAACTTACTTATAAATATATATATATATATATATATATATGTATATATATATATATATATATATATATATTTTTTTTTTTTTTTTTTTTTTTTTAATTTAGAAATTACAATGGATTAATTAAACAGAATGTGTAAGAATAAAATAATAAATAAAATAAAATAAAATAAAATAATAAATAAAATAAAAAATTCAAACATTTGTTTAGGGTCATTTAATAATTTTCTCAAATGTATCACAGTTGTCACCAAAAACACAGAAAACATTATTAGGCACAACAACATTTTAACATTGATAATACTTCTTGAGTTCCAAACCAGGATATTTAAATGATCGCTGAAGGATGACGATAAACTGTAGGCTGCAGTATGGCCGAAAATTCAGCTTCAGGAATAAAGCCCATTTTAAAATATGAGAAGTTTAAAATCATGTTTTTTCATTGTGTATTCCAATTAATCTCAATCAAGCTGCAGTTTAATTGAGATTAATTAACTTTATTTAGATTAAGTAAAAATAACAAAAAATACAGCTAAAATACAATAAAACAAAAACATGAAAACATAATAAAAAGCATGATTTTTGAAAATTAAAGAAAAACAAGTTATCTGTTTTTGCAACTAAACTCTTCATATATTTAAATAGAAAAGTTATTTTTAATTTAAAAAAAAATCACAATATTTCTATTTTTACTGTATTTTTGATGCATGAACATACAAACTAACATTTTAAAACATTCAACTTTTAAACAATACGGTGTGCGTATATGCTACTGAAGAAAACGTGGAATTCTTTGCAGTGAGAAAATCTCTGCTGCCGCATCCTAACAAGTCGAGAGTTTATGGAAGTAACGACTGGAACAGATCCACAAGCTGATACACATTCTGCATGGCTCAACAGCACCCAGAGAAATCCACAAAAAAGCTGTGAGGAGGGTCTTTTTGCTACTTCACAACATCTCTGAAAGGCTTCGGATGGAGACAACAAAATAAAGCCGGGATCAGAATCCCTGGAGAGAAGCAGTGCCTCCGTACCATGGCAGCATCCATTGTTTACTCTCACAGTGTGAATCATACTCTCCGCAGCGCAATCCCAGACTTAAGTCCCACAGATCTGAGGACAGCTAAGACATTCTAGAGGCTTAATTCATCTGGTAGGAGGTTTTGAATGACGACAGGGGGCAGAATGCCAAGGGAAATCAGAGCTGAGTTGCCCTGCTAAACATTAACTTACCTACTTGCATCACTCACAGCGCTAGGACTCATTCAACCATACCAGTGGATAACTGACCTAGTCATCACTGTCATCACAGAGAAACAATACCAGGCAGAGTCTGCAGGCTGCAGCTACACAAGTTCTCTCAATGGCACACACTGGGTGTGTCTCAACATCCAGATTATTTATTTATTTATTCATTCTGTTCTCTAAGTACACAAGCTGCATTTTACACAACGCTGGAGTCTGCAAATGCATTTAAATGGGCCTTATGAAACTTTTTATACCATCTTGATGGTACATATTATTAAAAACACCAAAGACTTTGGATGTTTTGACTGCAGTGCATAACCCACCACTGTATTAAATTCATGAAATCTAATATAAACAGACAGTTTATATTTTTACAAAAGCAATAAACCAATATTATGAAATGAAAATTACATATTTTTAAATAGCTATCAGTCTATAAACTTGATAAATAGTTGAAATGACACTTAATAAATTTAAATAAACGACCAATTTTAGCAATAAAATATCTGAAGGAAAGCACAGAAAGCCTGATAATTTAATAACTGAGTAATTGTTTAGCCGAAAAAAATACATAAATAAACTTTAATCAAATTCAATTTGTGAATCACTTAACAGATCAAATAACATGCAACACTAGCTCCACTGGCCTGTACATTTGATAATTTCGTCACCATGTTCAAATCAAGCAGGTGTATACAGCCGCCCGTAAATAATCAATAATAATGCTTATTATCAAAACTTCCCTTGACAATTCCAATATGACACTCACCGCTTTGCTCTCCAAGAAAGACGAGTTTGAATTTCCTTAAAGGGTTTCCAAAGTCATTACCCACAGACATGTTTGAGGGCTTGTTTTTTAACAGCGTGTTCCCACCGGTGTAAATGTCTGGATGGGGCAGCGCGATGGAAAAAGCGGCGCTCCTGTGCGTTTGGAAACGGGAATGCTGCACTGGATCGGCTGTCAGGCTCAGTAGCTGCTGCGCATGCGCGGCCTCACCTCTCTCTCTCCCCCTCTCTCGCTCTCACGCTCATACACGACGTAATGCTGTATCAACCCACGGAGCGTGACGTCATGCTGTATCAACCCACAGAGCATGACGTCATACCGCATCGCCCACTGCTCTGGAGTGTCCCTGCTTTTGATTATAAATGAATCCATCTTTGTTCAAATATGGGCATATTTGTTAATTGGGTGGTGCCTGGGATTACATTTTAGAGCTGGTAATTTCAATCCTGCTTTGTTGATCAGTAATTCCCAACTAGGGGTACTGTATGGGTACCCTTGGGGGTAATTAAGTGGGTTCCAGTAGGTATTTAAAAAAAGAATTCCCATTTTGCTAATTAAAGAGAAAATTAATAAACTAAATTAACAAACCAATTGCTTAATTGTTTTATAATTGTGCAAGTTTGGTGAATTTGTTTACATAACTTATAAAACAAGCAGCTTTAATAACATTAATGATAATGCTAAATAATATCCAGTATAACATCAGTTGAAATTAACTAATTTGACAACCTTCAGATGCAATGTCACTTTTTTTTTTTTCTTTTTTGTATTTACTATATTGTGTAAGCTGTTCTGTTCTTTTATTTTAATCAAAACTACATGCTGAAATCATAAATTTGCAAATTTCAAAGCTTCATAACTGACATAAAAAGTCATAATTACGAGATAAAAGTTGACATTATGAGATATCACGTCATAAAAAGGAGATAAAGCATCACCATTGCGAGATAAAAAGTCAGTTATGAAAAAAAGGTTGGGTAACACTTTACAATAAGGTTTATAAACTAAATTAGTTAACATGAACTAAGAATGAACAATTGTTCTACAGCATTTATTAATCTTAATTCATGTTAATTTCAGCATTTTCTAATGCATTATTAAAATCACAAGATGTGTTTGTTAACATTAGTTAATGCACTAACATGAAACACTGTTTTTATTAACTAACATAATAAAGATTAGTAAATAGTGTAATAAATGTATTTTTAATTGTTCATCATGTTAGTTAATACATTAACTAATTTGGACAATTTACACCTTGTTGTAAAGTGTTATCAAATTATGAAATAAAGTCATAATTATGATAAAAAGTTTAAATTATAAGACAAAAAGTCAATTATGACAAAAAGTCAAAATTACAATAAATATAAATAATAGATAAACAGTCAAAATTATGACCAATTGAAATTAAATCATAATTTGTAGATACAGTCATAAACAAAAATTATGACTATTAATGATTTTTTTTTCTTATGTGGCAGAAGTTGGCTTTCATTAAAGATCAGCAACAAAAAATTCAGAAAAAAGCAACAAATTCTGAACAAATTTTATATTTGAAATAACTTATACATTGGTAAATAACTGTTACATATTGAATAATATAGACTTATCAGAAAGTCACGATTCATTACTCCAAGCAGCAATAAGAACAGCATGTTGTCATTTGTATTAAGAACCGTGGCAAAAAAAAAAGTACGCACAAAGTGTATAATAAAACAGCAATATCATGTATAAAAATATATTTTACAAACATCTGATGTCTATTTTCAAAATGTCTTCACATTTGAAAGTAACATTTTAAATCTCCTCAGGCTACTTTTGTTATTTGAAGCTACACACCGTTTGATATCTGACACACTTGTGTATCTGTGTGTATCCGTATTTGGGTATAAAGAACACCACGCATTCACATAGTCTTCAAATAAAAATGGAAAAAAATAAAATAAAATAAAAAACACTAAACCATTTTGAATCAATATCAAATTGTATATTAACCAAAGTTAAGGACAATACATGAACATTTATCCAACGTTCTGAGTCCTCCCCAAAGGTGCCACAATCCTAAATCCTACATAATCTGTTGATGAAAACTTTGTCTTTAAATATAATAAATTGTTTTGAGCGCTATATGTAGTTATTTATTAATACCAAAATAACTGTGAAGGTGGAAAGTCCCTGAATCTGTCCAGTTATGGCCCCGCTTACATGTCGTTGGAAATAAATACCCAAGAAGCTTTTTGTACAACTTGAGAAATGTCCAAGCTGAATTCATCACATTTCCAGCCAGGTGTTAGAAGGAGGGGTTTCTGACAAGAAATATCCAGGGGCTCAACTCACTGAGAAGCTTCTCAAAAGTGAGCTGCGATGGGCTGAGCAGGGTTGAGACATCACAGGAGTCCCTCCGGCTTATTCTCTAAGCTGTACTCTCTGGTCCGGTGCATTTTCCAGCCAATAAACGCCAAGAGTGAAATGCCTAATGTCTTATAGCCCACCTGAAGTCCTAGATACCTGCAACAAGTCATCATGATCACCATCAGTGCTACTAATCACTCATTTAGCATAGTTTGCTTTCTGTTTTTTGCCTTGTTTGTCTGAATATATGCAGTGCGTAATGCATTTAGGTCAAAGGAGAACATATTCTTACCTGTTTCTAAGGAGGTTGTTGTCATAGTAACCACATCCTTGCTTTTTTCCACAAGCCATTTTCCACCAGATACATGTGGAGTCTATGGTCATCCCGAACAGAGCTGGAGCTGGTAGCCAGGCTTAGCAAAGAGAGAGAAAATATATAATTTTACTACAGACGCAAACAAATATATGTAACTATTCACTAAAATACCAAAAAAGCATAGATGTTTTGTAATAACATTCTTAGATTTAGGAAGTGCAACAGAGATTGATTAATTAATTGTACCTCTGACACAGTAGCTGCGCTGTTGTATCCCCAGAAGGGGGCGCTACAGTACTTACAGTTTTTGCAAGTGCACATGCACAATTTAGTTTTTCCTTTTCCTCATCTGAGAATCTGATTTACCACTGTTCTATATTTCTCTCTATGTATTATCAGTTATCCTGTTTTGAGGATTAATCTCAGGGAGAGATATTTCTCTGTATATTTATTGCATTTAAATTGCATTTCACACTTTAATAAATTAAAAGTTTTAAAAAAAGTGTGTTTTGGTTTTTTACTTACTCAGAACCCTCAGAAGCAGAAACTGAACTCCAATGGCAAAGGACTTCTCTTCTGGAGGAACTGACCTGTAAGTAAAGACAGAATGAGTAAAATAAGATACAGAAACTTTATTTTGAGATTTCTTATATTCTAAGTTCTGCAGTGTTTTGGTATTTATATGTTCGCATCAGTGGTCCCGTTAACCGAAAATTGTCCGTCATTGAAGGGATTTTTTATTTTAATCAGTGACGGAAAAATCTGGAGGCCGCCCGTCATTTTTACGGATTACACTGAGGGTGATCTATTGTAAAATTGTAGCTTTCACGCTGTTTCATTTGTCGATGTATCGTAATATTCTGTTTTGTAAAGTCAGATGCTGTTTGCAAAATGTTAATTAAAAAATAAATAAATAAATAAATATTGTAGCTGTAATTCCCAACCCTGTCTAGTTGGTGGCGAGTGCGCTCCAGTGTAGCAGCAGAGCACTGAATCCAGAACAAAAACGAAACTGTCACAAATGTTTTCCTATGCTTGTGGTTTGAATACGCACAGACGAGTACACAAGCTACAACGATCTATCACTTCACATTAAAGAGCCCCAAAACGGTATTTATTGTTACAATTTATTGTAAATCTGAGACTTTGTTTTATATCAAAAGTAACACAAGGCCTAGCCTATTGCTATTTTTTTGGAAGGAAGACGCACTATGTACTGTTTAATCATCATCTGAAAACAGCGTAGACCAAAAAATCGATTGTGATTTAAGAATCAATATTGGTTCGTTAAAATGAGAATATATTAAAATCGATTTTTTTGTTGTTGTTGTTTATCCAGCCCTAGCATATTTTGTTGTTTTTAAACATTGCGCTGTCGTCCTGTAGGTTCATGATTACAAATAAAAACGTGAGCAAAAATAAAAGCAATTAATTGTGTTATTCTATTTAAAATATGAAAATTAAAATGAGGGGTAATAATAGATTATGATGGAATTTTTATGACCCAATGATCAAGTCTAGCGCAACCTCTGGTTCGCGTGCATTTGTGTTTCTCACCTGAGCACCATCATGTAGATAGGATTGTGTGTTAGGCTGGCAATAAGTCCGGCCAGAGATATAAGAAGCATTACAGGCAGGAGATAGTGAGGGCAGGTGTTGGCGCAAGGGCCAGGCTTGGCAGTGGCCACATCAAAAATACACCGGCAGTTATTATAAATCTGTGTGTGGAGAGATAGTGGATGTTATAATGATATATACACATGTCTGTTTAAGTCACAGAGGTCATGAAAATAAGAGAATAGACTTAAAGGAGAAGATCACTTTCAGAACAAAAATTTACAGATAATTTACTCACCTCCTTGTCATTCAAGATGTTCATGTCTTTCTTTCTTCAGTCGAAAAGAAATTATGTCTTTTGAGGAAAACATTTCAGGATTTCTCTCCATATAGTGGACTTCAATGGGGCCCGCAAGTTTGAACTTCCAAAATGTAGCTTAAATGCAGCTTTAAAGGGCTCTAAAGGATCCCAGCCATGGAAGAAGGGTTTTATATAGCGAAACAAATGGTCATTTTTCTAAAAAAAAAATTACAATTTATATACTTTTTAACCTCAAATGCTTGTCTTGTCTAGCTCTGCGTGAACTCTGTATTCTGGTTCGAGACAGTTAGGGTATGTCCAAAAATTCCCATCTCATTTTCTTCTCCAACATCAAAATCACCCTACATTGCCGTTTTAACTTTTTTTTGTAAAGGGAGTTTGACCTTCTTTGTGCGTTCACTTTGTAAACACTGGGTTGGTACTTCTGCAGCGATGTAGGACGATTTTGAAGTTGGAGGAGAAAATGAGATGGGAGTTTTTCGACCTACCCTAACCGGCTTGAATACACAGAGTTCACGCAGAGCTAGACAAGACAAGCATTTGAGGTTAAAAAGTATATAAACTGTCCATTTTTTTTTCTAGAAAAAAAAAATGGCTAGATAAGACCCTTCTTCCTCGGCTGGGATTGTTTAGAGCCCTTTGAAACTGCATTTTAGAAGTTCAAACTCGCAGGCACTGTAGAAGTCCACTATATGGAAAGAAATCCTAAAATGTTTTCTTCAAAAAACATTATTTCTTTACGACTGAAGAAAGAAAGACATGGACATCTTGGATGACAAGGGGATGAGTAAATTATCTGTAAATTTTTGTTCTGGGAGTGAACTTCTCCTTTAAAGTCTGTTCTGAAATAATCGTAATTCTGAAGTTTTGATTTCCCTGGATGGTGAGACATAGAATTGCATGTTAAACTTGCAGAATTGTGAGTTATAAAGTCAGAAAGCTGAGATATGAACTCACAATTCTGAGAAATAGTCTGTCAATTCTGACTTTTTTCTCTAAATGGCAAGATACAAATTATAAAGTCAGAATTGCAAGACATAAACTCACAATTCTGATCATTTTCCCAAACTGTGAGAATAAACTCACAATCCTGACTTTTTTCTCAGAATTGCAAGTTTATATCTCGCAACTGTGACTTTTTCTCAGAAATGCCAGTTCATCTCTTGCACTTTTGACTTTATAACCCACAATTGTGTTTATATCTCACAATTCTGAAAAATGGTCAGAATTGCGAAAAAAAAAAAAAAATTCTTGCAAATAACTTGCAAGAAAAAAAAGTCAGAATTGCAAGATACAAAATTGCAATTTGCATGAAAACAAAATCTGAATTATGACTTTATATCTTAATTGTGAGTTTATATCACACAATTCTGACTTTATAACTCACAATTGTGAGTTAATATCACACAATTCTGAGAAAAAATGTAGAATTGTGAGATAAAAAGTCGCAATAACATTTTAAAATGTTTTATTCAGTGGCGGAAATGGTCTTCCATACTATATAGTTCACAGTCTTTGTAACATGTTTTTAGCAATACATTTCTACATTTATAATGTATTTAGAAACAATTGTCTAAATTACCCTTACACAGACTTTAAAAACTAAAACTAATTTAAAACTAAACTAAAAAAAATGTAGAAACCGTTTTCACTCTGAAATTGCTCAGTACATTTCATAATAAAGTACAAAGAAACAGCAAGTAACACATCAAATTTAATTTGAAATTTTGAAGTTCAATGACTTAAATAGAAATTTCTTATGAAACATACTCCAGTAACCTTTGTTATATTTACAATCGCCTTTATGTAAAAAGCTATGTATCAAACTACACAATATTAAAAAAAAAAAATCACCTGTTATATGATGGAAATCTGACCCAGACTTCAATACACACATAATAATATAAGAAACCAATAATACAAAAATTAATTTCACTTTTTCCTTTTAAAAAACATATTTATTCACTTTTAGCAAACCACAAACCCTGCTTTAGTGCTTACCTTTATTACAAACATCATAACAAGTGATAGCTATAAAGATACTATAAAGAGAATAACAGCTAACAGTGTTTCACTGATGCTGCTAATACTAACACTTATAATGCTTTCCTTGTGCTCCATTGACATCCAATGACACAGTGTCCTTGATTGCCTGTTTTGCTTTTTCAACAAGCAAAGGAGTCCAGACCCAAGTCTATTTCTCACTATAATTACCTCCTGGTATGATATGTGCTGTGTCATATAGAATAATTCATCATCAGCTGCTCCTGTAAGTCTCTTGCTGGGCAATTATACAGGAGCTTTAACACTCTAAAATTGTTCCGAGTCCCCAAAGCACTTCCTCCAGGAAGTATTACTAATTAGGGATTGATTGGACTCAACCCATTGATCGCTAACAGACCATGACCGGTCGTTTGCTCAGTGTCGCTAGAACACACTCACATTCAGCTTTTATTTGACATAAGTAATGAGCTAAATAAAGGTCTAGATGGCTGGATCTATGCAGTGGCCCTGCTAGAACTCTGGCCTGAGATAATGTATGCAAATTTCATGACCAATTTCTGTTTTGGTTGTCAGATGTATTTACCTTGACTCTGTTTGGGTTTTCGGGATCCTTGGTGAAGTTTGTGCATCCAGCATGGCAGGGTGAGATGTATTCAATGTTGTTTTCCCCACACACTGGGTTAAAGGCGCTGCTGGGACAGGAGCAATTGGCACTACAGGACGGAGACCTGCCAGGCAGAATGACACAATTTAGCCTCTACTTGCAGAATGCAGATACATTTTATGAACTGGTAATCTTAAATTCTGCCCTAGAATTACTGACAAATATTTTGGTTAGCCTTTTAATATTAAAGTAAATGGGGACTGGGGGACTGTTAAGCTTCAAATTACAAAACAAGCATCGTAAACATATTAGTTCTCAAATTCAGCTATTCAACTAATCAATGATTCAGGCATATTAGGTGCTGTATCATCTACCTAGACTGAAAGATTATCACTGTTTATCACAAAACGTTATTGTATAGCTGTAGGAGATTGTAATATAGCACACAAGTGCTATGGACTACTCTTCATGCTGCTTTTGGCCTCACTTTTGAAGCTTAAAATCTCCAGTTTTCATTTGAATAAACATCCCAGTACAATATTAATATTTCATCTTGTTCTGTGGAAGAATGAATAAAAGTTTGCGACATCATGAGAGAAAGTAAACAATGACAGATTTTTCATTTTTGGGTGACCTATTCCTTTAATATTCAGACACAGTCAAGTCTGATAAAAGTTCAGGATGTAGACCATTTAACCGAGACCATTAAACCCTACAGAGTGTGTAAACCCTACATTTGTGTAATTGTTCTCACACAATATGTTCATAAACTTCATGGCACATAATCGAGTCACTAGAGTTTCCATTTGAACACATAGTGTTTCTCCCAGCTGGCAAAGAGAAAGTGTTAGGATATGTAGGACACCACATTTTGTACGTTGATCTGAACTCAAGCTCAGAGTACAAGAGCTATTCTGACTTGCTGCTGTTTCTCCCCACTGTGCTCACTCAACTGATTATACAGTATATCACTGGAAGTTGATCTGGACACTTTCACTAAAACACAGTGGTCTCAATCCAAACATTAACATAAGACATAGAACAGGCTTAGCCTAACAGTGTTTTAGGGTCTGTGAGGAGCAGCAACCTTTTACATACCCTATTTATAGATACAACTATAAAAGTGTCTTCATTTATTTTTTTATGACTGGTAATGACCACAATTGTAATATTCACTATTCACTATTCACTATTCACTATTCCTATCTATCTATCTATCTATCTATCTATCTATCTATCTATCTATCCTTTTATCTATCTTTCTTTCCTTTTACCTATCTATCTATCTATCTATCTATCTATGTCTGTCTGTCTGTCTGTCTGTCTGTCCGTCTGTCTATCTATACGTCTATCCATCTATCTGTCTCTCTGTCTATTTATCTATCTGTCTGTCTCTTTATCTATCCATCTATCTGTCTGTCTCTCTGTCTATCTATCTGTCTGTCTATCTGTCTGTCTGTCTATCTGTCTGTCTGTCTGTCTGTCTATACGTCTGTCCATCTATCTGTCTGTCTGTCTATCTATGTCTGTCTGTCTGTCTGTCTGTCTGTCTGTCTATCTATCCATCTATCTATCTATCTGTCTGTCTGTCTGTCTGTCTGTCTGTCTGTCTATACGTCTATCCATCTATCTGTCTGTCTCTCTGTCTATCTATCTGTCTGTCTGTCTGTCTGTCTGTCTATCCGTCTATCTGTCTGTCTGTCTCTCTGTCTATCTATCTGTCTGTCTGTCTGTCTATACGTCTATCCATCTATCGGTCTGTCTCTCTGTCTATCTATCTGTCTGTCTGTCGGTCTGTCTGTCTGTCTATCTATCTATCCGTCTATCTGTCTGTCTCTCTGTCTATCTATCTATCTGTCTGTCTGTCTGTCTGTCAGTCTGTCTATCTGTCGGTCTGTCTGTCTGTCTATACGTCTATCCATCTATCTGTCTGTCTCTCTGTCTATCTATCTGTCTGTCTGTCTCTGTCTGTCTATCTATCTATCTATCTATCTATCTGTCTGTCTGTCTATCTATCTATCTATCTATCCGTCTATCTGTCTGTCTCGCTGTCTATCCATCTATCTGTCTGTCTGTCTGTCTGTCTATGTTTCTGTCGGTCTGTCTGTCTATCTTTCTGTGGGTCTGTCTGTCTATCTGTCGGTCTATCTATCTATCTATCTATCTATCTTTTTGTCTGTCTGTCTGTCGCTCTATCTATCTGTCTGTCTATACGTCTATCTATCCATCTATCTGTCTGTCTGTCTGTCTATCTATCCGTCTATCTTTTTGTCTGTCTTTCTATCTTTCTGTCGGTCGGTCTGTCTGTCTGTCTATCTCTACATCTATCTATCCATCTATCTGTCTGTCCGATGGGTAGTTGACAAATGAAAATTGGACTGTGTCCTATGTTATGACATAGCAAAAATGTAGAAAACAACATACAAATCGCATGAGAAAAATGTATCTTCATTCTTACAGTTACAAATAACATGAGAGAGGTTTATCTTTAGTGTTAGGGTTTTTTTTTCACATTTTTCCATCACACCATAGGACACATTGATATGTCAACTACCCCTGTCTATCTGTCTGGCTATCTATACATCTATCTGTCTATCTGTCTGTCTGTCTGTCTGTCTATACGTCCATATGCGAGTGATGTGAAAAATATCCCGTGAGTAAACTAGAGTGAGCAATGCGATCCAAATATTTGTTTCACGTTTGGTGTGCACATATCGCACAAACCAATTAAAAGTATACTTAAAAGGCAATGTAAGGAGCTTTGAACAAAAGTGTCAGCAAAAAGCATAACTTTAGGATGAGGGAAATTGCCTACATTGCCAAAAATGTACTTATCACAATTGTGTCTTTGAGCCAGACAGTTAAGCTCAAGTTTCTCCAGAGGGACTGTCTGTGCAAGCAGTCTTCAGAGAGTTAATTATTTAAAACAGAGAAAATTCCAAAAACATGGAAGCAATCAAACAAATGAGAACACTATGTCTTGTGGTTCCTCACCTACTCGGCCCAGACCTGACTACAAATTATCTATCTATCTATCTATCTATCTATCTATCTATCTATAAAACAAAAACAAAAAAAAAAAAAAAACTCGACACCAAGAGTCAGCAACATCAAAAAAGCATGTTGTTAAACTCACCCATTATTGGCATTAGATGTTTTGGGATAAACACCAGCAACATCTTGTGTGGGGCATCCCATGAAGAAGAGTGGTAGACAGCATAAGATAGAAATGGTGAGCATTACAACAGAGAAGCGTGGAATGGCTCTGAACGACAAACCCCAGCGTTTCATAATCAGACCCCCCAGGACCATCCCCACTGCAATGGATGGCAGGTTTAAAGCACCTGAGAAAAAACAAAGATTTATTCACAGATAAGGGATTTCCTCAGAATGTAAACACTGGAACTACGCCAAACACAATACTGCATGCAGGAATGTCTGAACTGTACACATATGTAATGTATTCTATTAAATAATGTCGACTGACCAATAAGAAGGCTGCCGTAGGCCGCGGAGGCACTGTACTGCCGCTCCAGGAACTTGTTGAGGAAGGTGGCGAGTCCAGCGATCACGGAGGAGAAACAGCACTGGGTCAGAATCAGCAGCATGAAGACAGGACTCAACAGCAGCCTGACGAACATCTTAGGGAACACTGCAAAAATACAGACAGAAATGCAAGTTCCAGTATTATCTTTTATATTTGCAACATAAACATTTGTTTGACCAATATATGGACATATGTCCTTTATACACTATATACACTATGTGGACAAACATATTGGGACACCTGACCATTATGCAAACAGACAATTTAAAGGGATATTTCACCCAAAAACAAAAATTCTGTCATTAATTACTCACCCTCATTACATTCCAAACATGTAAGACCTTTGTTCATCTTCAGAACACAAATTAAGATATTTGTGATGAAATTAAAGAGCTTTTTGACCCTCCATAGACAACAACGCAACTACCACATACAAATTGGAGGTCTGTCCCAATACTTTTGCTCATAGTGAATGTGTGAACTCAGTGACCAAGTGAACGACTGTTTTGAAACAGGAAATCAATTTTGCCTTGAATACACATGAATAAAGACATGATCATGCGTAAACTAGCTGCTTACAAATCATGCCCTGGAGGCCAGTATATTCATAAGAACGAGTCAGATCCTGTTACGGTAACAACCTGAGCATGATGTATGACTCAAGAGACAAGACATTGACAAAAATTATGCCTCCACAACAAGCATAGGACTCCAGAAATGTCAATTGCCCTAGTCTACTTTATTTCTAACTGTAAGTTATATAACTATACAAATAAAATGGCCTTACAATACAAATACTCAGAGTGGACTCACTTTTAAAGAAATCCAGCATGGAGCCCTCTGTCTTCCTGGGGTCTTCTTTCATTATGCCACCTTCCAATTCGAAAGACTGCAAAAGAAGACATTCAAATTGGTCTCTTTGTTTTGCAGAAAATGTCTTTTTACAGTAATGAATTATTCATCTGCTTACATTTTGGAACCTAGAAAGGCTTCTGTCACTTGTTCCACCACTATTTTGACATTTTTTAAAAGAAGATGCCATATAGTGAAGAGGTTTCAGGAATACGGTAACAGCCTCAGCTTCTCACTGTAAACGTGTGAGACTTTGCCTACCGCATATCAGATTCAAAAACATGGTGTACTAGTTTCACACTGTCAAATGCGCAGATTATCTAACTTGATCGTGACAGGATGGCAGCTAGTTGTATTATTGGGAATTCTCCATAAAAAACTGTCAAAATACAGTAGGGAAGGAATATCCAAAATAACCATCAGTGATTCTTAAGCACTGCGACACAAACGTGCTAAAGAAAAGCAAAAATAAAGGTTTATGTACCCTGTGTAAAAGTTTATCCACCCAATAGATTGGACTGGATTGGATTAGATTAACAAATGGATAATATTGAAAATAAAATAAAATAAATTTAGCTCTTTTGGGCTTTCAAATAATCAAAGAATACTGGAAAAAAAGGCATCACAATTCCCCCATCACAATAATTTTTTTTTTTGTTTTGTTTTGTTTTGTTTTTCCAAAAAAAATTTTTACTTTAAATGCGTTAAACTCATCAAAAGTGACAATAATGCCAGAAATAAATAAATAAATGAATAAATAAATAAATAAATAAAAGAATAAAATAAAATAATAAAAAAAATCTTTTTAACTTATAAATAATCAAGGAATACTAGGAAAAAAATGCATCAAAATTCCTCCAAAATAATAAAAATAAAATCAAATAGATTTTTGATAGTAAATAATAAAATAAAATAATTAGATTTTTGATAGCAAGGGTTTTTTTCTCCAATAAATTTCTGTAAGGATGTGTTAAACTCATCAAAAGTGACAGTAATGCCAAATAAATAAATAAATAAATAAATAAAATAAAATGTTTACATTTTTGAAAATGTTTAGATACTTTCTGTATAGATGCGTTAAACTGATCAAAAGGGACAGTAATGCATAAATAAATAAATAAATAATTATTGTTCTTCTGAACTTTGATATCATCAAATAACACTGGGAAAAAAATCCAATCACAATTCCCTTTTATTTTAAAATAAAATAAAATAGAAAAAGCAGAACAACTGTTTTCAACACTGGGAAAACCATATATGTGACCCTGAACCACAAAACCAGTCATTAGGGTCTTTTTTTTTTTTTTACAATTTATATTTATACATCATCTGAATAAATTAAATTTCCATTAATGTATGGCTTGTTAGAATAGGACAATATTTAGCCGAGATACAAGTACTTGAAAATCTGGAATCTGAGGGATAAATTTAGAGAAAATAGCCTTTAAAGTTGTCCAAATGAAATTCTTAGTAATGCCTATTACTAATTAAAAATTAAGTTTTGATATATTTATAGTAGGAAATCTACAAAATATCTTAATGGAACATGGACCTTTCCTTAATATCCAAATGACTTGAATAAATAATTTTGTCCAATACAATGTATTGCTGGCTATTGCTACAAATATACCCGTGCTACTTATGACTGGTTTTGTGGCCCAGGGTCACATATTACCACCAAATCAGCATATAATAATGATTTCTGAAGCATCATGTGACACTGAAGACTGGAAAAATAGCTGCTGAAAATACAGCTTTGCCATAACAGAAATAAATTACATTTCAAAGTATATTAAAAAACAGTTGTTTTAAAATATAATGATATTATATGCTATTTTACTCTATTTTTTATCAGTTGTCTCCAGAATCGGTGTCATACAAATGCTCATTTGATATTAAAACAAAACAGTTATTAACCTTCTCTACATGAAGTGCTCTGGGAAAGAAGAAGTAAGGGATTGAGGTGAGAGCAAGACCTCCAGCTGTGATGAGCAGACCCATCCACCACGCACCAACCCATCGAGGGTCAGCAGGGGTCAAATTTTCTAGATGAAAGAAACTGCATAATATGTAACACCGCAGCTGTCTACAATGAACAATCACATAAAGAAAAGGTATACTTTGTTGCTGTGATTTTAAAAGGTAAACAAACCTTTTACACCCAAAACGTTTTCTTTGTCCACATCCACATATATCCGCAAAACCACCGAGCCCAGGAGGTATCCAAAAGAAGGCCCAAACACTGACACAGCAAAGAGAATAGCTGCAACATGCAACAACAGAAACCTCATTCATCTTTTCAGCTTTTTAAGTTCAGTGAACAACATTTATGAAAAACATGAATTAAAGTACCAATATAAAGAGCGGAATTCCCAGCTCCTGCAAAGTCATCTATAAAAGAGATTCCGAAAGGTTGAATGGGGACAGAACCGATTCCAAACAGCAGCTGGGCTGTAACCATCAACGCCCAAAATTTACTGGTGTCCACAAGTTTCCGTGAATCCTCCCGACCACAAGCCTCTGGACCCGTTGCATTCGCACGCAGATAACACATTTCCTGCTTGCCTTCGGCTGGATTGAGACAAAGAAATACACCACATTCATCCCGACCATCGGTTCACATCATCCATCCAAATATTTGCGTTTAGCATCTTTCATAAACGTTTACTGAAATGATTAAGACAAAATATCTTGCATTTTAAAGGGACAGTTCACCCATATATTCTATCATTAACTACTCAATCTCATGTCATTTCAAACCTGTACGACCCTCGTTCATCTTTAAAACACAAAATAAGAGATTTTTGTTTTCTTTACACACAGAAATTATTCTCGTAGCTTCCAGTTTTAATTTCATTGACGAATAACTTTTGTCATAATTTTTGAATAATTTTTGTCATAATGACGACTTATCAACGCGTAAGAACGAACATCACAGGAGGACTTGAACGCAGCATAAAAATAAGAATAAGGTCGGAATAAGATGGCGATTTACTTTTTCTACATAAAATTCAATGATTTTTTAAACTGCATCTACAAAATGACAAATAAAGAATGTGCATCATTGTGTTTTTGCTTTTTTTCTGTTTTTTATTCAATTTATGAAGGTGACGTAAACTGCATCATTGTATATTCTATGATTATTATACAATAATATAATTCGGTCCGGTTTTCTGGCCGCAGACACCGAAGCAGCGCCTCTCACATAGCACACGAGTTCTCTTTAGTGTCTCATGAATTAAGAAATACACACAAAATTATGTCGAATTGTCCGTTTTGACAAATAAACACACCTAAACACACTTGGTTAGGTCTTAGGTGAACGTAAAGAGTTGGAAGAATATCACAGAGATTTTCGCAGAGGTCTGTTTTAGGCATCCTGCATCCTCCGGATGTCGCATATGTCATCAAGCCTCGTTTATTTCAGTTAACTGAGCATTACATTCATGAGTCATAAGCATAGGCGACCCAGGATCACAAAACCAGTCATAAGGGTCATTTTTTTCAAAATTAAGATTTATACATCATCTAAAAGCTGAATAAATAAGCTTTTTATTGATGTATATTTTGTTAGGGTAGCACAATATTTGGTCGAGATACAACTATTTAAAAATCAGGAATCTGAGGGTGCAAAAAAAAATTAAATATTGAGAAAATTGCCTTTAAAGTTCTTCAAAAATGTATATTACTAATCAAAAATTAAGTTTTCATACATTTACAGTAGGAATTTTACAAAATATCTTTACTTAATTTTCTAATGATTTTTGCCATAAAAGAAAAATCTAAAATTTTGACCCATACAATGTATTTTTGGCTATTGCTACAAATAAACCCCAGCGACTTAAGACTGGTTTTGTGGTCCAGGGTCACAAATTACAACAATTTATGCTTCACTAAGAATAATGGTCAAATTTATAACCGTTAATATTAAAAAATAAGATCTTCGTTATGACGTATGCAGCCTACAAATGTGACCTCCGGAGGATGCAGCCTTCCGTATGAGAAATGGCCTTACTATTAGAGACAGCATAACAGCTAACTTGGATCACGTGTCCCTTAAAAGCCAATCACATTACAGCTTTGACGTCATTGAATTTTAGTCAGAGTTGTATGACACTCAATCGCCGTTTACGGATACCATAGGAATGAATGAGAAGTGCCGTAAGCTAAATCCCACCTGTCACAAAAAGTCAGTGACTTCTCTTATAAAACAGCATTTTTTAATGGAAAACTGTAAAAATAGTTCAATCCAAAAGTATTGTTTAATGTAAAACATGTTAAAGATTAGCAGATAGGCTGTTCATTCGAGAACTCCACTTCCAGAACAACAATTTACAAATAATTTACTCACCCCCTTGTCGTCCAAGACGTTCATGTCTTTCTTTCTTCAGTCATAAAGAAATTGTTTTTTGAGGAAAACAGCATTTTTCTTCATGTAATGGACTGATATGGTGCCCCCGATTTTGAACTTCCAAAATGCAGTTTAAATGCGGCTTCAAACAATCCCAAATGTAGTTGTTAACAATCCCAACCAAGGAAGAAGTGTCTTGTCTAGCGAAATGATCGGTTATTTTCACTTTAAAAAATACATTTTATATACTTTTTAATGCCAAACGCTCAACTTGTCTTACTCTGCTTGAACTGTTTTTGTTCCCATTCATGACAGTTAGGGTATGTTGAAAAACTCCCATGCTCTTGCTCTCCCTCAACTTCAAAATCGTCCTACATCGCTGTTTTACCTTTTTTGTTAAGGGTGTTGATCTTTTTTGCATGTTCACGTTGTAAAGACTGGGTCGGTACTTCTGCAGCGATGTGATGCGATTTTGAAATGATTTTTGAAGTTGAGGGAGAAAATACGATTGAAGTTTTTTGACATACCCTAACTGTCTTGAGTCAGAATACACAGAGTTCAGAGAGAGAAAGGCAAGACGAGCGTTTGCGATTAAAAAATATTTAAATTGTATTTTTTTAATGAAAATAACCGATTGTTTCGCTAGATAAGACCCTTCTTCCTCAGCTGGGATTGTTTACAACTGCATTTGGGATCATTTGAAGCCGCATTTAAACTGCATTTTGGAAGTTCAAAATCGGGGCACCATACCAGCCCATTATATGGAGAAAAATGCAGAAATGTTTTCCTCAAAAAACATAATTTCTTTACGAGTGAAGAAAGAAAGACATGAAAATCTTGGATGACAAGGGGGTGAATACATTATATGTGAATCTTTGTTTTGGAAGTGGACTTCTCCTTTAATTAATAAGCCATTTTCTCTAAAAAGCCATTCATTCAATGTAGTAAATCCTCTCCTTTACTGACATCCATTCAAAAAAAAAAAAATCTGATTGGTCTCCTTTTCCCATGTACTGCCAGACGGGCAGCGTTAGCCGTTATGCTTTTTCCAGCTAATGGTGAAGCACTGATGTTTTTTACCGAAGTCGTGTCAGTTGCATTGCAGTCTATGCAGGGTCAGAAAGCTCTCAGATTTTATCAAAAATATCCAAGACGAATGTCTTACAGGTTTGGAATGACATGAAGGTGAGTAATTAATGACATTTTCATTTTTGGATGAACTATCTCTTTTTGGGTGAAGTCTCAACAAAAATGATGATATTGCACTGAAGGTCTTACATAAGTGGATGCATATTTGCTTTAACCTTTGCAGGACATTAATAGGGCTGTAAGATTATAAAATGTAAAAGGCCAAAAGACATCTGCAAGCAGAATAGGGAAAGTGAGAGAATGAAGCAAAAATGAAAGGTCTAAGGAAGTGAAGGGAGATAGCAGTTATCTCTTAGAGTAAATTCCAGATGATTTTCTTTTTAGTCTGAGAAATCTCAACCGTATCTCCCCGTTATGTTGTCCTCATCTCCTTCCCTTTTCCCCCCTATCTGTTCCCTTTGCAACTTCAATCCGTTTATTCCTTCAAGCTTTTTTTTTTTCTCAACCTAATGCTAAACCCTGTCTAAGAAGGGTCTCTCTGCAGTAACTTCCTGTAGACCTGTCTACCCTGTTATGTCTAAGCTGATGTTTATCATCCAGCTGTGTTATTTTAGATCCCCTCTTTGTTGTGTCTGGTTTTCTTCAAAGTGTCCTGAGCCTTTTTAAATGAATGTGGTGATATTATCATTTTGATGAGCTTAGAGTCTAGCTTCACTCTGGGGCATGAAACAATATTAACATGCAGAAGAAAACAAACTAAGTCAGAAAATGGGGAGAAGAAAATACAGAGCTCATTCCAAGAGATGTGTGAGATTCCAAATAGGTTTAACACTGTAAAATTCACATTAATTGGTTCCACTGAGATAAACAGGGATGCTAATGACACTTACGATCCACAACAGAGTCAAAGGTGTAGGGCTGGGACAGGAAGTGAGGTAGAGCTAAGAGGATGGCACTGATGGACATTAGCAGGCCTCCCAGTCCAATGAAGCGAGGTCGGTGAACCCGACTACCCATGTAACTAACGAACGCTATGAGCACCGTGTTCCCTACCTACAAGAAACAAACAAAAAACAAAAAAGGTCATATACATTTGATAGTGCATGTATAATATTCAGCCCCTTTCTTGTTGACCAGCATATATACTGTAGTCATCCACATATGTTGTGTTTTGAATGCTGGTTTTCTGATGTGCAAGGCTAAAATTCTGGGTGCTTTCACACCTAGCACTTTGTTTCGGAACCTGGCGCATTTCCCCCTGAGCTCGGTTTGTTTGGGCATATGAGAACGTGCGAAAACAATCGATCGAGGTGGTCTCGGCTTGATTGAAAATTAGCTCTGGATCAATTTGGATTAGTGAGAAAGCAATACAATCCAATGGACCAACGAACCAGGCTATATCACAATGTATAATGAGTAATTAGAGTTCTGTGAAAAGCAATAGTTTTGTTGTTTTGCAAATACCTTTTAAAATTAACCTATGAATGTCTGAGTGTTGGCACATCTTTGCCATTCAAAACCAAAGCACGCCTTTTCATTTTATAATGCAGTCTTATTGCTCTCTTTGTAGTAGGTGCATTTTAAAAAACAATTCTCATCGAATCTTGGACTCCTGCTTAAAATTATAAATTAATATAACAACAGCTCCAAAAAGTGCAACAATAAACCCACAAAGCTGTTGTTGTTCCACAGCTGAGAGGAATCCAGGGTTGCCAGGGTTTTACAACAAAACCCACCCAAAAGTAGCCCAATCGCGCTTTGATGGGATCCCCTGGTAAAAATGGGGGTAAAATACACTTTTTTAGCGGGATTCCCCTGGTAAAATTAGCATTGCAGCTGCAAAATATTACGTTATTGGGGTTGTTTCAATCCGCGTACATTGAAAACAATCCGCGGCAACAGTGATAAAGTAGCCAAATTCTGCAAAAAAAAACGCAGACTTGGCAACACTGGCAGAATCCCAGAAAAAATACTGTGAGTTTACTCATGCGTAACTTGTATTAACATATTTGGTCCGTTTAGACACTTTGCCGTGTGAACGTGAACCGCACCAAGAATAAAAAGCAACACTGTAATAATTTTAATCCCTGTTTCGGAACAAAGCCTACAGGTGTGAAAGCACCCTCTGTCTTTAATTACTCACCCTCATGTCGCTCCAAACCCGTAAGACCCTCATTCGTCTTCGGAACACACATTAAGATATTTTTGATGAAATCCAGAGCTTACCAACGTAACTACCACGACAGGGAAGAGAAGAAATTGTTTTCTTTGCACACAAAAAGTGTTCTTATAGCTTTATAAAATTATGGTTGAACCACTGATGTGACATGGAGTATTTTATCGATGTCCATACTACCGTTCTGAGCCTTGAGCGTGGTAATTCCGTTACTGTCTATGCAGGGTCAGAAAGCTCTTGGATTTCATCAAAAATATCTTGTGTTCTGAAGATAAACAAAGGTCTTAGAGGTTTGGAATGAAATGAGGTTGAGTAATTAATGACAGAATTTTCATTTTTGGGTTAACTATTACTTTAAGCAAGCCATAGATGACTGGATGACTGAAGTTATCAGTACCTCATGGAGGGAAGAGATGGTTCCTGAGGAGAGGCTGTCCAGGCCATAGCGTCTCTCGATTGTGGTGATTGTGCTTTTGAAGTAAGAGCTATACAAGAGCTGGGTGAGCTGGAGCAGGCCATGACACAACACGAAGACCTACAGGAAAAAAGAGCAACAAAATGTACAAGATCTGTCAGACATGAGGGTTACGATTACAGCGTACTAAACATTCTTATATGATCACAGGAGCTTGATGTTCTATGATCTAAGCAGAAGCATTCATCAGTATGTTGTCACTGTGTCACATGAGAGTTTTTTTTTTGTTGAAAGAGCACTTTTGGAGCTGAACAACTCCCTAAAATAAAATCTCCCTTCCAAATTTCTACAAACAGGACTTTGATTTTCACTGCCTCACCTCAGCACATGAAGGTTAACCAAACTGATTTCACAATATACCTGTATTTACTTTTGCTTGGTTTGTAACATGTCCATCATTACAAAACAGGAAGAACGCAATAGAGTTTTAACCAAACCGTAGAGCTCCTAAAAACACCTTCTAGATTTGCAGTTGTCTGCCATCGCCCCAAAAGCACCTCATTGTGCAAATGAGTGATAAAACAAAGTTGGTTCATAAAATGTTAAATTGGAAGCAGTGGTGTCTCTGCTTTCCATTAGTAAGTGACACTTTTATTATTTTGTCTTTTTTTTCTTACCAGTTCAAAATTAAAATCAAAATCAAAATGTCATAACTCAAACTTTCAGGGAAAACGACACTGCATCTCTATCCATTTAGTCTAGTGGTTCCCAGCCATATTCCTGGTGCCCCACAACACTGCACACTTGCATGTTTTTGATTAAAGAGACATGTAAAATGTGCAGTGTTGGTGCAGCTCCAGGAACATGGTTGGGAACCAGTGATTTGAACCCCACCCCTTAACAATCGACTGCAACCTCAAGTCATGTTTGCTGAATTTTTAGTGCAACACTCACATCCCAAAATCCAACCAACATTCTTTTTTGATAATCAAAATCTGGAAGAAAATGGTTTCATCACAACTTAAACTTAAGCAACTACTAGGGTGTGGCCACATAGAGCCATAGAGCCACATGGGGATCAGCCTTATCTGAAATCTGATTGGCTCGTTAAGGAAGCCAAAAGATTATTGATTATGGAAAGCCAAATTACTTCAAAGCAAAAATAAACCACACGACAAACTTTTTAAACTTAAAGGGGTCATTGGATGCAAAATTCACTTTTGCATGTTGTTTGAACATAAATGTGTGTTGGCAGGGTGTGTACACACCCACCCTAAGTGATAAAAAGCCACCCAGTGCTTTTTATTTAATTCGTAAAAATACTATCCCTTTTTTAAAATTAGGCCATTCTCAGCCTCTCGTCTGTGTGACGTCACACGGACCAAGGCCGCTCCCACGACCCACCTGAGTGAGCTGTAACAGTCCGACCGCCATCGTTTCGATGCTGGAGCAGGGACGTCGAATTTTGAGGGGGGTCCCCAAATAAAAATCATGATTTGGGGCAGAAAAAACATATTTTCTCAGATAGAATTTGCATTTTAAAGGGGTCATCGGATGCCCATTTCCCACAAGTTGATATGATTCTTTAGGGTCTTAATGAAAAGTCTATAATATACTTTGGTTAAAAATTCTCAATGGTAGTGTAAAACAACACCCTTTTTTCACCCTCTTGCTCTGCAAAAATCATCTCATTCTGGTCGAGGCTGCTTTAAATGCAAATGAGCTCTGCTCGCACCGGCCCTCTCTTTTCTCCGCGGATTGACGAGCCTGTTTACTTTAGCTGCATTTAGCCGTGTTTAGCTGCTAAACTTACTAACTAGCACATTATTAGGAAAGGCAATCGCAAAGATTCATTAAAAAAAAACCTTATACTCACTTCTGCTGTAAGCGAAGCTGGATCATGAATGATTCACATGTACATAGACGGATATATGTAGATCGGGAGGCGCATTCCCTTCACAAACAAATGTAATCAACTGCATCTTCACCAGCTCAGATGTCTGGAGTAAATGACGACCACTATATTCATTATTACATCCAGCAACACAACACCTCAATTGCTCAATCAGAGATATTCTTGTCTAACTTACATCCCTGCTCCGGCATCAAAACATGAAGGTTGGTCAACTGATCTTAGGTAAGACGCTAATGTCAATCAACTATCGTGGGAGCGGTCTCTGTGGGTTCGACGCAACAAAGACAGGCATCTGAGAATGGCTATTATTTTTACAGATGAATTAAAAACCACTGCATGGATTTTTTTCATTACAGCATGTAAAACAGCATGTAAAAATGAACTTAGCATCCAATGACCCCTTTAAGGGCTAAATATTCAGGTCGCTTCAACACGCAGACATGAAAAACAACCCGCAGCAATAGCATGAAAGTAGCTCAATTCTGCGGGAAAACTGCATACTTGGCAACACTGACTCACCCTCATGTAGTTTCAAACCCGTAAGACCTTCATCTTGCAATTCGGAAAACAAATTAAGATATTTCTGATGAAATACAAAAACTTTCTGACCCTGCATAGACAGCAATGCAACTGACAAGTTCAAGGCCTGGATAGATAGTAGGGACATTGTTAAAATAATCCTTGTGACATTAAGGTTCAACCTTAATTTTAATTGCTACAACAATACTTTTTGTGCACAAAGAAAAGAAAAATAACTAATTTCTTCTCTTTTGTGTCAGTCTTCAATGCACGTTTATGACAGTACCACGACGCATACTTTTATTTGTGCACAAGAAGTATTCTCATAGCTTCATAAAAATAAAGTTGAACCACTGATGTCACATGGACTATTTTAACAATGTTCTTACTACCTTTCTGGGCATTGAACGTGGTAGTTGTGTTGCTGTCTATGCAGGGTCAGAAAGCTCTCGGATTTCATAAAAAAGTTCCAAAGATGAACGAAAGTCTTACAGGTTTGGAGTGTTTAATAAAAGTGTTTAATTTCTGACCCAATAGTGGCACCAAACAGAATTGCAACCTTTTCTAACCATGTGCAGTGATTTTGGTTTGTTTGCTTGTCCAACCAGTGCCAGAAAGTAGGAGAGTTTGAAAACAGTCACTATTTTTGCAATTCTGTTTGGTGCGACTAGCAGGAAAGTAATGGCAGAAATTACCTTAAACCAATACGTTTGCAAACAGAAAGGCTGTTGCTAATGAACAACCCTCAAGACTTAATATCCTTCATAACCGTCATACACAAAATATTTGTATGACTAATCTAAACATTCATTTTGCACAGTACACTGCAGTCAGTGCCTGTCCTTTTTGTACATAGTATAAATATTTTCAATAATTTGTACAGGAATAAATCAAAATTTTCCAACACTAGGTTGACTGAGAACCAAATATGGTTCTTTTTCTGTTGAAATATGTGTAATATTAATTACTAAATACTCTTAGCAAATTTTGGCCCTTCTGGAGGCCCCCTCTTTTAAAAAAAAATCACCAATTTATGAGGAGAAACAAAAAAAAAAATCAAGAATACCTGAAATAAAACATTTTATGAGATGTATATGAATAAGATAAAAAGCCCGAAACAGAGAGCTAGTCATATGTACTTGCTGTACAGGTTGGCAAAAGCACTGATAGTAATGTTTGTCGAGAGCGTTAGCAGTGTTTGTTCACCTCTCTCGAGAGAGGCTCTTGACGATAAGCCAGAAATGCAATGGAGATAAAAGCTCATGAACTGGAACGTTTCCATGTTTGTGTATGAGAGCGAAAAGCAGCTGCTCCCATATGATATAATACTTTTTGTTTTGTGCCTAAGACATCATGAACACAAGCGGAGGAACGTTCGCATAGGTCTCAGAGGCATGAAGCAATCTGATGGGGCATGTAGAGATCTGGACTGGATTTCCTAAACAAACACAAGATATAAATCCCTCTCCTCCATTGCAGGCCAAAGCACTATGCTTTCTGACGGCTTCTAGAATAGCTAATGCTCCCATTAAATCTTCAGCTTTATGGTTTGTTAGTACACATAATAGCTGCTTGACACAATTGCTACTATTTCTTTCTTGTTTTTCGGCGAATGGGCTTTTAATTACCGAAATATTTTCATAGGCTGTGCCCACTCAAGCAGCCCAACTAAATGCCTTTGTTAGAGGGTTGAATGGCAGCTCTGTGCCTCTTTCTGCCCCAGTGCCAGTTCCACATTCGGTTCAGCTCGAATTATTCGACACGCTACAGCCACGTCTGGAACATTTCACATATAATATTACAAGGAAGCTCAAGCAGATCGCTTTTTTTTTATGTTTTCTCAAAACTCTCTGACAGACTAACACTGACAGACTAACACTATGAGCAATCTGTCTCCAGAGGCCATTACTCAATAAGTATCCCTGAGGTACAGTAGGTGTACTATGATCAGGGCATGTTACTGAATTGCTGGATATGAGGTCTTAGCAAAACGCAAGCAATAGCATATTCACACGTTCCTACACAAATTACAGCTGGCAGGTTCATCAGTGCGTAATTCTCCATAAGCAGTCGTAAATCTTTTGCAGAGCTGGCACGCGTTTGATCACTCACAGCGTCGTGAATGACTATTGCAAAGTAGCCTTGGGAAAGCTTTCATGCTGAAATATTTGTTTTGTATTGAAGCAATGTGTGAATTGTTTTTGGAATTTTGGAAAAATAATTTAAATATAAAACAATCCTGCCATATGTGAGAGAAAATTATTGTCAGACATTTATTATACCGTTTCCTCAAGCATTTAGGCTCTGGCAGGCTGCTTTGTGCGTTCTAGGAAATCAGGAAAAAATAACTAAATGCTTTTTTCATAGAGGCATCGGCTTTTCATTTACTCTTTACAGCATTAGCCTGTAAAAAAAAAAGTGGTTCTTGACCGTTTTGTCTAACTAAATATTTAAAGGTCCCTCATATGATATTTAATTCAGCATGTTCTGCTGAAATTATGAAAAAGCTGCTTGTCCAAGACTTTCTTTCTTCAGTAGAAATTAAAGTTTTTGAGGAAAACACTCCAGGATTTTTCTCCATATAGTGGCCTTTAATGGGACTCAACAGGTTGAAGGTCCAAATTGCAGTTTCAGTGCAGTTTCAAAGGGCTCTACACAATCCCATAGATTTATTCATCATACAGTGTAGACAGCATCACTTATAACACTAGTGTTTTTTAAAATGCAGAATTTGCACTAGGCTAGGCTAATTAGTGATGATGTTGTTCGATCATTTTAATGTTCTTTGCTCGTTTTCTAGCTGCTTTTTAAATAACTAAGGAAATGTAAGCATTATAATTAGTAACTTACAATGTTTTTATTCAATTGTTGTCATGTTAAATACAGATTAAGTCATATTAAAAACATTCGGCTGCTTTTAGCTTTATGCTGCAGCTGGTTTCGGGCAGTGAAACTAAGTATGTAAATAAATAAATCAGCACGATAACATCATGTATCGGCGATCTCGCAGGCTGACGATAGGTTCCAACACTACTGTAGCGTCAACTATACCTTAATATATCCTTAACTACAATGCAGCAGACGGAACTTGCTGCTTTGACAAGGGGCGTAGCAGAAACACCGTCTATGCTGTTTGCCAATCACAACGCACTGGGACAACTTACCAATCACAACACATTTCGTTTTTTGGAAGGCGGGTCTTCATCAATCTCGGAACTAATTGAGCCATTTGTGCCAGGCTGGGGTGAAAGGTATTGTAATAATGTAAATTATGTGAAAAATAATGCATTTTTTGAACCACCAAGCATGAAAGCATGTTCTAGTACACCCCAAAACAAAATCAAGACTTTGTAAAAGAGCATAATAGGATCCCTTTAAAAAAAAAACAAAAAAAAACAGCAGTTTGGACCTTCAACCCGTTGATCCCCATTGAAGTCCACTATATGGAAAAAAATCCTGGAATGTTTTCCTCAAAAACATTAATTTCTTTCCATAAGAAAGAAAGACATGAACTTCTTGGATGACGTGGGGTGAGTAAATTACTACGAAATTTTTATTCTGGAAGTGAACTAGGAAGTGAAGTTCAGAAGCAAAATATATGATACTATTACTAAACTAATCTTTGTCAAAAAGATTTGGAGATTCAAACTTTCACTTCCCCACTGAAGAAGAAAGGAAATTGTTTGTCTATTAACTTCACAGAAAGAGCACAACGACCGCAGAGTGAACTTAAGCGCCTTTAGGGGATTTTGATAGTGTCATTAGTTTTGAATCATCGGAGTATTTTAACGTTGTTTGAATTGCACTGACATCGTAGATCAGGCCTAATGTTCTTAGGATACAGTGACTGATTCAAACTCCACAGACAGAAAACCAGCGATGAAAGATTCGATGAACATGCTGAAAAGCAGTTCCTGTCGTCTCTCCAAACCTGGATTTCTGCCCCTCCTCAGCAGCTATTGTGCTGCATGAGGAGTCCTGCTGGGTAAAGAGAATCAGGGGAAAAACTAACTTTGAAGTTTGATGTTTTACATGCATCTCTGCACCGCTATCACATGTTACAGGAGCCATTAAACAGACATTTTCGGATTTCCTCAGGATATAAAGCTTAAACAGTCAATCCCAATGTTCCAATCATTTTTGCATATCCTGTGCACCACAGCTACAAAAATAACAGGACAGTCAGAGCTCTTTCGCTCTGGGTTGAAACGAGCACTACCCAATATTTAACACATTTAACACATTTAGTGACCACAAGCATAATTCATGATGACTACAAATAATCATGTCGGAGGTCTGAGAAAACAGTGAACTTGCTAACTATGTCTGCATTCACAGATTTTCACATTAAACGGCTTCAAAGAAAATCTTGCAAGCAGGACACTAAACATTTTAGAGGTTGTCAGCAACGATTAAAGGAAATCAAGTGAAGAAATCTGGAGAAGTTGGTCCAACCTAATGCAATACAGATTCAACAAACCTTTTTCCTTTTAAATAAACCTTTGCATACTGCCAAAAGCAAATCAGTTGATGGTAGAATAAATGGGAAAAATGCAGAATCAATGTGACAGTCTCATTTAATATTTCACTAATTTCTGTCAACAACTGAAATCCTACAATGACCTATAGCCCAAATATACAACACTCCCTTCCTGCCATTTCTACTGACAGGCTCAACAAAAATTGTCTTTTTGAAATCCAATCCTGTTATGTAACAGTTGCCAGAAAGAGTGCAAAAGTATCAAATATTTTAAAGCTAAAGGTGAAAACTCCACATCGCTCATATCAGTTCAAATGAGTTTAAATCTAAAAAGGGGGGGTTAAGGATTGTAAACAGGCCAAGTTCACTGAACAGCATGTTCTACACCTTCTTTCAACATACGTCATTACTGCCTGACTCACCCAGATGAACAAAATACACATATGCGAAACCTGTCCGTTTAACATGTGCAGTTATGCCTCATTGGTCACACAGACACAAATACTCAATCCATTTAGACATGCCTCTAACACTCGCACACCCATACTGCAAATATATCTAAAAACTCTCATTTTAAGAGCTGAGTGTCTGTCTGCTTGCCCTCTCATTCATTAAACATAAATTACCACAGCAACAGACAGTTCCTAATAAGGGGGGAAAAGGAATTCCATAGAACAGAGTAAAGAAAACTAAGCAGAAACTTCTGCAGCTGTGTCATGTCAAATTGTCAAGTGTAATTCCAAACAACATTTTCACTGGAATTGTTTCTGCTTAAGGTTCTTGTAACATGCCAGCGATTCATCACAAATACACAAAACAGCTCTGAAGTAGGTGCGAAACACTTAGGTAAGCAAATTTTCTTCTTGTCTAATATGACCAACAACTTTTGGGCTGAGGTGATTCGCTGGCAGTAGGTGATGAAATGAAAGGATTTATGCAACTCCAGAAAAACTCAGGTTGAATCTTCTGTAATGCGTAATCGCAAATTTAAACTATGGGGTCAACCGCTCACAACGAATTTGAGAACAATAGGTATTCTTGCATTATTCTGCAATCCGCAGACAAGTTTGTCAAGAGTTCTTTAAGCAAATATTTATTAAATCAATCTCCTTTGGTGATCAGTTCATGAGATAAATATGAGGTAAATAAAGATAAGCTTATTTGTAACAAGTGAAACATATGTAAACAGATTATTTCATTATATGGCTCTTCATGCAGTTGCGCAAGGTATTTTTGAAACTGAGAAGGCAGTTGTATTCAAGCATTCACACGCATAGTTTTTTCCAATTGGATTTCAATCAAATCAAAATTTAATTTAGATTCAGCAACTGATTTAGATGTTTACATGAAGGCGTTTCAGCCCTACTGTGGCATCAGTCCAATTACTAATGCATCATTTGGGTGCATGTAAACATACTTAATGTTGGTCAAGATCTGTATCATGGTAAAAGAAAAACAAAATACTGCTTTGAGAAAATGAAGAGATATCAATCAAAATAAACCAAAGCATTAATCTCTGGCAAAGCCAAGATTAAATAGTTTTGACACTACAACAGTCTGTGGTCAGGGAGATCCTTATCCAAACAATTTCCAAACACAAAAACACCATAATTAAACACTGTACGCATGGAAGACTTAATGTAAGATTTGACAGAGCCATATTTTTGTCTAACATCCCTACATTCCACAGACATTTGTTTGAGAGTAAAACGTGAATGAATGCAGTTCATGCTGTACTTCAGCTACGCATCGCTTCTGGCAAGCTATCTGATACACAGCACTGCCCCCTGGGCCGATGTCCTCATCCTGAGCTTCTAATTCCTCCACAGCTGCTTTGAGATGACAGAAGTCTATCTGCACTGACAGCCTCAATCAGCAAAACCAGTTTCAGCTGTCAAACACCTTGAATTAAACATAGCTGGGCTTTACAAGTGAAAGACACAAAATATACCAGCATGAATTAATGGATTAGATCCAGTGAGCTGTTTACTATATTCACAATGCAGATGAGCAGAGGATTAATGAAACAGCTAAACTTTATAACACTAAAGATAGGCACAAATTGTCTTGATGGTTTGATTTTGTAAGTTATATATTATTAGACATAATTAAGTTTTTTAAACATTTTTTTTTTCAAGGACTGTGAACTAATAAAACACAAAACCCTTTTATAAGAAGTCACAAGTGAGTGTTGAAGGTTCAGGTTCCAAGTCCAAAGGCAATAAAAATCATGATAACACAAATAATAATATAATGTACCTCCACTGTCGAGTTATTATCCCCAGAGCAACAAGTGCAAGACAGCAAATTGCTTTTCAACGTGTCTAAATGACAGTGAACAAAATAACACTTAACTTTTTTATTATATGAACTAATTAAAATAATATATTAAGCTAATATCATTATTACAACCTGATCATATTCCCCAATAACCATAAAAAAATAATAATTATATATTACCTTTATGTTACTAAACAACGCTGTCTTGGCGTATATGTCCATGTTTCCTATAAAGGTAAAGTTGGTTGTTAGGCTTGTTTCAACAAGGATGAACAAGACACGTTTCCACATCGGTGATCGTCTATGGGGGATTATATGACCATTATCAGTGATGTCACAAACTCCGCCCACCGCTCCACGCGTGATTGTTTTGGTGATAGTTATGTGCGTCTCTCGCTCTCTCTCTCTCTCCCCGGATTTAATTCCTTCTTATTACAGGGACTTACTTCACTATCGGTAAGGAATCTGTGCAAACACGTATCATAAACAGCGTAAATCATTTCAATTTTATGACACCGGAAGAGAACAGGAATACTTTTGCTTTTCTATTTGTGCGCTTGGTTTTATTACTCTGGACATGCATTTGTAATTATGATATTTGACTTGATAACCCATGTTTAAAATACTATTATACGATATATTATCAAATTCCATGTTTTTGTATTATATGTGACCCTGGACCACAAAACCAGTCATAAGTAGCACGGGTATATTTGTAGCAATATCCAACAATACACTGTATGAGTTTAAATGATCGATTTTTCTTTTATGCCAAAAATCATCAGGATATCAAGTAAAGATCATGTCCCTTGAAGATATCTTGTAAATTTCTTACCGTAAATATATCAAAGCTCAACCTTCAGATTCCAGATTTTCATATAGCTGTCATATCCTATACATTAATGGAAAGCTTATATTACTGGTTTTGTGGTCCAGGGTCACATATAATCTTTAAAATAACTTTAACGAGGAAGTTAAAGATAGATAAGTAGGTTAAGTTTTAACCAGGGACCTGTGGACAGCCTATATAAAATGTGTAGAAATTGTATTAAAATGACAAAACTATTTGTAAATTAGCCTTTTTTTCTTAATTTCTGAATGTGGTACATAAGTTATCTGTTATGCATTAAGTATAGTTACGTTGATTAATGTTATTAATAAAAGTTATCATTGCTGAAAAGTTACAAAAGGAAATTGTCAGTACAGTAGTACATCTTTTTATTTATCCAGTATATGTTAAATTAACTAAAACACACATATGACAAATTTGATCCAATTATTAATATAACATCTGATATAACTATAATATAAATGCAAACACCTTGTATTGCATTTTTTGTAATCCAAATAAGTCAAAATTGCTATTTGCATGTTATAATCATTTGGTTCTGTTTAAGGACTTGGCATTAATAATTACATACCTGTCTTCGTGAGTTTTAAATTGAAGTGGTTTGTGCATCACTAATTTGTTTGGCTCCAGTGCTTTTATAGTTGCAAATCTTCAAGTTTTTAATTGCACTTTCAAATAAAGACACACACAATAAACTCCTGAGCTGGGATATTACAGGCAGACACTTGACAGCTGATGGATCATGAGTTATTTACAATGACATTCCAAAGCACAATTAAGGTTTAGATGGTTTATGCTGTAGGCCTGAACTGAATAGGAACTCTTAGTGTAATAACGACCAAATCAAAGTCCAATATTACTACTCTAGCGCTTGCTGTGTCATACTCACGGTCATGACCGAAGCCCATGTGAGTCTGTCCATTGCTGCACTTTGGGTTCAAAGTCCTATAACCTGATACAAGACACAAGACATTTTCTGTGTAGCAAGTTATACTGAAAATTTTTATTTTTTATTTCAAGCTTTAGTGGTTTGCCGCTAAAGAACTCTCTTACGGCCTTCTCCTTCCGTTGTGCTAATGTTGTTGTTCTGTAGCCGAGTGAAGATAAACCTTGGAAATGAGTGACATTTGGCACAAGAGACCTCACTGAAGAGACCATAACTGTTACATCACAGCTACGTCTTATTGAAATACATTGCTGTAACACTGTTCTTTTCTGTTAAGTTTCCAAGAAGTGCTTAGACTGCTGTTATGACAGAGCTGTTCTCTTCAAGACATAGTTCACTCAAAAACAAAAATAGAGTCATTTATTTAAAGTCATCAGTTACACTTTGTTCCATACCTGTATGACTCACTTTCTTCTGTGAAACACAATAAAACAAAAGTCAGTGTAGTCGGTGTTGTTTGGGCTTCAGCATTTATCTAAATATTATTTTGTGTTCTACAGGGAAGAAGAAAAGTGATAAAAAGGGATAGTTCACCCAGAAATGAAAATTGTGTCATCAGTTGCTCACCCTCAGGTTGTTCTGAACTCTTTAGACTTTCGCTCATCTTTGAAACACAATTTAAAGGGGTCATCGGATGCCCATTTTCCACAAATTGATATGATTCTTTAAGGTCTTAATGAAAAGTCCACAAACATGCTTTGGTTAAAATTTCTCAATGGTAGTGTAAATAACACCTTTTTTTTACCTTGCCAAAATCATTAATTAAAATCATAAATTAATGAGCTCTGCTTGCCCCGCCCCTCTCTTTTCTCTGTGGAGTGACGAGCCTGTTTACTTTAGCCGCATTTAGCTGTTAAACTTACTAACTAGCACATTATTAGGAAAGGCGATCACAAAGATTCATTAAAAAAAAAACCTTATACTCGCTTCCGCTGTAAGTGAAGCTGAATCACGAATGATTCGCACGAACACAGATGGATATATGTAGATTTGGAGGCGCATTCCCTTCACAAACAAACGTAATCCACTACATCTTCAGCAGCTCAGATTTGGGAAGTAAATGACGATCACTATGTTCATTATCACATCCGAAAACACAACACCTCAATCTGAGATTTTCTTGTCTAATTTACATCCCTGCTCCGGTATCGAAACAATGGAGGTCGGACTGTTACAGCTGATTAGGGCGGGTCTGAGGTAAGACGCTCATGTCAATCAGCTATCGTGGGAGCGGCCTCTGTCGGTGTGACGCCACACCAACAGGCATCTGAGATTTGAAAACGGGAATATTATTTTTACAGATTAATTAAAAACCACTACATGGATTTTTATCATTATAGGGTAGATTTGTACATACACTGCCAACACACATTAATGTTCAACAACATGTAAAAGTGAACTTTGCATCCGATGACCCCTTTAGATATTTTAATCAAACCAGAAAGTTTTTGTCCTTCAGTTGAAAGTTAATTCTACACTTCAAAAAGTGCATAACCATTGTAAAATTAATCCATTTAATTAAAGTTTAATTCAAGTCTTCTAAAGAGACACACCACTTAAAATGATGAACAGATTTAATTTTGGTGCTGCAGCAATGCGAGTTTATTGCTCTTAATCAGACAATTCACCACTTTGTGGTGTTTTAACCTATGTTACAAAACCACTTGCCATTTAGTGAAATGGCACTTTAATTGTTACACAAACAAACACACAAAGTAGATATTGTGAATAATTGTGATTAACTACTGGTCAAGCTAGTGGTTTAGTATAGGCTGAAGTAGAGGTTTTGTTATTCAGTGTAATGCAAATTCTGTTACACAGCATTTACATTGAATGACAGAAGATCTGTATAGATAAGACTTTTAGCATCTTTAAAAGGATTACAGTTGTCATATTAACAGCTTACTACTGTTTCTAGACAGTTTTCTCTTTTCTATCTCACAAGTTCAGGAGAGTCCATTGAGTGGAACTCTCCACCTAAAATACCCATCCTTACAAAGTTATTTATGTTGGCAAACACAGGGTATTCATAAATATAGCTGCAAGCAGTAATTCTTGGGCCAAAGTACATTAGAAGCAAAGTGACAACCTAAGCAAGCATAGCAGGGAGCATCAGAACAGCAGAATGAAATGGGTTTTTTTCCCCCCCAAACATCTGCTTCTACTAATCAATACTAATATTCTCTCCATTTTGTGACAAAACATCTTTCAGCGTAACATATTTATGTGAAAATTAAACGCGTATTTTGACCAGTATTTATAGAAATATACAAAAGAATCTCACTTACTTACAAAAACTTTCTTGCTGAAAAATGGGTATAACATAGCGGTTTGAAGGATAGTGATATATCCTAAAGTTTTAAAATTATTATTTTTTAACATAATATTTTGGGGCTAAATTGTCTTTTAATATGTCAATAATGATTCTTGTTCTAAATATGCCTGACAAATGAGCAGTTTTACACTCATTAGTTACACTCATTTATTTAGTTAGTTGCATTTTTTTTGCTGCTTGAAAACCCCTTTCCTCATTGACCCATAAGCACTGATCAACACAAGCTCAATCGTACTTGCTTGACTCACATGAACAAAAAACGTTCTGTTTAGCTTGAATTTCTTGTACGGTCCCTTTATGAGCATTTAAAATATTTAAGTTTTTGGGGAATGGACGTTTAGTGAAGGGACAGAAATCTCTCATTCAAAGTGTTTCAAAGATGAGTGTTTCATAAAGCCTTATGAGTCTGGAATCACACAAAGGTGTGTAAATGATGACAGATTTTCATTTTTCATTCAGCAATGGAGATTCAGTCATTGTAGTGTAATTGTAGAGCTCCATTAAAATGAAACGCTACATTAAAAGCAAAACTACTGTGAAACTAGCAGCATAGAATAGAGAACAGAAATTTTAGAAGTACAGTATTCAAGTGATCATCTACTTAAAACACAGTTAATCATTTTTAGTACCTGAACAAAAGGTTGACGCTCCCCACAGTGCCTTCTTTAGAAATCTTATCACGGAGACAGAAAGGAGTGGTTATGAGAATACAGGTCAGTTATACAAGATACATTAATTTTTCTTAAGAAAATTATCTAACCTTTTATATTTCTACATTTACCAACCAGAGTACACAGAGAGCAGGTCACAGATGGTTTCAGCGAGCGTTGTTTCAGCATGTCAAGTTGTATATACAGTAAGTAGATAGGTGTGCAAGCATTTATATAAGTTTTAGACACATTTGTTGAAAATATTTCTGCCATTAGCAGATTAAACTGCGTATTATACAGAATTAAGCATGTCAGAACCAGGGAAAGAAAAACAATACCTCTGAATAGGGTGAGAATCTTTCTAAGCCAGTGATTTTTCATTTCAGGATTACATAAAATGGAAAACTTGTAGAGGTTTTATCCTCTATGTGGGTGCAACAAAACAGATGTTTTGCATGACATTAAAAACAATGAAAGAAACACAAGTTATCATAGTTTTAGCACTGCTAAGATTTCTTTACAACTGTATATACACTTTGTACTCCTTTTCTTTAAAAATGCCATCAGAAAAGCAGTGAAAAGTATCTTCATGTATTCAATAAAACATCTGAAATTGCTAACTTTAGACTATGGAAAAATAAATCACTGATAGAATCAGTAGTTAACCTTAAAAAATAAAAAACAACACTGATAGCCTTTTGGCTGCTCTCTCCAGAAAAATATTTGCAATGTTATTACGTAATAAAAGCACAACAATTATGACATCGCACTAGGGGGGAAAACTATTGCAAAACATCTCCATTTAGCTTTGATCATTAAAAATAGATGTTTCTATTGTATCAAGAATTAAGAGGGAGTGAAAAAAAAAAAATGTGTGCCATTTCACAGAATTGGTTCAAAGAGTATGAAACGTCTTGAAAAAAAGTGTCTTTTTCCAAAGAAAATGTATGTATGCAAATACACATACACATTACACATACACATATCTAGTAATAGTGCAGTTAATTCTCATATTGTATTTTTAGATATTTTTGGAATATCTGTCCTCACCCCAAATTTGTACACAGTAATACATAATTTAATAAGAAGTCTTATATTGACCTAATAAGATTTACATTGTAAATATATTGTATTAATGTTTTAAAAACACTTACATTTTTAACATTTCAAGTGTAGTTTATGAGATGTTGTATTATGAATCCAATTTTTCTTTGTAAAAGGCAAAAAGTTGATCGTACTGACTTCAAAGTTAAGGATTCATTAGTTTGAATATTGAACCAAAAACTAGGGCTGTGAACGATTAATCGCAATTAATTGCATACAAAATAAAAGTTTAAGTTTGCCTAATATATGTGTGTGTACTGTGTGCAGTTATTATGTATATATAAATACACACAAATTAATGTGTATATATATGAGAAATATGTTATTAATATACAAAATGATTTTATTTATATATAATATAAATTATATAAAAATTATAATACATATGCTTGTAAATATTTCTTAAATATATACATGAATGTGTTTGTATTTATATATACATAATAATTATACACAGTACACACACATATATCAGGCAAACTCAAACTTTTATTTTGTATGCAATTAATCACGATTAATCGTTCACAGCCCTACCAAAAACTAACATCTTAGTTTATAATTTCAGTATATTTTATTTTTGACTAAATATTCCATGTTTCAGTAGTAACTCTATATTTTCAGTAATAACATCAATGTTTTGGTAGAGACCACATCACATTACAGAATTTTAACTTGCATACTAAAACACTAAAAATGTCCATAACTGTACTAAAATGTTGTTTATTTTCCCCAAATAAAGGATTAAAATCAGTCTCAGGACTCTCAACCAATGGACTAAAACATGCAGTTTCAATAGCGACATGAAAAATGGAGGACATGTTTTTCTACATAAAGTAAATATAAAATATAAAATACTCTTTTTGAACTTCACTTCTTAAAAGAATCAAAAAGATACTTTTAAAAACAACAATGAACAAAAAAATATTTCAATATTTCAATAGCATTTTCATAAATTGAAATTTAGGGATTAGGGTTCTGGGCAGCCACCTCCTAATTGAAAGTACCCAATAAATGAGGATTTTATATATATATTAAGCTTACTAATATTTGAAATATTATTGTGTGTTTCAATAGATAATAGATTTGAAAACTTAAATGCTTTTTAAATGTGTTTTTTGGTTACGGGACAGCAGTTTGCACCAATTCTGTAGAATGGCCCATATGAGGTCGAAACCTTTCTCCAGACCAAATCATGCATTAAAAGCAACAAACACCAACAGTAAAACTGAGATCCCATTTTATTTAGAGGCCTCATTTAATTGATAGGTATGAATTCAGTTTACACAAAACCCTTTAAAAAAAGTCAACATGCAGTGATCACAAGGATAGAAAGAAGAGCCTATAGATTGAGAACAAAGGATTTGAAAATGGTGTCTAGCCCGTACACTTCAAATATTCACAGTGACTCATGTTTCTTTTCTTGTCCGTGTATTCATACAGATTTAAACATACAAGGAAGGCATTGTTCTGACACAGAACAGTCAAACATTAAAAGCTTTAGGAATTTGAAAAAACCCTGTACCAAAGTCCAGTTTGACTTGCAGGATCCCAACATGCTGCTTTGCACCTCCGTGACCACCTCATAATTTAAGGAGGTGAAGCTTACGGCCAGTTGCGGGGCTCCTTTTTTTCTGAATCTAGTTTACGTACCAATCGAGGCATATTTTCTGCACGTTTAAAGCGGTGGAGACCTGTTCTCTCACCGTCTTTTCAAAACAAATAAATGCAAGACCAGCAGTGGAGATGAAGCTCGTCTCACTGAAGTCTTTGAAAATCTATGTACAGATTACTCCGAGCAATATTTAAAACGTCCAAAAGGAAATTACCAGACCGTCAGGTCAGCTTCTTGTCATTTCTATTAATATGAAAAGAAAAGCTTCTTCGTGAAACCGAGTGAACAGCAGCTTCCCGTGGACACCCTTATACCAGCGTGTGGATGATATTCTTGAGAATCAAAAATAGTCCTTGATATTCACACAGCTGTGATATACAAAAGATACTGACCTCCAAAATGTACACCTTCCAAATGAAGCCGCATGAAATAAAAGCACTTTACAAAAATGGCTAGTTTTCTTATAAAGTAAGGCACTGCATTAACTTTCACTCTCTGGAATAGTGCTGTTTAGACGTAGGCCCCTAAAGCTGCGTGGAACTCGGTGAGACATTGGACGAGCTGTTGGAATTTTGGTCTCTCCTCCGGATCCAAGGCCCAGCAACAGGCCATCACCGCAAATCTGAAACGGAGAACATCTTCAAATAAACAAAACATCTCCTTTTATCAGATCACTGACTGATGCAGCCATAGCAGATTAATCAAGGTCTGACGAGACTTAATGGTCTTGATTACATTTGACAGCAACATTTAGAAAGGTCTCAAGTGAAAGTTGAGATCACCTTATCGCTTAGTTTCTATTCAGGCTTTCCAACACAAGGCACGCTGTAGAACACATATTCATCACTTATTCTCTAGAGAAAAAGAGTGCTAAGCCGCGATCCAACGCTGATTAGGTTTTCCTGCGTTCTCTAAACCGTGTTCCGGCGGGTGCACGCAAGACAATAAATCTCGCTGTGTTTGGGTGACTGACACGGTCAATAGCGCTCATTGCTTTGTAATTCCTGGCTGGTTCGTTCACCCCGGCTCCGGTTCCCTAGCTATTGCAGGATGCCGATAAGGTTCAGATTGTACAGACTTCTTGTATTCGGATCAAACTGTTCATTTCATTTTCTAAAGTTTGAGTTGGTTCCTTCACAAATTAATCAAGATTTAAGAAAGCTGTTGTTATTGATACTTTGGGAGCCTTGCCAGTCACTCAGTAACACAAGTTCACAAGTTTATTTATTTTGCAATCGTAACTCTGTACATGAAAAGGAAGTTTTTCGGAGTAAACAATTATTCTGAAATTGATTCAAATACAGAAGTTTGAACGAAACTCACAGTTCATCGGGGCAGTTGATGGGTTGTGCTATTCTGTAGCCGTCCTTCAGATATGCAGCCATCTCGAAGGGGTCGATGTCAACATAAGGAGTCTGTCCCAAGGTCATCAGCTCCCACAGAGTAACCCCGAAAGCCCACTGTAGGGAAACCACACACAAGATGCTCAGACCAGGCTGTGTGATGCACAACGACTGAAACAGAATGATGATCCCTCCCTTTCAACAAGTGATGAGATCACTTGAGCCGGACATTATTTAGTAAATAAACAGACAGCGTTTACAGATCAGAATTTGAAGCAGAAAAATAGTCCTATTAGAATCTTCATATATACAAAAGACGGAGTTTCATACATGGAATAGAAAAGTCAGAATCCAGAAATGTATGAACAAAAAATAATACATTTAAGAACAACAATTTTTTTAAAATGGTGTTTTTAAAGATTCATGTTCACTTAATCTATTAAAACACTAGCAATTTATTAGTGCTGTTTTTGGAAACACTTTATTTTAAGGTTCAGTGCTCACTAGTAACTTGTTGCATTCTAGCATGCATATAACTGCTAACATATTGGCTGTTTATTAGTACTTACAGGCATTCTGTATGACTAAATTCTAGAACCCTTAATCAGACCTTGAACGCCTTACTTACTAGTAGCAAATTAGGAGTTTGAGTGAAAACTTAATAGTGAATGTGCGTTACCTTATTTTTAAGACTTTACAATGAGATCAAAAACCAAAAAAAATTATATTACAAAATTATATTACAAAGATACTATCCTTAGTTAATAAAAATGACTTGTATAGTTTAAAATAACTGCTTTTAAGTTGTTTATTATTATCTATTTATACATTTATTTGAATATAAAATTGTATTTATTAGTCTAAAACCAGTCAAACAATTAATTGGCTTATCTGTATCAGTAAGAATTTTAAATATCAGTCCAATTAAAAAATAAGAATAATGACAATTCATGTAATTGCAGAAAAGCATATAAATAAGACCGTTTCAATAAAAAAAAGTGCTTCTATCTGGATTTGTTTGAGCTATGAGGTCCCCTTTAGGCCATTTTAGGGCCACTGGAAGTATTCTGGAAACAAAGCATTCCAGTAACACAAAAGAAGGAAATGTAGATTCTTTCCATTGATTTTAGATACAGTCACAGCCTGTTCACAGAGACATTTAAGACGCTTCAAATCTAATAATTAAGCAGCCTTGCCCATTTAACATGCATAAAGATGTTCTACAGCATTAGCTATGTATGGAAGCCCGTTTCTGCCACTAAATAAAAAAAAAAAAGGAAGTGAAGTTTTCTTTTTCCAGAATTGATACATAAACTCAGAGCAGCGAAACACCCACAATTCTGAGAAATAAACTCAATTCTAAGAAACAAAGTCAGAATTGCAAGATATAAAACAATTCAGATTTTTCTTTTCTTTTCATTTATATCACAATTGTGACTTTTTTTTTTCCAGATTTGTAAGATATAGGCCTGGTTTCACAGACAGGGCTTAGTTTAAACCAGGATTAGGCATCAGTTCAATTAAGAGTTTTTATAAACGTCCCTTAGACGTAAAAAAAACAAAAAAAAAAAAAAATACTGGTGTGTATCTTGAGACAAAAAAACAGGCACTGACATATTTTAAGATCAGTTATTACAAGTTTCTTTCATTTAAAACAGCTCAGACTTACATTTTAGTTTGGGATTAGGCTTAAGCCTTGTCTGACACCAAGGGATAAACTCACAACTGCGACTTAAACTTGCAGTTCTGAGAAATGAAGTCAGAATTTGCGTGATATAAACTCACAATTGTGACTTTTTTTCAGAATCACAAGTTTGTATCTCGCAATTTTGACATTATAACATGCAATTGCAAGAAAAGTCAATTGTGAGATACAAACTCGCATTTGTGAGAAAACAAAAAGTAAAAAAAATAATAATAATTGTTCTATCAATTCTGACTTTGTAACTTCATACCACACATTCTGAGAAAGAAGTCAGAACTGTGAGATAAAAAGTCACAACCATTTTTTATTTGAGGAAATTGGCTTCCATAGCTATGAAACAAACTGAAGTGCAAATTAATGTAATTACATCTCTCATTATAAATAATGTTCAAGTCAATCAAGTTGATTAGATGTCGGTCAATAACCTTGGATATAAAAGGCAACACGACTATAAAAAGGTGCATTACTTTCAGTCCAAAGGTGACTATAAACAGTTCAGTACGTGTGTGCCCTTCAGGGAGATGTGTTGGAAAATGTGAAACAGTAAAAGTACTATAAGAGTTATGTTTGCGCTTGAGGGCAACACACACTTGACTGCAGCACACACTTGAAATTAATCGTTATTCATTAAAAGACAATCATACCATCCTTTCCTCCTAGACATTTAAAAACAGACAGGCTTCTTTACATATAAAAGGATGTTATCTTCCGCACAATGTGTTTTTTGCTTTTAGGTTGTGCAGAGGCTACGAGAGGGAAATCAGGCACAGATCAAAGGTGACATCGACTGGTGATCTGGGATTTTGTCTCATGTCTCAAAGGGTGGGTGGTATCCTGCACTGCCGGTCCTTACGGTAAACGAATCTCCGGCGTATCCTAGTAAACAAGTAAATTTCCATACCAGGCCACTGTTCATCACCAGCTCTTATTGTGTTACTATAAACAAAACCTTAATAATTGTTCCTGGCATGAGGGCAGCACCAGCCACTATTGTTCTGGTTAGATTGAAGGGATGCAAAGGTCAGATCGCTGACAGGTTTTGGCCCAGTGCGTCATTTATGAGGCGGCCAGGCGGCGTTCAGTATTTCCTGACTGTCTAGGGTGGGTTGTTTCCTTGGCACTTGAAGTGAGACGGACGGGAACGTACAGTGTGTTGCCAGACAAACACAAATTTCTCCTCCATCCACATCTCCCAGAAATACAAGAATGTGCCAGGAGTTAGCTTTGCTATTTCCAATGCTTGAGTTTGCTTAAAAGAATAGGTCACCCAAAAATGCTAATTGTGTCATTATTTACTGACTTCTATATTATTTATATATTGTTTAAGGCACAAATTAAGAATGTGTTCACACTTGCAGTTCAGGTCATTTGGTTAATTTGGTTCGGACCCAAAAGTAACATGACACATTTGGTCCTGGTCCACTCAGCATTCACACTGGCATTTTTGACAGTGAACCTAAAGATACCGAACCTAAAGGCATAGTGATACGTTCACAACCTGATTGGAACTCACCGAACACCCCAAACAAAAGGTGTGTTCGACCTGTAAAGGTGTATGACATCAAAGTACCCATTCATCGATCGGTCTGCTCAGCGCACTTTAAGACGAATACACTTTATGCCATCTGCTGGACTAAGCGTGCTCATTGTTGTGTGTATATGATTTTATGAATTAACGAAGAGCTCACAAAAGGCACTTTACCTTCTCGTTGCTCCACGTTTCCCCTGTGTTCATTTTGTTTTGGATACACCGCTAATTCCCTTTGTGAAACCATGTCGCATAGCGTCACATCTCATCATTACATCCTGTTTTTGGTTCGTTTACAAGTATTTGGTCCATATTGCATTCATATTTCATTTGAAACCAGACCGAGACCCATCTTTTTAGCGGATGGCAGCATTCACACTTACTCAAATGAACTGCATTAACAAAGCAGTCGCACCAGGGTTCATTTTAATCGAACCAAACACGACAAGTGTGAACACACCCTACGATATTTTTCATGAAATCTGAGACATTATGGTCTCCATTGAAAGTCCATTACACCAAAACTTAATGCTTCACAAGAATCACCAAGACATTCTGAAAATAATCGATATGAATGAAGTGGTTTAAGCTGTATTTGTTTAAAGCACAAGAATAAAGCTTATTGGTTCTTGCATGGTACACAAGAACAAACATCACTGGTTCTTATGCATCAAGAATAGGGATATTATCAATATTGTGATATCGCGATAGCAAAACTGTCTCGATATTATTGTGGTCACATGACGATATGAAACAATAGGTCTTCCAGGCAAAAAGTGTAGTTTTTACAATATATTTAAATGTCTTCTTCTAACATAAAGGGTCTTTAAAGTTGTGTTTTGGGCTGTTATACTTTGGCACAGTATCTGTCAAATGAATTAAAACAAAAAGCACAATATGGCTTAATCCCTTCATCAAGTCTGTTTTTGCTGAATCGCGCACTTCGTTCAGGTGATCAGCTTGTGATCCGGTGGTTTCCGCACCTCAGAACGGTTCAGTTCACAGTGAATGCAGTGAACACGTTTATTGCATGTACTGTGAGTTTAGCGCGCGCTTGGGAACGTAACGGCCACCAGTTATGCTTTATTTTTGCGACAGATGATTACAGCATTTCACTAGATTTGTAGTGACGTGTTTTTGTAAGCCTGTTTTCACTGAAGCTGGAATTTTCGTTCAAAATAAATGCTCTACTGCTGTTTTCGTCAAAATAAAAGCTTAATAAAAGTGAAGTATGAATTGCTGACAGCTAGTGGTTAAATGTGTAACATTACTGCAGTCCATATTCAAAACATCTCTTTCAAGTGTAGAAATTATCTGTAGTGTAAAGCAAAAATTGATATGAAATTTGAATTTTCATTCATTTTACAGTGCAAATGTTTTACAATATATGGCTATCACTGTCCTTGTTATTATTATTATTATTATTATTATTATTATTATATTATAATTTGTCCTAAATTTGTCCTTAATTTGCTTCCTAAAACACCAGTGTGAATGTAATTTAGACCGAGACAGTATATCACAAATAAAAATTTAAATAAGAACTTCAGGTACAAGTCAATTCACTAATTTTTTTTCTGACTTAAGTTTTCTTAGTTAAGAACATGGGTTGGCGCTCCTAATTTTGAACTCTCAAAGTGCGTTAGATAGAGTGATGGAACTTTAAAATGCATCAAATTTTAATTTTTTCCCAATTCATCATTTGTCTTGGTTTTTCTTTTGAATATTTCAATAAATATCATATTGTGGATTTCATATCGCGATATTGTCTTATCGTGATATTTAGATATTGTTACATCCCTAATTAAGAAACCATATTTGATGTGCTCCATGTATGGGTATTGATAAATATTTATATGTGACCCTGGAGTGCAAAACCAGTCATAAGGGTCAGCTTTTCTAAATTGGGATTTATACATAATCAGAAAGCTGAATAAATAAGCTTTCCACTGATGTATGTATTTGTTAGGACAGGACAATATTTGGTCGAGATACAACTATTTGAAAATCTGGAACCTGAGAGTGCAAAAAAATCTAAATATTGAGAAAATCACCTTTAAAGTTGTCCAGATAAAGTTCTTAGCAATGCATATTACCAATGAAAAATTAAGTTTTGACATTTTTACTGTAGAAAATTTAAAAATATCTTCATGGAACATGATCTTTACTTCATATCTTACTGCTTTTTGGCATAAAAAAAAAATCTCAATAATTTTGACCCAAACAATGTATCGTTGGCTATTGCTACAAATATACCCGTGCTACTTAAGACTGATTTTGTGGTCCAGGGTCACATATGTGCATAAAAGCCTAAATTAAATCTGTTCACCAAATAAAACCGTGTCTCTTCAGAAGACTTCATACACATAATTCACATAGATTTTTGTCTTAAAAGAGCATTAAAGCTCTGGTGTAATGGTCCTTCAGTGGAGAAACAGAAAACGGTCACATTTCAGTAAAAACATTCATTTGTTTCACAGACAAAGAAAAGTATGTGGAGTTTGGAATGAAATGAGTGAGTAAATGATGACAAATTTCATTTTTGACTGAACTATCCCTCAACCTTGCGCTATGCGCATATGCAGACTTGTGAAATTCTCCGAAATTTAATTGTACACCTATTACAGGATTATTATTCTGAATATAAACATATTAGGGAAAATCAAATATGTGTTAACAGCGGTACTGCTGAATGCAGCCGACAACACAGGCCTCAACAAGTTCACGAGCACCTGAAGCACGATTACTGTAATTGTCAGTAGTAACAATGCATGATGGAGCAGACCGTACGACGTCAAAGAAGTTACGCAATTTTAAATCGGTTACCATGATTTGGGACACAATCTGAGAGCCCATGAGTGAGTGTGCCGGACCTTGCTAGCGATTTTACTAGTACAATAACAAAATACTAAAAAGGCACATTCGTTTATGTAAATATTTCAATTGAGTTTCAGTAAACTTTTTTGTCATTGTACATAGTACAGTGAGTCTCAGTTACAAGGTAAACAAATGAACCAACAACTTAGATCTTAAAACTTTAAATATATAGGAAAAGAAAAAAATAATACATCATGTTACAGTCTGTTGCAAAAAAAGGCAAAAAGCAGCAACAACTCTTACCACATCACTGGCGCTAGAGAAGTCATTGTTAAGCAAACTTTCCAAAGCCATCCAGCGAACGGGTCGGTTCTCATTGTCCCCAAGGCAGTGATAGTCCATGGGGAAAAGATCACGGGCCAGCGCATTGTCTGTGATCTTCACTTGCATACTGTTATCAATTCTACAGAAATAAATAAGCAAATTAATTTAAAACACTTGAGACATAAGAAATCTAAACAAAAACATGCATATGTTCATGCAAACGGATGGTAAAAAATTAGAGCATAAATAAATAAAATTAAATGCTTTATGATCAAATCAATATTTAATTCAGGGGTCACCAGACCCGGTCCTGAAGGGCCGGAGTACCTGCAGAGTTTAGCTCCAACCCTAATCAAACACCTGAACCAGCCAATCAAGGTCTTTCTAGGTACACATCCAGGCAGGTGTGTTGAGGAAAGTTGGAGGTAAACTCTACAGGACACCAACCCTCCAGAAAGTTTGGTGACCACTGATTAAATTTATTTATTTGCCAATTATTAATGACATACATGCGATAACGCACATCTGAACAGTCATTTTCATAATAATTGCAATAATGACTATTTGACTATACGTGACCTTTTTTTAACAGCAAATGCCAATGTGTAACACATGGTGCAGATGTACACTCTTGCGTAAAGCATAGTGGAGAACATGAGGTCAAATGCCACTTACACACAGTTTCTGGCAGCCAGGTCTTTGTGAATAACCTCTCTCCGTGCCAGATAGCTCATCCCACATGAAATCTGTATTGCCATGTGGACCAGGTCTTGTTGAGAGATGGCCTGTGTGGGTAACACGAGAGAGAGATTATGTGACAAGAAGATCTTTTACATTTTGTACATTTTAATAAGAGAGTCCCAGCAAGAGAAACCAAAAGACACCAGAAGTGGGACGCATGACAAGTGGTAACGCAGATGCTTGTGGTTACGGTTCACCTCTTAGGAAACCAGACTTGATGGAGCAACAAGTTCCTCTGCTGAATCTCATTTGGTAGGAAGAGTTTGACGTCTGATGTAATGAGAGTTACCTCACTAAACATAAACATCCTATGCAACTAGACGGGAAGAAACACTAATGCTTTACCTCTTTAGAGGGTGAGAGAGTGAGTGGCTTGACTTCAGGCATCCTTGTACAAATCTATCTTGAGTCAGACACAACAAAAAACCCTGGGTGCTAACTGACAAGGTCATTAACGATCTTCTCGAAATGAGTGGCTTTGCAGATAAATTACACACAAGGCTTTAGAACAAAATAATTGCAGTGTATGACAAACTGAGGTGTCAGATGAGTTTGGTGATGCATGCTCATTCCTGTTTGTTCAGTGTGGATTCAGTTAGCGTGATTTAGACCGAAATGTTTACTCAAGAGAGAATGTGTTACATTAGAAGGTAGGGATGGGTCAATGAGAGTGCCTAATAAATCTCAACCTTTTCTTTTTAGCTGTTACGCCTTCAGGGGGATCAATTTAGACACGTAGCTTCTCTTAGCAGTGTGTCAGCACTCTAACAACAAGTGTATGACTGTCAACACGCTAAACCCCTCATTCAGAAGTCACAACTCAATTTATTCCCTTTTGCAAATCACCTGAGACCAATGATTTAGTTAGAAATGCACAGGTATTAAAATGCTAATAAGCAATTAGCTGTTTTAAAATGGCACAAGTGAATTTAGGCATCACATATTTTTTTTTGTTTTGTTTTTTTTATGTACAATATGGACAATATTAATTTTGACTAATCTAAAAGTAAAAATAGGAGAATTACCACACACAATTAAACATAACACTGGCCAACATACAATCATTTATAAGTCTATTCTCACGATGGCTGTATTTACTTGAATGATAATGCAGTAAAACTGTAATATTGTGAAATACTTTTAGAATTTAAATAAACTGCTTTCCGTTGTAATAAATTTTTAATTGTAATTTATTCCTGAGATAACCAGGTTGATTTTTTAGCAGCTGTTTCTCCATATTCTAATATGACGCTTTGGTGCTCAAGAAACATTTCTTACTTATTAATGTTGAAAACAGTTGCGCTGCTTAATATTTTTCTAGAAACAGTAACGCATTTTTTTTCAGTAATCATTTATGAGTAAAACAGCTCAAAAGAGTAGCATTTATTTGAAATTAAAAAACTTTTACAACAACATCAAGCCTTTACTGCTACTTTTTAGCTACCACACATTTCTCAGTTGTCATATATATGGGCCATCCTACAGAACTGGTCCAAAGTCAGAGTTGAAAACGCCTTGAAAAAAAGTGTCTATTTCCAAAAAATACAAAAAAATAAAAAATAAAAAACATTGTATAATATCCAAGGTACACATTAATAGTAATTGTGCAGTTAATTATTGTATTTTCAGAAAGTTTTGGAATATTTGTCTGCTCCCCAAAATTTGTCACTACTGAAACACAGTAATATATAATTTAATTAGAGGGTTATATTGACCTATTAAGATTTTGCTTGTATCTACATTGTAAATATATTTTTTGCTATTTTATTACAATTTTTTGCAGAGGTAAATCAATAACAATTACATTTTAAACAATATTTCATGTGTTTTTGAGATTTGTTGCATTTTGAATCAATTTTTTTTGTAGTTTGAATATACCTTGATCCAAAAACGATCTAACATTTTCTGTGGTGTTGATGTTCTGGTAGTGACCACATCACATTACAAAATTTTAACTTGCATACTAAAACACTACTAAAACATACTAAAATACCACAAATTTGCTTAACTGTACTAAAATTTAGTAAATATAAATTTTGAGGATTGTGATGACATGATGACATGTTTTGGTTGTGACCGTTTTGGTAGTGACAAATTTATGAGAAGGAAAAATTCAATAGCACTACCTAAACTCTACCAAATGTTTTGGTAGTGACTGTTATGGTAGTGACAATTTTAGATACTTTTGAAGCTAGCTCAAAGATGCTACATGGTTAGCTAGCACAGTTCTGAACAGTTGTACACGTATAAAAACTAAATGTTTTGGAATAACTCCCAAAAAAGTGTGCTTAATTGCAAAAAAGGTGTTTGGTATTGACGTTCCTTAAAGTTACATACAGATTTTTCACTTTTGAACACATTGACCTCAAAATGATGGGACCCATCTACTCACCATGTAGCTATGAAAGAGAGTGACACACAAATATTTCCTGATCATAAATGTAGGGATGTAGTTAAAATCAGTCTCAGGCAATGTGCTATAACACAAACTGTTTTGGTAATAACATGAAGTTTCTATATATTAAGCTTACTAATATTTGAAATATTTTTGTGGGTTTCAATAGATTGTAGAATGATTTAGTAAATATCTAAGATTTGAATACTTCAATGCTTTTTTTAATGTTTTTTGGTTGTGGGACAGCAGTTTGGACCAATTCTGTAGAATGACCCACATACAACATAGAACAACACCAATATATCATGCATAGTCTATGCAGGAAACCTAAACTCCATTTATTTGATTTCTCTGTGTTTAAGCATTCTGATATTTGCACTTATTTAATAAATGCTGGTCTTTGTGCAGCCAAACTATTTTAGGAAATATATGTTGTGCTTCCCTAGTTGGGCCCTATGATTTCCGTGATGCAGAAAACGCGGACTGAATCGCGGAATCCAGTCATAAAAACGGAATTTGCTGAATAACACGGAATGTCACGGAATTTGGCAAAGTTTGAATTAATTAATCTAAAGTAGGTCTTTACACTTAAATCAAACCACAATATGGATAAAGCCGCAAAAATACTATTTAAATGTGAATCCTACATCTTCTGCATGTCTCTGTTTTAATGAATGGAGCAGACGAGCGGTTTTGTTTACTACACACACTGAAGCGCGCTCGGCGCTCGCATTGATTTCAGCATTTGACCGTTCCATTTTGGGAAAACTAGTGTTATATCATATACACACAGAAATGTGAAGGTAGACACGGCAACCCATCAAAATAAAAGTCCAGTTTAACTTGAAGACATTGTGCCAGAAATATATTACTACTATTACTACTACTAATAAAATGAAACAAACATTATTTTTTAGGGTATAATCACACAACATTTCTTCCATGTTTTAATTTTAATAGTAAATTCCCCTTTGTTTGCCAAAAAAAAAAAAAAGTTTGCTTAATTTTCAATAATTAAAAGATAAATTAAATTAATTTATGCCTTTATTTCCTAACCAGAACATTTGAAATACAAAACACAGAATTTCTGAGTTAAAAAAAAAACCTTTCATAAGGCTATTTTAAGAATAAATTTGAATAAATTCAGTATGCATTCAAATAATTAGACATGCTAAAACACAGAATTTCATAACAATAAAATGGTGAGGAAAAAAAAAAACATTTCATAGGGCCCTAAACATGTAATTTTTGTTAAACCATTATTAAATGATTTTAATTAATTAGACATGCTCTTTAATTAATACAATTGAATTTACCATTTAAAAAAAAAAAAAAAAAAAGTTGAGAAAAATTAAAACGGAAAAAAAGAAACTTGGAAAAAAAAATAGAACGGATTTCACAGGGCCCTACCCTAGGGTGTTAACTTTTACAAACAGGTCTCAGGGTCATTGCATACTGCTTCATTCAGCTGTTTGATCAGCATCTGGAGGACAGGGTACAAGACCCTAAACCAGTCTAATTATACAGTGCTCTCTTAAGACCGACTACTCATTCAGACAGAGCCATTTTAAAAGTATGTAGTTTTGCACAACCCTAGAAGGCAGGAAACAGACACACATCTAAAATTAAGTTCAGGTGAGAGGTAAAACCTTTGGCAGTAAATATTAAAATAAATCATCCACTTTCAATGTCAAAACGCAGGGTATTATCCAAAGCATGTGTTGTTTACATGATTTATGTTTTCCCCCCCAAAAATAAAAATAGACAATTGTGCATTGAGGCATGAAGCATAACAACTAAAACACCGCCACAACAAGCTTGGTCTTGAAGAGGAAAATTCGATAGCTTAAAGCACCCATTTTAAGAACACACTGGTCTGACTGATCGAATATGTGTAATCTTGTCTTTGAAGAGGGTTCAGTGGCAGCCGAATGAAAGACCGCCCAGGGTTAACACCACAAAGGCTCGATTGTGAACGGCAAACTACTGTAAAGCACCTATCATAGAAAGTTCACTCGATGTTGACAGAGAATATGCACAATGAATTCACTGTTCAGAAGAAAGCAATTAAATCAGGTTAATCTGAACACTCCAGGTGTTTTGCTGGAGGGTCTCTAATATAAACACCTGCCTCCGACTGATTTATTGCTAACAGCAGGAGGAGTGTCATTGCACTACTTAGTATTAGCTGAATTCACACGGCTCAAAAATTACTTAGTGCCAACATGGATGCAGTTTAAATGTTGCATGTTCAATAAACCAGACAGTAAAAGAAGCGTGCTGGTTTTCTCAACTAAAAGCAGAGCAACGAAGCAGTGTGTATATATATGACAGGCAATTATGGGTAGTTCTTTGTTTTACTTGGCACCTCAAAGCACAAATGTCATTTAAAAATAAAATAAAATACATTTTGTAGAGGTCTTACCTGTGGGTTGTTGGCCTCAGCAAGCTTACATTGGCGCAAAAAAAGCTTAAGATTTCCCCAGTTCATATAGGGCAACAGGACCATGGGCTTCTCACCATCTTCTATACACACGTGGCTGATGGGTAACAGGTTCCTAAGAGTGAACAGGCCAAGGATAGATAGGTTAAACTTTGTTGGTGTAGGTAATAGGACACATGGCAGTAAAAAGCCAAGATTCCAAACACTTTTCTGCAGAAAAACACAAAACAAGCACATAACGAAACACAATTAAAACAAGAATTAGAGAAACGACTTACTGTTAGATTCCCACTAGCAATGATAAACAAAGTAGACAGGAAGTGTTATGTTACCCTAAGGTAGTATTAATACTATTTTCAACCAGTGAATCATTTCTGACAAGGAAAAACTGAAGTCATGGGCTGCGCTGACCGTTTAACCTCAGACACGGGTCTGCGTGACTGCAAAGCTCGGAACGCTCAGCACAGGATATGGGTCTGAGCCCATCCCAAAAGGCAACTAAGCGGGAAACAGAAAAATCTAAACAACATCTTTGACCTCAGGGTTGTTGTACAGCCGCTATATTAATATCGGGAAAATTAATCTGAATGAAGATTAAGTAATATTAAATATAACATGAAGTGGAACAAAACAAAAATGCTAATGAAGGATTACAAAATTAGTATTCAGTTTAAAATTTCACTTTCATTGCAGTTTATGTCAACAGTATATTTATTTTGTTTTCGTAGGTTGCAGTAGATTGCATTAATAAACAGATAACCCATGACTAATAAAAGGCTGATATTTAAATTCTATATATATTTTTTTTAATTAAAAAAAAAAAAAAAGACTAAAAACAAAATGCCACCAGCGAATTTAAGCATCACAATATTATAATGTACAATAAAAATTTGATTTTAACATTCAGTATTAGATGTTATTAAGTATAAGATTATATTAAACTGTTTAACAATGGCAACAGCAATTTTTTCTGAAAGATCAACTTTACACTTAAAGGAACACACCACTATTTTTAAAAACAGACTTTTGAAAATAGAGAGTTAAACAGTTGAGTTTTACCGTTTTCGAATCCATTCAGCCGATCTCCGGGTCTGGTGGTAGCACTTTTAGCATAGCTTAGCATAGATCATTGAATCTGATTAGACCGTTAGCATCTCGCTTAAAAATTACCAAAGAGTTTTGATATTTTTCCTGTTTAAAACTTGACTCTTTTGTAGTTACACCGTGTACTAAGACTGACGGAAAATGAAAAGTTGCGATTTTCTAGGTCGATATGGCTAGGAACTATACTCTCACTCCAGCGTAATAACCAAGGAACTTTGCTGCCGTACCATAGGTGCAGCAGGCGCAATGATATTAGGCAGTGCCTGAAAATAGACTAATTATTACGCCGGAATGAGAGTATAGTTCCTATGTTCAAAAATAGTGGCGTGTTCCTTTAAGACTCACTTAAAGTCACTCTAAATGTAAATGACTGGTAAATACAAATAATTTCTAATATATGTTGATATTAGATAACCAATGTGGTACCAGTACTGTAGACCTATATATTAGTATATAATAAACGTGACCCTGGACCACAAAACCAGTCGTAAGTAGCACGGGTATATTTGTAGCAATAGCAAATAACACATTGTATGGGTCAAAATAATCATTTTTTCTTTTATTATGAAAATTTCCTACCTTAAATATATCAAAACCTAATTTTTGAATAGTAATAGGCATTGTTAAGGACTTCATTTGGACAACTTTAAAGGTGATTTTCTCTACATTTTTTGCACCCTCAGATTCCAGATTACAAATATTTCTATCTCAGCCAAATATAGTTCTATCCTTATAAACCATACATCAATGGATACCTTATTTAGTCAAAAAACTGACCCTTATGACTGGTTATGTAGTCCAGCGTCACAAATATCCAGGCCTTGGATCCAGAACTGGATTTGCTCAGATCATTTGTCAGACACCCAACACCAGAGAACAACTAGTTTTGTTTAACTATTTGTGTTTACACTATAGTTTTTATCTTAAAGGGATAGTTTACCCAAAAATGAAAATTCTGTCATTAATTTACTCGCCTTCATGTTGTTCCAAACCCATAAGACCTTCGTTCATCTTTGGGACACAAATTAACATATTTTTAATGAAATCTGGGAGCTTTCTGACCCTGCATACAACATCGCAACTACCATGTTCAAGGCCCAGAAAGCTAGTAAAAACACTGTTAAAATAATCCATGTGACAGTAGTTCAACAGTAATTTTATTAAGCTACAAGAATACTTTTTGTGCGCAAAAGAAAACAAAAACAACAACTTCATACAATTCTTCTTTATCCAAAATATCTTAATTTGTGTTCTGGAGAAGAACAAAGTTCTTAACGGTTTGGAATGACATGAGGATGAGTAATTAATGACAGAATTTTCATTTTTGGGAAAACTAACACTTTAATGACAGATTTAGTGAACAATGATATAAGAGCACACAGTGATTAACAATGACGCCACAAAGTGATTTATAAGAATAGTTAATCAGAAATGCAGAACCACATTCATTTCTATAAAGGAAAGTCAGTAAACAAGAATGCGCCAATGAAGAAAGAACGCAGAGGAAGACACAGTTATTCACACAGCAGAGGAAGTGTGTAGATTAGTAGTCAGAGTAGTGTCACAGCTGCAACTGTGGTCATTGTATTGCAGTCACAACATTCAAACATTACACAATATGCTTCCACTGTGGACAGGGTAACTTACCAATCATGAAAGTATGGTAATTTATATTTATATACATAAGTATATTATGTCATCATTCTCGAAATCTCTAATCAGCATGCGTGTTTGTTGACGTTGGAGGAACGTTGAGTTTGTTAAGAGAAGAGAACTACTACTATAGATATTACTTGCTCAGTGTATAAAAAAAAAACAGTGTTCCCTTTGTAGACCCTGTGATTCACAAACATCTACTGTATATCAAGCTTTGTTCATACATAAAAGGATTTGTTTAAAGGTGAACTGTGTAATTTCTACAGCTAGCATCATAATTACAAAAATGAACACTTTGTGAACATAGTAAATATAAAACATGATTCTGTACAAAATAGGGATGCTCACCAGTTAACCGTTAACCAACAAAGAATTTTGACCCGATTAATACAATCAGTTAAACTGTTTAAAAGGTCATTTAATTAATTTTTTTTTTTCAGTAAAATATTTTCAAACGTTTGCTGGATGGTTAAAATAAAACAGCATTTTTGAGAGGAAAAATAAATAAATAAATAAATCACGTAGGCCTATAACGTTAAGTCGCATTTTATTATTAGGCCTACATTCAGAACTAGACCTGATGCCGACGTGAAATGTTTACAAACACTATAAACACAGGCTAGGCTATTTTAGTTCCCCTCACTCCACAAAAAATCCTTTCAATTTAACAGTATTCAGAAAAGAACAACAATGAAAAATCTAAGAAGCTGCGTCTGAAAGCCTAGTCAGCTGACTTGCTGCCTCACTGCCTTAGCAGGCAATGACTTTAAAGGCTGCGAAGGCAAATCCGGGAACAGTTCCGGACAGACTTCAGAGGCAGCGGAACGTGATGCCGTTGCTAGGTTACCTAACGATTAAGTTGTAGATTTTGGAGAAAAATGATCTTATACACATGTATAAATGCATTAATAATACATAAAGACCTCGATGTCGTTAATCCACCGAAGGTCTGTGTGTTGGAAAAGACAACCGAGAATGGCAGCTACTTTTGACTTAAAAAAAATAAATAAATAAAAGCACTGATGCAAATAATATTGCAGAACAGGTCACTGTTATTAGTGGCTGTTTCGTTATCATTGGTAGTATATTGTAAATATTATTCTTATTTACTACTCATTTGAACCCTTTTAACATTTTTTATTAAATACTATTATTACAAACAATCTTATTCATTATGCTTTTTACACTATTACGATTCATAAAGTTTATCATGTTCAAGATCTCATCTATTATATAAAGTAACAAGTCTAATTTCACCAGAATATCTTTATATAGCCTATATGACGCACATGCACAGGATTGTGGGAAATCGAAGGCAGCGAAGGATGCATCTATGCTGCCTTCAAAATTCGATCAGAAGAAGGTACCCTTCGGAGACAGGAAATGAAGCAGAATTTGAATTCGGACGTGCCTTGATGCCTTCCTGCCTTGGAATGCTGCCTCCGAAAGCAGCATTTTAGAGCTTTTGGATGCAGCCTAAAACTAACATTGTGTCTTTGTGTCACAAATCCAAAATATGTCCGTATACAAGACGTATATTTGAATTAAGGATGTGCGGGTCTAGTCGACTAAACGCTACAGCTCCTACTAGTCGACACTGAAAACAATAGTCGACTACACGACAGAAAAAAAACATGATTTTAATAATTGAAATTGCCATAAGTTTAACGTTACATTTAAAACATTTTAAATAAGTTAAAATTAAAAGTTTGAAAAATAATAACGTTTTTACCTCAGACCTTGCAGGCCCTTATAGAGACCTCATGACCACGCAAAATACTAAGGTGTGGGATTATTTTGAATTAGAAGGAATCGGAAGAGTTTCGTGTAAACGGTGTAATATCAAATTGGCTTATAATAACTCTACTGGAGCAATGCATAACAGGCATGTCGTAGGCGTTAGCTTAAACGCTAGCCAAAGCCAACTAATGTCAATCACGGCAGTCGCGATCCCGTCCGCGCCGTCTATTCCTCTAAACGAAGACCTACTTCAGTGGTGGTGCGGGATGTCCAGGCGCTTTCTAAAAACTCTATCGGCTTGCTTTTCGTTCATCTCTGCGTGCCTGCGACTTCAGTTCCTGCCGAGCGCCTTTTTTCTTAGTTCACCAGACCACATTGATAATTTACTGAACAAAAACACATGAGTAAGTAAAATGGGCATTGTTGCATTGTTTTGTTTTTAAATGACATAACCTGCATGACGTAATTTTTAAAAGCTGTTTAATGCTATTCCTTGATAAACGTTTCTGTTGTTTTTGACTTTTGTTTTAATATGTTGTCTAACATTAAATGAAGATGAATAATTCTGTCAGGCTATTGATTGAGTTTAGATTGTTCTGCATTTCCCTAGCTGATTTGAATAAATAAGCTATGCAGTGGCTGACGTTGAGTGTATGCTCTTCTTTTGTTTCCTTTTTAACGACCGCCTAAAAATAAATGATAGCATGAGGCAAGCGTACGGCAAGCGGAATTCATTGAGGGATTTGACAGTGTGATTTATAGATAAGTATTTTAAATGTAGCTGTTATATACATGCACAAACATAGTTTTTTTTCTTACCTGTTGGGGGTATCTTGCTTTTAGACTAGGCGACTAGTCGGATAGAAAACTTTCGTTTAAACGACTATCAAATCAGTCGTTGCGCACATCCCTAATTTGAATGCTAAAATATTATGTAAACCAGGTTTAGTATTTCACTGCCATTCCAATATCCACATAAAACAAATTGTTTGGCATAATATCACTGCAGTACGTTGATAACGATTAAGCAGTGTGATTATTTTATTATGATAATGGAAAGGCTGCAGTGTCAAGTTAGCAATGCTTAACTGTGCGCCACGTGTGGCGCCGGCGCAATCACTTGATTTTTTTTCCTACTAACAGTAGAAACAACTCCTACTAGTCTAATTTTGGTGTTTGTAATGGGCTCACAGACACTTATCCTTTTTTAAAATAATTAAATTCTAATTTAAAATAATCTTGTTGGTTAACGGTTAATAATCAGTTAGCGAACATCGGCTGTCGGTTAGGAAAAGTAACCGAAATGAACATCCCTAGTACAAAACTTACAGTAAAGGTGCAAATTAAAGAAAAAAAATCTATATAAATAAAGTATGATATGGCAGATTTTTACAATAGAGCAAGTTATTTAAGTGTTAAGAAAGCAGCACATGGTAGCTGCAACTCACCTGTGGTGAAGGCCCCGTAGTTTACAGCTTTCTGTAAGCATCATGGTCACCTGTACCTCTGAGGCATGATCTGCAAAGCCAAATGCAAGAACAAAGAGTCAGGGATGTGTGACGCAAACCTGGACAACCCAATCGTGAGGGACACAAGACAAATCAAGTCTTCTCTGCTTTCCACACACTAATCAAAATAAGGACGTGACCTCTCAAACATCTGGAAAAAGACAGATTCCAAGCAGCACTAAAGGACATATTCAGTGTCAAAGTAAAAGGATTGTGTCATTATTTCCTTAAACATCACACCCTTTCCATTGAACACAAAAGAGAAATTCTAAATAATGAGCTGGTTGCGTTTTTTTTTTTTTTTGCGTTTACAATGAACATGGACTATAAGTTTCAAAGAGGTTTCATATGGCATATAAACTACTTCTGTGAAGCATTTAAGAAGCTGTGTGAGCATTTTTGAAACCCCAGTAGTCATTTACATTCATTATAATGAAAAAGACAGCCAGGATATTTTTAGATTCACCATTCGAGTTTTAAATAGAAAGTAAGCCACAGAGGTTTGTAATGTGGGCAAGCAAATAATTTTCTGTGTGAACTATCCATTTAAAAAAACATTAAATCAAATTAAGTGAACACTCTGTTGGATCTTGTTAGGCAAGTCCTTGTTAGTAAAAGGTGCATGTAGGTCCCGAACAACCCTCCGCCTTGCACGCGAGAAAGTCTGATTGCTTTAAAAGCAGACTCCTTTTCGGTCTCGCAGATTGCTGGCTGAGCGAACACATTTAGAATGAGTTCACCAGAGGTCTGGCTTTTATCTTGGAGCACAGCTTTGGACGGATGCTTGGAGAGTATGGGTAAAGAGTATTGTTTCCTGTCCCTTGGGCAAGGGCCTGGGTGGAAATCGAACGGCTTGGCACAGCAGATGCTGGTATAGTGGTATTGTCTGGTGGTTGGCACCACTCCTGCGCTGGATAAACAGGGCACGGGGCAAATGAAGGGGTGACCAGTGTGACAGGAAGTGCTGAAGTTTCTCATGGCGTCTGCATTTTCTAGAGAAACTGATGTCATAACTATATTATCAATATAGATTCGTTATTGTATTATGAACTTCACAAAGAGGCTTGTTATCGCAAACAATCCCTCTTAATTTTCCAGAGAAAATAGTTCTATTCAATCATGTTGGGAAAGTTATTTTAAATGGTTTATTTTAGAATATTGCACTCAAGGGAGATATCAAATGAGCGTTAAGAGAAAGGATTTACCTTTAACTGCTTTCACAAAGACTTGTTTCTCCTTGCTTGGGTCCTTTTCGTCAAGCAGGACTCCGTGAAAAATGCGGCCAAAGGTCCCTGAGGATTAAGAAAAACATATGTAAGTTGCTATATGTCATCCATCAGTAGTTTCACTGCATTTTTTTGGCATAAAACAACATCCCAACTTCTACATGGTGAAAAATCACAGCAGGTCTGAACAGGTATCCTCATGACCTCAGAGAACAAACATAGCATGGATTTACCAGCAGGCGCAGGACAGTCTTTCACCTTCCCACTGCTGTTCTACAGCCAGTCAGACCTAACTGCAGTTCCCATAAGCTCAGATGACACTCGAGAATGTAATGGATCAGTGCATCTTACAGAGCAGTGGACCTCAGAGTAGGCTGACCTAGGGGTAGTGTTACTAATGCTAGGGGCCAGCACCACATTATCTACTACTTTTCTCTCTTATCTGATCTGTTTTCCTTTCTCCTGCCGCCATGCTTGTTATAACATGCCAGTTTATCTCAAGCCAGCTTGCTGACGTAGAAGCCTTCTTTAATTCCTGCTGGTGACTACTGTTGAGTTGTCCTCTATTTAAATAGGAACACAATAAATGCAAACATATCATTGACCAAGTGTCAAAAGAGCTTTAGGAAGAAAGGTGCAATATTTGTCATGTGTGTTACTTTTAGTACTGGTCCAAAAAAAAAAGAAAAAGTGCTGAGCAAAGGAACATCATGTTCCATGGATGGTGTGTTTCTTGGTTGCAATGCAGAACTTGCAAAAATTGCATCTGACCTTCCAAAAAAAGTATACACATTGCATTATACATTATGCAACTGGGTTTCCGTTATAGCTTTCAGTCGCTTTAGGCAGTTTAAGATAAACTGGTTAAGTGGAAGGAAAACTGCAGTCACACTTGAGACAAGTCACAGTCATTATACTGGACATCAGGGAGAATTTCTTGGTAGGAAGACGTCTTTAATGGTTGCTTAAGTTTTGCCAGCACTGGATGTCCTAAGACGTAATATGCAGTTTTACAATAAAAAGACAAAGTTGCCCAGCTCAGTAATGGCACAGACCTTACATCATTAGACCCAAAACGTACTCTACCCAAGTACGTGAACAATGATGCAAGATCATTCTGATCTGTGTTGCTGTGTTCTGAAAAGTTCACAAGTCAGACATTCCTAGCTATTCTTGTTTTCAATGAATCAGCTGAACCATTTCAAAGAACAGTCAATGATCTGCAATGATGTCAACTACATATCATACTACGTACTTACAGCTCAATAGGAATTAATGATCTAGGTAATGTAATGACAACTTAAGATTTTACTTCTTATTTTAAGTGTTTATAGGGTCTTCCTATAAAATACTTGCACACAACAAGTGCATTCATGAGATCATGAAAACACACAAAACCCTAAACTGCTGTTAGCATGCATTCTATAATCTATTCTTGACTGTAATATTAAAAAATTCCTGTTTTTTTTAACGTAATTTTATTTATTATTAATGATTGATTACACCGAATAGAACTCTATTCTATTCCATTCTTTCATCTATAGCACAGCTGTACATGCCACTTATTTATTTCTCAATTTCACATTTATTTTATTTATATTAACGTTTGTTTATTTTTTATTCTCATCTTATTTTTATTGCCTGTGTGTTGTTGTTTCTCTGTACTGGAAGCTTATGACACTAAAACAAATTCCTTGTATGCGCAAGCATTCTTGGCAATAAAGCTCTTTCCGATTTCGATACTGAACTTCTGTGTTACTTTTTATCCTAATAAACAACACCTAAACTGTAGTTTAAAACTAATTACTTTTACACTACCAAGTTTAAGATTAGGTCAATGTTTTTTAAAGAATTCTCTTCTGCTCATCAAGCCTGCATTTATTAGATCCAAAAAACAGCAAAAACAGCAATATTGTGAAACATTTTTAATATTTAAAATAGCTGCTTTCTATTTGAATATATTTTAAAATGTAGTTTATTCCTGATCAAAGCGAAATTTTCAGCATCATTACTGCAGTCTTCAGTGTCACATGATCCTTCAGAAATCATTCTAATATGCTGATTTGCAGTTTAAGAAACACTTTATTATTGTTATTATCATCATCAATAATTAAAACAGCTGAGTACAATTTTTTCAGGATTCTTTGATGAATAGAAAGATCCAAAGATCAGCATTTCTCTGAAATAAATAGCTTTTTTTTAACATTATACACTATGCCATTTAAAAGCTTAGAGTCTAAACAGTATAATTTTGTATTTTTTTTTAAATGGAAATTAACACTTATTTAGCAAGGACGCTTTAAATTGATCAAAAGTGATGATAATAAGATTTATAATGTTACAAAAGATTTCTATTTCAGATAAATTCTGTCCTCCTGAACTTTCTATTCAAAGAAACCTGAAAACATTAAACTCCGCTGTTTTTAACATAATAATAAATATTTTTTGAGCAGAAAATTAAATATTAAAATGATTAGAATGATTTCCGAAGGATCATTTGACTGCAGTAATGACGCTAAAAATTCAGCTTTGAAATCACAGGCATAAATTACATTTCAAAATGCATTCAAATAGAAAACAGTTATTTTAAATAGTAAAAATATTTCTAAATTTTAGTTTTGCTGTACTTCGAATCAAATAAATGCAGGCTTGGAGAGCAGAAGAGACTTCCTTAAAAACATTAAAAATCTTACCATTCAAAAACTGATGGAGTACCTAGTCATATATATCCTACATTTAAAAACATACTTAATTCAGCCTACTGTTCATATTATTGCTGCTTCTGATATTCTCTAATTATGTTCTTGAATTAAACATGAAACAACAACACTGAATAAATGTTTTGCATATTCAGTTTAGAACATATAAACAAACATTTTGGTAGCGGTTTAAAAAAAGTGAACGTTGATTTCACTCTGTGCTTCACACATACACATACACAACTATCGTATGGTTTTACAAGATGTTTGAACCACTTTCGTAATACTTTCAAGTTGCGTATTTTGTCATTTTAGAGCTTGACAGCTCTTATTTTTTATTCACCCTCATTATATGGAAAACAGCAGCAAGGATGTTCTTCAAAAATTCACTTATAAGGTAAGGTAATATGGTTTGGGACAATATTCATTTTTCATTTTTTTATTCATTTTTGAGTAAAAGTAGCCACGCTCTTGTGTTTTTGGCCTAATTACCACATAAAGCAATTGCATCAAATATTTAATAAGTAAAAGAACTTTGAAATTTGTGCTTCAAATAATGGCCATTCAAATAAAAAGTACTGAGTTGGTCATAATAACACACAAAAGCAAATGGCCCTTCAAAAAGAATTAATCTGACATCCCCCCAAATGTCCAATAAAATTGGTTTAATCAGATTAACCAGCTTTAGCTGGCCAAGTCAGCACTTAAAATACAACACAAAAAATCACCTTCATCAAGCTTGCGGCCACACGTACATGATGGAAAAAAGATGCTATAGAGGGGAATTACTGCATTGAGATTTTGCAAGAACGCAAGTCAAAAAAGGCGGTTTCTTGATGAAGGGTTTTGTTTATGTTTTATAGCTTTATGTGACTAATGACATTTGTGTCAACATCTTCTATGCAAGCCCAGAGCTGAGCTGGCACCAGGCCCAGCAGAAAGCTTTTCTGTTTGGACTCCAATTTAGTGCTTGAGTGCAGATTTCCCGCTGGAGCACAGCTCTTGTGTGATCCAACAAAATTATTTTGCAGGGGGAAGTGTCTAACCTCAAACTGAGCGGCCAAATGACGCGTTTGTTCGCCGTGATGCAATTTCAGCTGAAGTACGCGTTCAAAAGAACCACTATTAGAAAGACACACGTCTCAATGGCACTGAGGTGGACAGAATACTAAGAATCGAGTCTTTCAAACGCCCACTATTAACTCGCTGTGGTTTCCATGTGCGTCTATAGGGCTTGTGGGATTAGGTACCTTCATGTAAGACGTCTCTGAGCGTGACTCTCTCTCTGGAGATTGCGATGTCTTTGACCTTTGCTTTGGCCTCAAGGAGAGTGACGCTTCTCAAGTCGTTCTTCTCTATCCGCAGCGAGGGATAACCTTCAAATCACACACACACACACACACAAACGCTGCATTAAAATAAGCGTTAACAATTTACATTAGAACTCATTAAAAGTCTGTCTAATAGAGACAAATCAAAACAAAGACAATTCATGGAACGACAGAGGTTTGCCGTGTTATTTTAACAACTGGAAGTATTTAGACACTTCATCAGTGAAGTAAAACTCCAGCTTTGCCAAAGGCAAACACTGCAGTGTCACTCCTGCACAACATGTTTTGGTGTGTAACTGATTTTATCTCACAGTTATACAGTCAATTGTATTAAATGTTTAGAGAAAGCCGCTGTCATTTATCTGCAGTGAACTTTAAAATACACAAGCGTAACAAAAAAATTTGGTTGTGTATCCTGATTAAACATTGTGTATCCTCATGTGTTGTTTTTAGGTTAACACGTCTTTTTGGACAGTTTCCCTGTTTATAATCAATACTTCACTGTGCCATGTGGTAAACATTATATTAGTGATTATATAAATACAACTGATTATGAATATAGAACAAAATGTAAATATATATCACTTTCACTAGCAACACAACTAGCCAGTGTTCTGATTCATTTCGACTACATTTTTCCACTCATGTGCATGATGCTGCCCCCAAGTGGTGGTTATGGGTAACTAATGTAAAATTGCAAACAAAGTAGTTGAGTTTGATCAGGGTTGGAGCTAAACTTCAGTTTGATTTGAGGAACCCTTGTCTACCCATGTAGACAAGGTCTGTAAAATAAAAATAAAAATATTAAGCAGCATAGTTTTTAAACACCATATTATTATATTACAATAGAAAAAGTTATTTTAATTGTAATAATATTTCACACTATTACTATTTTACTGTATTTTTTGATTAAATAAACACAGTCTTGGTGAGCATGAGAGACTTAGTTTAAAAACATTCCAAAATCTTTGAAATGACTTTAAAGTTTTTAAAATTTCCATGGTATTTTTTTCCCAAACTATGGAAGCCAATGGCTACAGTAAACTGGTTACTCACATTCTTCAAAATATCTCCCCATTTGTGCTCAAACTCATACAGGTTCAACATGAAGGTGAGTAAATGATGACAATTTTAATTTTTTTGCGTGAACTAATTTACCATGACTATCTGATTTTTAGGGCCCTATGAAATCAGTTTTATTTTTTCCCAAATTTCGTTTTTTCAGTTTTATTTTTTCGGGACTCCTTTTTATTGGTTAAATTAAATTTTATTCATCAAAAGCATGTTTAATTAATTTAAATCATTAAAGTAAACAATTTAACACCAGTTTATTAAAAGTTTAACAAAAATTACGTTTTACATGGAATGTTTTATTTGTGCCCGTCTTATGTTTTTTTATTACCAAATTCTGTGTTCTAGCATGTCTATTTGAATGCATAAATACAAGTTTGGTTTTTATTCTTACAATAGCCTTGTGAAATGTTTATTTTTCTCAGAAATTCTGTTGTGAATTAGCATTTAGAATTAGCATAAAAGAAGGCATGAAGCATTAATTTATCTTTTTTTAATTAATGAAAATTAAACTTTTTTGTGGCAAATAAAGGGGATTTACTATTAAAACATTGATGAAATATAAGATTATTGCTTAAAAATAAGGTTTTAATCATTTTAGTAATAGTATTATGTACATTCTGATGCTGTTCATGTATTTATGTCCTCATTTAGTGAGATGGCAGACGCAAATATTCATTAACACCGAGACACCCAGAATTCATATTTAAAGTCGTTTTGCGGCTTAATATTTACAACTATTACTCCATTTAACTTTATTTAAAGGAGAAGTCCACTTCCAAAACAAAGATTCACATATAATGTACTCACCCCCTTGTCATCCAATATGTTCATGTCTTTATTTCTTCAGTCGTGAAGAAATTATGTTTTTTGAGGAAAACATTTCAGCATTTTTCTCCATCTAAAGGACTAATATGGTTTGAATTTGAGGGAGAACATGAGGTGGGTTTTTTTTTTTTTTTTTTTTTTTTTTTTCAACATACCCTAACTGTCATGAACCGGAAAAAAACAGTCTGGGCAGAGTGAGACAAGACAAGTGTTTGACACTAAAAAGTATATAAATTGTATTATTTTTATGAAAATAACCGATGGTTATGCTAGATAAGACCCTTCTTTCTCAGTTTACAACCGCATTTGGGATTGTTTGAAGCCGCATTTAACCTGCATTTTGGAAGTTCAAAATCGGGGCACTATATCAGTCCATTATATGGAGAAAAAGGAAAATCAAAAAACTATTTCTTTACAATTGAAGAAAGAAAGGCATGAACATCTTGAATGACAAGGGGGTGAATCCTTGTTTTGGAAGTGGACTTCTCCTTTAAGTCTAATGACCTACGTTTGATTAATTCATCCTAACTTTGACAAATTCCATGACATTCTGCTTTAAACTGCAAGTTCCGTTTTTATGACTGGATTCCGTGATTCAGTCCACGTTCTCCGCATCACGGAAATCACAGGGCCTTATATTTTTCTTCTCATCATGCAACTGAGAACACGTCTTCTCTTTGCACTACAGTGTGAACTGATGAACAAGCTCCATGAACACCAATAAGAACAAAAACAATGGTGATGGTGAAGAAGAAACCAGGTTAAAGGTAGAAGGTTAGTGAACATGATTAATTTATGATTCCCTGTTGCTCTCTCTATCTGCTAGACAGCAGCAGAACTTACTTTTGGTTTCGTGCGAGGGGGCACCAGGGTGAGGGAAGGAGGCGCCTGCAAGTTGGAGCATGGGTGCAGAGCCAGTATGAGCATCTGATAGAAAGAGGAAGGGGTGGAGGGAGGACAGAGTGAGAGAGAAAACAAAAAAAAGAAAGATGGAGGTATATGAAGGATGGATAATCATAGCAGGTAGATAGTGCCTGAGCTATTCCACACACAAGAACAAAAGTGAGACAAGAAAACACATGGTATAAGCATGAAACAGTGCACCAAGCATGTAAGACCACTAGGAGGCGCTACACACAATGTGAGTACACAGCCTGGGCAAAATGGAGCAGATATCTCCACCATCAACTATCCACACTGGTTTACGAAAATAAAACATGATTGTCTTTGAGGGAGCGCATTTGCTAAAATATCGCCCAAAACTGCTGACACCAAAGTTCTTAGCTGCATCTGAAAACGCTTACTATTGAGTATATACTGCATCTGATGAACTTACTTTCTTACTTTATGCATGTACGTATGTATGAAAACAATGCAGACATTCCATTTCCTGTCATTTACTAATTGTTTTTATGAATGGTTTGTGATTGGATATTTTACTAATTTGACCTTGCTTTTTGCATTCTGTAGCAAAGTAGGTACAATCGGACGCAGAGAGTGACAAGCATTGGTTAAAATAAAAATGCATTACTTGGCTGAATCAAACGATGTTTGTTCTTTTTTAAAAAAAAAAAAAAAAAAAAAAAAAAAAAAAAAAAAAAAGGTCTTGCGCCATTTGATTTCCATATCTAATTAAAAGACAAAGACATTTATTTTGCGACTTAAGTGTTTAAATATTTTCTGGGGCCACTGTGAATAAGACTCATGGGATCACCTGGCAAGCTTTAACTAATGGGAAGCTGAAGGGAGGTTATCAACCCGCCTTTCAGTTCTGCCTGAAAACCTCTAATTTTAGCCCAATCCGGTCATTTGAGGGAAAGGAGAAACTCACCCACTATGAAAACAGTGGCCGTGTTTTAAAAGAGTGGAAACTTCCTGTTGATTTGGTCTTATTTGCGTCCTAAGTTGGAAAAGGGGTGGAGGTGGTTGGCTTCTCATGGTCAACATCCTAAGTGTGAAGAAATGCCTCCGAGATGGCACTAGTAAATGACAGCGATGGACTGAGCAAATACTACAAGATAGACATATGGCTTTTGCACTATTGTAGGGCCCTATGAAATCAGTTTTATTTTTTCCCAAATTCCATTTTTTCTATTTTTTCCATTTACATTTTTTCCATTTAGGTTTTTTTTTTTTCTGTTTTCATTTTTTTGTCTCTACATAAAGGTTAAATTACATTTTATTAATCAAAAAGCATGTCTAATTAATTGAAACCATAAAACTTACAATATTTAACAGCAATCTATTAAAAGTTTAACAAAAATTACATTCACGGGCCTTTTACATTTTTTTTCTCAAATTCAGTTTTATTTTGTATCAAATTCTGTTGTCCATTCATTTTCTAGATTCCATTTTAATCGCAAAGCATCTTTAATTAATTGATTTTTTAAACAATTTATTATTATTATTATTATTTTTTTTTTTTTTTTTGCTGAAATACTCTGTTGTGCATTACATTTTTCTGCTAAATAAATTCTGGCAAATAATTTTTCTGCTAAATATTAATTTAAAAATAATGTTCTATTAATACTTTTATTAGTAGTAATAGTACTATCACTACATTAAGTAATATATTTCTGTCACAGTTTCTTTAAGTAAAACCAAATCTTTATTTTGACGGGTTGCTGTGAAGACCTAGGAGAAGTTCAGTGAGAAGTTCACTTCCAGAACAAAAATTTACAGATAATTTACTCACACTTTTGTCATCCCAGATGTTCATGTCTTTCTTCTTCAGACATAAAGAAATTATGTTTGAGGAAAACATTTCAGGATTTCTCTCCATATAGTGGTCCTCTATGGTGCCCCCGAGTTTGAACTTCCAAAATGCAGTTTAAATGCAGTTTCAAAGGGCTTTTAACAATCCCAGCCGAAGAAGAAGGGTCTTACCTAGTAAAATGATCAGTTATTTTCTAAAAAAAAAAAAAAAGCTTTGCATGAACTCTGCGTATTCCGGATCAATAATTAGGGTATGTAGAAAACTCCCATCCCATTTTATCCTCCAACTGCAAAATCACCCTACATCGCTGCAGTACCAACCCAGTGTTTACAAAGTGAACGTGCAAAGATGATCAAACGCCCTTTACAAAAAAAAGGTAAAACCGCGATGTAGGACATTTTTAAAGTTGGAGAAGAAAATGAGATGGGAATGTCATAAACCGTAATACACAGAGTTCAAGCAGAGCTTCTTCCTTGGCTGGGATCGTTTAGAGCCCTTTGAAGCTTCATTTAAACTACATTACAAGTTCAAACTCGGGGGGCACCAATGTCCACTACATGGAGAGAAATCCTGAAATGTTTTCCCTCAAAAAACTATTTCTTTATGACTAAAGAAAAACATGAACATCTTGGATAAGGGAGTGAGAGTAAATTATCCATAAATTTTTGTTCTGGAAGTGAACTTTTCCTTTAAGTTTCTGTTTGTATATGATATGACGACAGTTTTTCTCAAATAAAACGGTAAAATGCCCACTAAATGACTCTCACAGCAGCTCTGGAGATGGTGTTTGTGTTCACGTACTCATATTTTGAGGCTGCGAAGGCTAAAACCGTCCCTATCGCATTCGAGCTAGTGTGAAGTCAACAAAAATGTATATCTGTGCCATTCATTCACACAGAGACACGCAGAACATGCAGGATTTATATTTAAATAGTATTTTTGTGGCTTAATATTCACAGACACTAGTCCATATTGCGTTTTGATTGAAGTGTACTGACCTACTTTTGATTTATCCATTAAATCCATCCGTGACATTCCGCATTATACAATAAATTCCACTTTTATGACTGGATTCCGTGATTCCGCCTGCGTTTTCCGCATTGGGGAAATCATAGGGCCCTACCATTGTAATGGGGACATGACGACTTCACAAGTATGGATATGAAAGAAACATCTGTACTTATTCCGATCACACAAAAACAATTAATGCTGGAGTCAATGCAGGACTACACTTAAGGGCAAAAATGTGAAGGGAGAATGCGTGTGCCTGTTTATTCCAACCTTCTGATTCCAGTTTAGCTAATTTGATCATTCGTTTCCAATTTTCTCATTTCTAAAGGAATGCACATTTGGTGTGAACAGGACAAGACGAGATGCAGCCAGAGGTGTGAAGTTTAGAACAATTTAACAAGCGGCTGTCTTAGCCGTGGGGAGCAAGGGCATCCTGGTGGTGTTTATCTGCTCTTTGAGCTACTTCTCCTGGTCGAGAGACGGGTTGCTGACATTTTAAACATGGAAGAGGAGTGCAGATGGTTACGGCAGATGGTTGAGATGTTTAAGAGAGTTGCTGATCTGAGGTCAGGGGTGAGAGACACGGTGTGGTCGTAGTCTTACTGGTGACAGGTGTAGCGTTGTTGGGGGTGTCTGCCCTCAGGTACTGGGTGGTCTGGGTGGAAGGCTGAGACAGACCCTGGGAGCTTCCACTGTCGCTGACACTAAAAGATTTAGAGAGAGGAAATTCATTACCTTAGGAATTAAAACACAAAGATACTTTGGCTTATATTAGGACTTACAATAATAACCTCAAATCCTTTTACTAAAACAGACCAGTCTTTCATTTTGAAATGACTGACTTCACAGCCTCTTTTATGATTAAATCATCTGTTTTTTCATAAGGTGTAGGGTTTTACCTGGCCCTGAACTCCCAGTGCATTTAAAAACTAAGTGCTGCGTAATTGTCCTAATTAAAGCCATTAGACTCCAACTCTAAAGGTTAAACACTGAGGCCTCTGGAGAAAGACCTAATATGCTGCAGGTTTAACCTGCCTCCTGAAACTCATTGAACCTAATCATGATCTAATGTCACTGACTCATCATCATCATCATCATCATCATTATTAAACAGTTCTGGTTTCTTCTGGTCTACTACTTGGGCTGTGGAGCAAAAACAATCCACCAATAGAAAATGGAGTCTGAGCACATTCTTGTTCTGAGGTTGATATGTTATAGATGATAAACGGAGCTCTGTCTCTTCTTGTAAATAGCAGCAGATAAAATCTAATCTACTAACCTTATATAATGCCGAAAAAGACAGTTCTTTGTACTGATGTCTAATTCAATTTCAGAAAAACACAATTAAACTACCCTGCTCTGGTATGAAATTAGTTGGAGATAAGATTTTTTTCCTCCTGTCTTCTGACAAACCCACAAAAAAAACACATTTAAAAAAAAATAAAAAATAAATAAATAAAATAATCATAAGTTTATATTATTAAAAAATATGCAGCTTATATTTTCTTTGTAAATCATTAACCTTTATGTAAAAAAAAAAAAAAAAAACGTGTACCCCATTTTCATGTCACTACCAAAACAGTATATGTTTTAGTCCACTGGTTGAGACTGATTTTAACTGCATCCCTACATTTATGGTCAGGAAATATTTCTGTGCACCCTTCTCTCATATCTACAAAGTGTGAGCATATGGGTTATTTTGAGGTGAATGTGTTCAAAAGTCTAAAAAATCTGTGCAACTTTAAGGAACGTCACTACCAAACACTTCTTTTCTGTAATTAAGCAAACTTTTTTAGGTTTTTTTTTTAATAACGTAGTTTTTATGTGTACAACTGTTCAGAACTGTGCTAACTAACCATGTTCTAATTAGCATCTTTGTTAATAGGCTCAAAAGTATCTAAAATTGTCACTACCAAAACAGTCACGACCGAAACATTTGGTGACGTTTCGGTTGTGACATCACTGTTTTTTAGGTGTTATTCCATAAAATTTAGTTTTTGTGTGTTTACAATTGTTCAGAACTGTGCTAGCTAGCCATGTGCTGATTAGCATCTTTGAGCTGGGCTCAAACGTACCTAAAATTGGCACTACCGTAACAGTCATGACTGAAACATGTCATCATTGTTTCAGAAGTGATAAAAGAAATATATAATCCTTTATTTGGGGAAAATAAACAATTTTAGAACAATTATGCAAGTTTTTAGTATTTCAATATGTTTTAGTAGTGTTTTAGTGAGAAATTTTGTAATGTGATGTGGTCGCTATCAAAGCATTACTGTCTCTACCGAAAATGTCCAGTCGCGACCGAAACATGGGATATTTTGTCAAAAATAAAGCATATTGAATTATCAACAAAGATGTTATGATAGTGTTTAGTTCAATGTATATCAAACAATTAATTGTTAACTTTGTAAAAGTCATAAAGTTGATCATACTGATTTCAAAGAAAGATTAGATTCAAAATACAACAAATTGCATAAAAATCACACTTGAAATATTGTTAAAATTGTAACTGTTACTGATTTACCTCTAAAACTTTTTACTAAAATAGCAAAAAATATATTTACAATGTAGATGCAAGCAAAATCCTAATAGGTCAATAGAACCCTTCTAATTAAAATATACATTACTGTGTTTCGATAGTAACAAATTTGGTATTTCAAAACTTTCGAAAATACAATATGATAATTAACTGCACAATTACTAGAAATGTGTACCTTGGATATTATATAATTTGCATACATACAAATTTTGTTTTTCAAGCAGTTTCCACTTTCTGATTTTTAACCAATTCTGTAGAATGGCCCATATATATCAGGGAATTGGAAAAAAAAAAAAAAAAAAAAAAAAAAAAAAAGATATCAAATCAAATTTGCTCTAAAGTACTAAGTTGAAGACTGCAGTTGGTGCAGTTAAACCAAAAGTGCATGCATATACACACACACACCTGTCATCCATTTCCACTCTCTTCATACTGTGGAGGTGTAACACAGCAAGGATGATGGCTACCAGGAAGATGACGATGCAGCACACACACACACTGATGTAGAAAACTCGCGTGGATGTGGTGGGAGCATTTGAACTGCTCGCTAAGATCAAAAGAGAAAAAAGGAGTTTACAGAAGCAGAGTGAAGATTGTCTCATTGTAGAACCACATTTATTAAAAAGGCCAAATAATAAAAATCGCAGATACTCACGGTCTATTCTCTGTATAGTTGTGTTCGGGAATGGCAGAATTTTAGGGGGCTCTGGCTGCTCAATTCCTGTAAAACAATGAGGGAATCAGCAAAGTGTAATACATACAACAGTTAACTGTTTCATATGAATGTTGCCCACCAGAAGGAAGCAAATGGCCTTTCATTCTCATTATTTGTAATTCTCATTATAATCGCACTATATTTAAATTACACAAAAAAAGATACTATAATACAATAATTCATGCTGATTCTGATGCAACTCAAAGGTAATGCAAATGATATAAAAGCAACTCTTGTTTACACTTCAATGTGATTATTTTCTTAGATTACAATATTGAGAACAATATTTTCCTTTAAGCAAAATAACACTTGATTTTGGGGTGAAATCTGACATCGTCTTGATAACGTGAGATTCATGCAAACATGAACTGGTTAATTGTGGTCTCATTTATGTTTGGTTTGTAAATTGTTGCCAGGGCAGTAAAAACCTCACTTCTTTCCACACAAAGTGTAAGACACACAATATCTTCTTGAGCGCCACATACACACGCTGACCCAGTTATTCCACCAAGGAGAGGAAATTGGGGCATACACAAACTCTTTTTCTTCTCTAGCAGCTAATTTGGCTCATGTGCTTCAAATAAGGAGAGAATAAATTCACTGGCTATTTCCTCTGGGGAAGCATATGACAGAAAGCTTGTGTTATTATCATCTTTGCAGTCTCTAGCAATGTGAAACTTGACACACAATCTGCCAAAACACAAAAAACCTACAGCATACTTACAGACAAAAAAAAAAAACACAAACATGCACAGATCTTCAGAAACACTTGGATTGCAGGAAATAAGATAAATGTGTATCAAAAGATCTTACTTCGGTAACACATTTTCCTGCGTTTGAAGTTGAGCACTGTGAAGTTGTTGGCTGGTATAGTCAGGTTCAACTGCACGGTTAGCACAGCCTCTCCATCAGCCTTTCCAGAGCAGAAAAGGTCCACTCTGAACACTGGAATGGCACACAGAAAAAATACTTACTGGAAGACCAAATTTGATTATACTAGATATTCAAGTAAACAATCAGTGCAGGGCCTTATTTTAAACTCTTTGAAAGGGTACAAGCTGCTCTCCCTTTTGTGATGGCGCATTAGCGTTCGCCTGATCCCTACTAAACTACATGAGAAGGCCAATGAAAGGGTTGTTCACACAAAACACAAAATAACTCTCTGACAGTAGGTGGTGCAAACAGTATTGTTATGGTGTCAAAGAGCCAATTTAGATTTTGTATTCACTATGGTGGTTATGCAACACCAAATACAAAAAGTACTGGTTCAGGATTCTTCCTCTACTAGTCACTTAGCAAAATACTCCGTTTGCAAGCGCCCAAAATCTTTAATCATATAGGCTGATCAGCTTCGGTGCTTCAGCTGCAGTGTAAAGGAAGAGAGATTTTCACATCTCTCCTTACAAAAAAAAAAAAAAAATTCCCATCGCTGCAGAAGTACCAACCCAATGTTTACAAATTTAGCATGGCAAAGACGGTCAAACGCCCTTTACAAAATAACGTAAAACTTTTTTTTAGAAAATGACTGATCGTTCCGTTAGTTAAGACCCTTCTTCCTCGGCTGGGATCATTTAAAGCCCTTTGAAGCTGCATTTAAACTGCATTTTGGACGTTTAAACTCATGGGCCATATTGAAGTCCACTATATGGAGATAATTCCTGAAATGTTTTCCTCAAAAACAATTTCTTTATGACTGAAGAAAGAAAGCATGAACATCTTGGATGACACATTATCTGTAAATTTTTGTTCTGGAAGCGAACTACTCCTTTAAGTGGTGATAAAGATAAGATCGGTTCTGCATATTGGTTATCGGGCACGTAATTATGCAAATAATCGGTATCGGTATCGGTTATAAAAAAAAAAAAAATCAATATTGGTTGATCACTAATCTAAAACAATACATTTTTTAAAAAACCAATAAAAGTCTGATAAGAATAATTTTACCACTAGTTAACAGGTCATTTTTACATGTGAGTAATGAGTCACATTTTTTTTTTTTTTTTTTTTTTGAAAAAATGTATTGTTTTAGATTAGTGATCAACCGATATTGATTTTTTTTTTTTTATAACCGATACCGATTATTTGCATAATTACGTGCCCGATAACCAATATGCAGAACCGATATTTATTTACTGTTATAAAGTAAATCAGTGAGTGAAGTCCATACTTCACTTTGGTTTTTCCTCCTTTCAGTCATCTTAAAAAGTATGTCGTTACCTCGACAAAACGTTCTCGTGGCCACGACATAATATGACGTTCCCACAAATTAATATCTCGTGGCTGTGTTATATTATCACGTTCTCACGAGTTTATATGTCGTGGCCACGACAAAACTAAGTGAACCGAAGACCTCCCCTCCCGGTCACCGTAGAATACCAGTTTGCTAAACACACTCACGGTCAAAACACGCATCGACTCAGTGATACATGAAACACTGATTACATTACACATAACATTACTTGTTTTATTTTACATATTATTACAATAATGCTGTGATGAGCACCACTGTTCTAGTCGTCCATTTTGAAGAGACTGGTTAATTGTCCTGAATTACGGCTGGTCCCGCACTGATTGTAAGGCAAAACGTGATTGGTTGGAGCGAGAACATGCAACGATTGGTCAGCCCCAAGTGGCCGGTATCTGATTGGCTTAAGTAGAAGGTGGGTGGAGTCTATGCATTTGTGGATCAGTGTGCGTCTTGACGCTTGAAATGTTTCAAAAAAAGTGTTGAAAATTAGCAGTCTTTCAGGTTAAATTTAATCTTCATATTATAACAATAAAAACATTTTTTTTATAAAACGCATCAGCTGCAACACTAATAAGCAAAATAAATGTAGAATGTTTTCAAATGGAGAAAATAAATAAAGGACAGGAGTCATATCAACTTTGTTTTACACTATAGTTTATAAGCTGTTTAATAGGCTAAAGAGTGAAGAATTCACTGGATAATGTTAATTCACTGAATAATATTCTCTGAAATATTGGAATATAACAAACAAAACATCGTATTTTATCGTATTTCTCAACTGGCATGTTATATCAGAATTACTAATATTGTTTTCGTCGTTCTATTCTGAAATGTCTGCTGACAGAAGTATACTCAAACTGTGATTGCTGACAAAGATAATAAATAATTTCCATAGAGTTGTATATATTTAGAAGTGTATTAGAAAAATAATGGTTATATAGTAAATGTTAATATAATTGAGGGTGTTTTAAACTGTTAAAAGTTAAAATGCGGTGGCCAAAGCATCAACCCGGTGAGTGAACGGGTCTCCCCTCAGGCGCACTGTATGCGCGCAATTCTCAAAACACCCGATATTACATTGGCGGCGACCCGATATTACAAAACCGATAACCGATTATGGTAAAATGTTAAAATATCGGTAAATTGATATATCGGTCGATCTCTATTTTAGATATCAACAGCATCTTTTCCCTTGAAAATACAACATGGTATGACAGGGGAAAAAAAAAAGAGAGAGAGAGAGAGAAATGTTTCACTCACCTGAACGACTGCGCGGGACCTCCCCCTGAACAGAGATGTTGCTCTGAGGTTGATCCATGGCTGAAGTGTTTTCCACTTGAAACCCTAACCTGTAATCCACCTAAACGGAAGACAAGGATTAGAGAGATATAATAAAGAAAGAAGTCCATTACACAGGCTGCATTCATCAAAAAATACAGTAACAACAGTAATATAGTGAATATTATTACAGTTTAATAACACATTTCTATTTTTAATATTTTTTAATGTAATTCATGTGATGGCAAAGCTTCTATTACTTCAGTCTTCAGTAGAGCGGTGCAATTAATCAAAATACAGTTTCCATTTCGCCCTCCAACGATTATGAAAACAGAGATAAAACGGTTATTGAGTCCCATTCCGCCCCCCCTTTCTAGCAATGCACTTTTGCTCCTCCGTAAAAGCCAAATTTTTTACATGCAACTCAGTATAATTATGTAACATGACTTTTGCTAAATGGGACGTGCTTGATTTATTAAAGTTGATTAGATTTATTCATGTTTTTAAAAGCGCAAAAGAGAACTTGCACTGGTGGATTTCTGTGCATGCGTTAAGAAGCAGAACATAACACAGACACTTAAATCTTTTATCTTTTAGCTTAAGGTGCGTGCATAAATGGTCAAATACACACAAAAATGTGTCAAAATGTTTCGCTTGGTGATAATTCACAAACTCTTGTCGGTTATGTTTTAAGTGAACATAAACAGTTGAGAATGAAAATATGTGCATAACAGTAAATTGGATCCATGCGGCTCTTAAAGTGACAACAAGCTATTTCTGCTGTCGACTGTGTGCTTAATATTAATCAAACAATAAAATAGAGAGAAAAAAAAAAAAAAAAAAAAAAAAAAAAAATCACTCACTGAAGGACTTTTTCAGCTTTTTATAAAAAACAAAGAAAGTTTAATTTTTACAGTGAAAACTATGCTGTTTTAATTTACATTCGATTATTCAATTTCTAAATACTTTAGACTTGCATAAAAACAAAACACTTTGTTTCATTTGTATCTTTTTTTCCCTGTTGTATTTGTCTAATATGTCTAATATGACTGAGGTAATGAGAATTGTGAAATTTCACTGGTCCCTAAATTGTAGATGTCATAGCAACCTTATTTACAGAAAATATATATTTGATATAATATATATATTTAAATATATCACTCTTATGTGACCCTGGACCACAAAACCAGTCTTTAGTAGCACAGGTATATTTGTAGCAATAGCCAAAAATACATTGTATGGATTAAAATGACACATTTTTCTTTTATGCCAAAAATCATTAGGATATTAGGCAAAGATTATGTTATGTTAAAGGCAATTTTCTCAAACTTTTGATTATTTTGCATCCTTTGATTCCAGATATAGTTGTATCTTAACCAAACATTGTCATATCCTCAAAAATGCATACATTAATGGAAAGCTTCTTTATTTAGCTTTGATGTATAAATCTCAATTTAAAAATTGACCCTTATGACTGGTTTTGTGATCCAGGGTCCAGGGTTCCTACGCTGTTTCCATTTCCAAATTTCCAAATCTCTCAGTATTTTTTTTTATACCATATTTAACGTAAATGGTTCAAAGAGCATTATTTTCAGATTTATATTTGGTATATAGTAGAGTCAATCTGTAAATATTTTTATTGTTTACTGAATATTTTTTTATGTTTTTTTAAATATATTTTTATTTAATATTTGAATAAAGTATTTGATATATTATTTATTTTCCCAAAGTAACAACATACAGAGTCCCTAAAATAACAAATGATAAAAAAATAAATACAAAATACAGACTTCACATGTACACAAGAAACTTTTTTTGTGCCCTCGAGAAACTATTCACATGCGCATGGGAATTTTTTTTTTTTTTTGCATGCTTACGCATTACAATTTCTAGTTTTATATAACCTATTTCCTTTGTGCATCACTGCATGAATTAAAGACCTGCTTGCTCAAAATTTGGCTTTTCTTATGGTAGTACCTCTAATATCAAGGCCTAATGTCCAATTTAACACATCCTCTGTGTTAAAGTGTTTAAAATTTAGCTTTTGTTAGGGCTGTGTGCCATATTTCATAGTCTGCATAGTAATGTGTGGGCCATAGTGTGTGGCCAAAAAACCACACTGAAATGAGCTGAAGGCACAATAGGTGGATCAGTGTGCATTGTCCTATATGCTAAGTTTAAGGGTTTCTTGTGCGCAAACAAAAGTCTGTATATTGCAAAGGTCCTTGAAGCCATGTAATACAGTGCTAAGAATGTAGTGAGAAGAAACCCAAAATGCTTATAACCTGAATTTTGCATAATGAAAGTGTGCATCTTGAATTCATTCAGTCATATTTAACAATCATTAAATGGGGCAAAAGTCTAGAAACACAAATATTTTTCCATACTCTGCTTTCTTTATTCCATACTTTTACAGACCTGGAAAATACTTTTTTTTGGCCATAATTGAGTAGTCTTCAATATCTCAAGATCCTTAAAAAATCTATTATGCAGATTTGGTGTTTAAGAAATATTATCATACTTGAAAATGGCTGTGCTGCTTAGAGAAGTCCACTTCCAGAACAACACTTTACAGATAATGTACTCACCCTCTTGTCATCCAAGATGATAGTGTTGTGGGTAACGCATTACAAGTAATACGAGTTACATAATAATATGGATGTGATGAGATCAGATGTGTCTCACGAAACCAGCCGGATCTCGCGAGATCTCGTGACGATACTCTGGCAAAACATTTTGCAGTGTTTACATTAGAGCTGCACGATTAATCCTGAAAATATGGAGATCTGGATTCAAACAGCCATGTAATCTGAATATGACGCAACCCTGCAATAATTAAATGTGTTAAACAAAACAAATTTCCTTTATGTATTTAATCAGATTTTATTAACCAGTGTCTTTGCTGCTGACCTTGGATGATGCAGTTCAGCCATACTAACAAGCAAAAATTACTTAATATAAATGTCACTGTCATTTGATGGTGGATGTGGTGAATAAGCTGCCAACGATAAAACTAATGAATTTGAAGTCACTGAAAATGACAGTTTCGTGAATATGACTGAGGTGGCGAATATGAGCCAGATGCTGAATGTACTGTCAAAGTGTGCTTTGATGATAACGGCGATGGTAAAATCATCTGCTCAATTTGAACTGTTCTAAGTTTCAAAAGGTAACAAAATATGCTTTTTTATGTTATTCCTCTGTAATTGTTCTCAAAATATCAAGAGTTTTTTTGCTTTTGCAGCAGTCAGAGATCCATCCGTGCTGGATATGTACGTCTGGGTCGTACATGTAAAAGTGACTGGCGTAACAAGGGCTAGATGTGGCTTCAAACAATCCCAAAAGCGAAACGATCGGTTATTTTCATAAAAATAATGCAATTTATAAACTTTTTAAATGTCAAACGCTTGTCTTGTCTTGCTCTGCCTAAACTCTGTGTATTCTAGCTCAGGACAGTTAGGGTATGTCGAAAACTCCAATCGTATTTTCTCACTCAACTTCAAAAATCATTTCAAAATCATCCTACATCGCTGCAGAAGTACCGACAGAGTCTTTGCAAAGTAAACATGCAAAGAAGATCAAACGGCATCAACAAAAAAGGTAAAACAGCAATATAGGATGATTTTGAAGTTCTGAGAACATGAGATGGGAGTTTTCGACATACCCTTACTGTCATGAACCGGAAAAAAACAGAGTTCAGGCAGAGCAAGACAAGACAAGCATTTGACATTAAAAAGTATATAAATTGTATTATTTTTATGAAAATAACCAATTATTTCGCTAGGTAAGACCCTTCATCCTTGGCTGGGATCATTTACAACTGCATTTGGGATCGTTTGAAGCCGCATTAAAACTGCATTTTGGAAGGTCAAACTCGGGTCACCATAGAAGTCCACTATATGAAGAAAAATGCTGAAATGTTTTCCTCAAAAAACTATTTCTTTACGACTAAAGAAAGAAAGACATGAACATCCAGGATGACAAGGGGGTGAGTACATTATCTGTAAATCTTTGTTCTGGAAGTGGACTTCTTTAACATTTTTATGGAAACCATGACCTTTTTAGGAACCAAGATTTTATTTATTATTATTAAATTACTGACACCAAACTGTTGAATGGTAGTGTACATAGGATACATGAACAGTGCTAACCTTGCTGCTGGAGTGCCATGTGAAATGTAGGCTGTTAGTGTCACTGGGCACAGGCAGGATGAAGGAAAGGGCATAATGATTTACCACATCATCCCTCACATAGTACAACTCAGCATCAAGACCTGCAGAGAAAAAGAGATAATAATAGGGATGATAAAGCTGATCAGGACTGATGGAATTCAAACAGTTAAACATCTTTAACATTCACACAACCACCCTCCCTCAAGAGAGGAGTAAAATATAGTTTCTTAATGCCAGACTCCATCCCTGCTTTGACATGAACTCTGCATTTCACCATCAAAACATTCTATGTGCTCATTTAGGCTTAATGTATTCCACAGCGCCTGGAAGTATATGGTGCAAGAGGAAACCATGGCAACAATACATAAAATACATTCTTTCAGTGTGGTGAACAACCACTGTCTGACATGGTTCAACTTCCTTGCAGGATCTGGAGCAAAATCTGGATCCGTTATAACATAGAGGGCAGGTATGACAGCCACTGAAATATGATTACAATTTCCAATCAGGAGGATATGATTTATAACCGGCTCAAGTGTTCATGCTGATATTCTAGAATGTTTCCCATTAAACTGATGGAACTACCAAGACTGCCGCCCAAGTTTTGACCACAGTTCATTCCTCTCTCTCTAGCCTGTCCATTTAGAACCACATGGAATGGTTTTCATTCTTTATACCAAGAACAATATCCTCACTTGCCACCTCCACCATACAGTGAAGGGAAAACGTTCAACTGTAGTATGTTTATGTTTAAGGACTTCACCCCTCAAAGCAAAACAACTCTGCTCTCCCCTGCCTGGCCTCCATTTTCTAACAACGCTGTAATCTAAAGAGCGTTTCCTTCCCGGCTGCATTCCTGGGAGAGACTCGACCTGAAAAGCCTTTTGCCAGGCAGCACAGCACACCTGCGAACCAAGTTATACTGCATCCAGCCCCCAATGAACAGCTGGAGAGTGGCAGCGATGATGAACACAAGACCAAAATCTAAAGTGGAGGCTGATTTTCACACATTTGAGACACAGCGATGTGTGAAGTTGATTGACAGCTGGAATCTTTTACCATGGCTCGGAGCAAACCTTATCATGGCTGAAAGGCCCCGCTGTGGCTGACTGGAGCCTATCGGTCTGTCATGGGGTCTGCTCAAACATAAGGGGGATGGGAACACAAGTATCCGTTCTAAAACATACCTATCAAACAACAGTGGATGATTTTTTTTTTTTTTGGCTAGTATTTTTTTTAGATGATTTAGATGTACACCCTTAGAGACAACATAAACAATAATACACTACTGCTCAAAAGTTTGGGGTCAAAGTTTTTGGAAAAGTCTTGTTCTCACTAAGGTGCAATTTGATCCAAAATACAGTTTTTACAAAAAAAAGAAAAATAAAAATTACTAAAATTTTAAGTATCTGTTTTCTAGTGTAATACACCTTAAATTTTCAGCAGCCATTACTCCAGACTTTAGTGCTACATGATCCTTCAGAAGTCATTCTAAAATGCAGATTTGATGCTCAGAACAACTTTGTTTCAGTGTACATTTGCACTGCTTAATATTTTCTGTGAAAACCATGACACTTATTTCCAGGATTCTTTAAATGAATTGAAGGTTTTAAGGTTTTTTATTGAAAAAAATAAAAATGTCTTGTAACATTACAAAAATATATTCTGACGCTTAATGTATTGAATCCTTGCTGAATGTCTTCAGCAAGAAAAAAATGAAAAGAAAAAAGAACAGAAAAGCAAGAAAAGTGTTAACCAAAAATCAATGTTAAGCTCCAAAAATCTCACCTTTTCCTGCCAAAACAGAGACATTCGGCACCAGCTAGCAGCAGTAAGTGATAGTGTGAGTTAACAGAAATCAGCCTTACAGTGATATGAAGCTGCCCACCTATGGAGCAAACAGGCTGTGTGGCCACCAAAGCAGAAACATTCAAGATTCGGGAGTCCTCAAAGTTTAGACAGATATTCCGACTGACATAATCCTCCAAGCACAGAGGAAAATAAAATCAGCCAGCTGTGAGAGACTACTGAGGCATGACTTATACTACAGATATACCCAAAGACTTCAGACTAATTAGCGTTCCCATGTCTTACACCACGTGACCTGTCTGGACCTACTTTTGTCCACACCGCTTTGATACTCTCAGGAGTAGACTCACATAACCAGACCACTGACTAACTGGTGCTCACTGTAGCTTATTCTGGTCATGAATCTATAGCCACATAGAAAGGAAGAGCCCATCTGACTGACATAAAGCAAACAATCATCATTCACATTGCCATTTAATCTGAAATAGATTAAAAATAAATAATAAAATCTATTAAAGCTGCAAGCAGCATTAAAAGGGCCTTCACACCCACGTTCACCACCACCCTGTGGCTTTAGGAAACAGCGAACGGTGGGCAATATGTGGCGGTAAATATAGAATGAATAGTTCAAAGTCATTTAAATGTGCCAAAGTTTTTGCTACCAGGTGGTGGTGCTATGACTATAACTGGATATTGGCATGTTCAGGCCAGCACTATAAATTATATTAAGTTTGGTGCAGATTAAACATGGTATGTTTAAGTTGGTGCAAAACATGACATATCCCATTGCAAAGAGGTGGTGCTATGATTATAACCGAATACTGGCCTTTATATGTCTTCAGGCCAGGACTTTTATCGACGGTGTGCAGTTACAACAACTTATAATCCCATGGCGAAACATCAAACTTTGTCGGTCCGCCACAGACACATCCTTTAACAAAAACTCAAGATCGGCCTTTAGTGTAGACCAGGGGTGTCAAACTCCGGTCCTGGAGGGCGGCAGCCCTGCAGAGTTCAGTTACAACCCTGCTCTAACACACAAACCATGTATTTGTCAAACAAGCCTGAATGACTTGATTAGCTGGATCAGGAGTGTTTAATTAGGGTTGAATTTAAACTGTGCAGGGCTGTGGCCCTCCAGGAACTGAGTTTGACACCCCTGGTTTAGACTGACCAAATATAATGTTGATGTCATAAAATCTCTGAGGAGTTAAACATGCCACTTCCTGTTGCCAGCAGGTGGCGCTATGACTATTACTGAATATGTATGTATGTATGTATGTATGTATGTATGTATGTATGTATGTATGTATGTGTTCAGAACAGGAATCTTATCAAACATGTTTATTTTGGGGCAGATCGGTCATTGTACGCCTGAATTATAACAACTTTCTTTTTCATGGCGAAACATCGAAGTTTGTCAAGCTGTCACGGACATGCCCTTCAACGAAAACTGAAGATCTTTTCAAGATCTTTTATTTAACGTCACAAAGGGCTTTAGATCACACTGATCAAATTTGGTGTTGATCCGTTTAAATCTCAAGGAGGAGTTCATTTAAATACAATACCTGAAAATAGCAAAAACGGCACAAAACTTATTTAAAACAACAGACTTTCTGTTGGGTTTCCGACTTCATACTGGGAGACTTTTTTGTAGGTATTGGTGTGTTACATGTGTCTACCGAATTCTGTACATGTATGTGAAACATAGCTCGACTTTGTTGAAATTTTACAGGTGGAGCTATCAAGCCATTTTTCCAAAACCCATATCAAATGTAAATTTTCACCACTTGTGTGCAAAGTTTCATAAGTTTTCAAGCACATTTAGGCCCTCAAAAAATGCAATTCATTTTGGAGAAGAAGAATCATCTGAGTAATTCCAATAGGGTCCCAGCACCAGCGGTGCTCGGGCCCTAAAAATCAAAATTTTGAATAAATCTGTGTCACTTTAAACCAGATTGGAACTGGGAATTTCAGCCAACTCTTGCCATTTTTATAAGTAATGTGCATCAAATGGTCAGTGAACAGGCTGTGGATGATCTGTGCCATCTGAGGCTGGTCTTAAGTGAGCAGAGGCAGTTGAAAGTTTTATTGAAAGAAATGGATAGAAAGGACATTTCTTAATTGAAATTCCTTCTCTCTCTCTCAATCTCTGGCACTAAAATGATGATATATTGAGAAAGGAATTCGCAGGAGAAACAAGCCTTAGCCCAGTTATAAACTGAGCCCACAAAAGTGGATGAACAGGGTGTTGAAGCTCATGGGTCAAGTGCGCTCAAGCCTCTGCCCAGAGGTTTCAAAAAGAAAGCAGGAGGTTGTTTGAAAACAGTTTCCTGTGTGGCATAACATGCTCCCACCCTTGAAGAACTGGTCCATTACAGGATGATTAGGAGAATGAGTTTATTATAGCATATGTGCAGCCTGTGTTTTCAAGCTTGTTTATTTGTGACTCTGTGGGGACCATTTTTAACCTCTTTTCTTTATGCTCAAGTAACAAGTTTGTTTCAAAAGAGCTGTGGTAAACCATAAGTCTTGGTAAAAAAAAAAAAAAAAAAAAAAAAAAAAAAAAGTGGTTTCCGCTTGCTGCAAAATGAAATCTTTGCATCCCCCTCACGGCAGTGCTCTGTAATGTCTTTTTATGTAGCTTCAAAACCCCTTTCATGGTTCAATTGCTTCCACTCTGAAAAAGCAGAGACCACGGAGAAAACATGTCCACGGGGCGAACCGTCGATACAGCATTATGACGGTGGATCTTGCTCAAAGAGTGTGCCAAAGATCCAGCTCTACATGAGAGTCATCTTCAAGCTTGCCAGTGAAAAAGAAAAAAAAGATGATGACATAAAAGACATGGCAGAACTGGGAAATGCAAAGAGAACAGGCTAGATTTAAATGTTTAGATAAATCAGTGTACGTGTCAATATCTCCTAGGGAAAAAAAATACCACTCTGTGGTGGTTTGAAAATCATGAAAATGTTCTACTTACGATGTATCTACTTCAAAACATAGTAAGAATTTGTGGTTTTTTAAATGTGGTCTAGAACTCACAACAAGACTTTTCTGTTTTGAACACACAACACAGAATGAAACTGAAGTTACAGACAATGAGTGAATGAAAAGGCAGTGATTTACATCCATGTCATTCCCCACAGCCAAAGGTATAGCCCTGCGGTTTTGGATTTCTTGGCCTCTGGAGATCACATTTCTGTCTTCAGAAAGGTACAACAAAAAAGTGAGAGCCAGAAGAAGAGGTAAGCACAGGTAGAACAAAGAGGCTCCTGTATTCATGGTCCGATTTATCTTGAATCCCTCAGTGCACAGGACATAACTGCAGCCAAACTCAGAGAACGAGTGGGAAGGAGGGGAGAGCGGCTGTGTTATGTATCGATCAAGTTCTAGCATAACAAACCAAGTAAGAACTCGACAGGCAGATAAAACCGTCAGTATACAAGCAGACTTGTTAGTTTACTTTCCTTGTTTATGTATGTTTTTAAAGGGGTCGTTTACCCAAAAATAAAAATTCTGTCATTAATTACTCCTCCTCATGTCATTCCAAACCCGTCAGACCTTCAATCATCTTCGAAACACAAATTAAGATTTTTTTTTATGAAATCTGAGTGTTTTCTGACTCTGTATAGACAGCAATGCAACTACCACGTTCAAAGGTACAAGGTAGGGACAAAAAAAGTCCATGTGACATCTGTGGTTCAATCTTAATTTTATGAAACTATGAGAATACAGTTCCTGCGCAAAGAAAACTTCTCTACCCTGTCAGTCTTTGACGCGTGTTCACAAGAGCGTTGCTGTCTATGCAGGGTCAGAAAACACTCAGATTTCATTAAAAAAAAAAAAAAAAAAAAAAAAAAAAAAAATGGTAGTGCACATCAGTCACGTTGCTAAGTGATGGCAAAAAAATAAAAAATAAAACAAATATTAAATAAAATATATTAATAATAATATATTTAAAATAAATAAATAAATAAAATCAATAAATCAATTTAAAAAATAATAATAAATAAAACTGCTGACTATAACCAGAGAACCAAAAAGTACATTTGAAATAATAGAAAACATTTTTTATTATTATTATTGTTGAAAACAGCCTTTTCAGGTTTCTTTGATGAATAAAAAGTTCAGAAGAACAGCATTTATCTGAAATAGAAATCTTTATATTATAAATTATTATAAATGTCTTCATCATCATCCTTGCTAAACAAAAGTATTAATTTCTAAATTTACATTAAAAATCTTACAGTGCAAAAACTTTTGACTGATAGTGTACAACTAGCCAAAAAAAAAAAAAAAAAAAAAACTATGAAGATATACACCAGCATAAATATTAAATAATAGGGTGAATTGGACATGATTGTGGCCACACACACTTTCTACATGAGCCAGTAGGCCAGAATGTGTGGACACTTGTAAGGGGAGCTATGTATGCGCCTAGTTCAAAGTTCACAGGATGCAGTGTTCACACAGTGGTGTGGAAGCCAAAAGAGCAAGAAGGGTCGAATCAAATCTAAAGTGGGTGGTGGAACATGCAAAACAAGGAGATCTGGAGTCTCATTATCATCAAGAACATCAGTATGGCTGCTATATTGGAGACCCTCGAATGTAAGAGTTTAGCGCAGATGGTCAGGAGGGTAATCAGTGTAATACCAAACAGGTGTGGGCTAAAAGTAAATGATAAACTAGCAGACAGGCGGACCCAGAGTTCAGCGCTGCAATGAACAGAAAAACACTTTCAGATGTGACTGTAGCACTTCCAGGCTACCTTTCATAGAGCTGACATGAACAAGTTGTCATTGTAAACTAAACTGGACGGGATGGGATGGGACAGAACGGCAGTAGCCCCAGCGGAAATGGCAGTGGTGTCACAACTTGGACGGCTGGTGAAAATAACCAACTATGGTGAAGTGTAGGAAGAAAATGTCTCCCAGCAGAGGTCTGACCTCTGAAGGACCACAGCCCAGTGTGGGATCAACAGCAATTACCACACACACATTCTACCCTGCGAAATTTCAAAGAGGTTCTGCTGGTGTTGATAGTCTGTGGTACCACTAGCATAATAAATAAAAGACAACTGATTTTCCACACTTCAGAAAACAACTGTCAGCTTCACTAACAGACTGCATTCAGACAGACTATTTAAAATGAAACACAGATCTGAGTTCATTAACTTTTATCCAATCCCTCCCTTTAAATATACAAACCATATATATGAATTCACACATCAACACTGAGTTCTATAGACCAACATGTCTTTTAATGCAATGGAATGTCTTTCAGAGGGAGAAAGATCAGACAAAAGTTTAACACAACAAATGAGTTTCCTTCACATTCTAGAAATATTCTCATCCACATGTGATGATAATCAGCAGCTAGTTTTCCACATTTTCTGAGAAAAGAGGTGGTGCTCATCTACAGTGCCACGGCATTGTTACTGTGTTTTTCGAGTGTTTTTTTTTTTTTTGCAGGTGGTCTATATCTTACACTAAAAAACACTGGGGGTTTTTTAGCCCAACTGATGGGTTATTCCTGTTGGGTCATAATGTTGGGTTATTATTCCAGCGTTGGGTAGTTTTTTGGGTAGCCCAGCTGTTGGGTTAGTGGCTGGGTCAATCTCACTGACTGCTGAAACTATACCCCTCCCCCTCCCTGTGACAAACTAACCCAGCGCGGGCACTGTAGCTGTTGGGTTACAGTCGAAGCGCAGGCTTTTCAATCTCCTCAGGAGACAGCGAGTACTCAGCGTGACTGATTTAGTGGACGTCCTCAGTGAAATTATGATTTGTATCGGTTTCATTCCATCTAGAAAGTCTTTAACGTGCTGGAAAAGATTTTTTTATGCAACGCAAAACGAGATGTCTTTCAGCTAAATGACTCGCGTTTCGCGTGATGAAATAAACTTATTTTATTCATTATATTCATTTATTCGTTATTAAAATATGATTTCAAACCTCTGTACTGTTTGTATATTGACAGGTTATGAAGTCGGTCACGGCATCTTTCAGCTACGACTGAAACGCGAGGCGGCGGCGGTCTGGAGTTCGCAATTTCCCCCGGGAATAGCGCCGGCCCAGATTTTAGCAATACACTGGCTAAAGAATCGCCAATATTTCAGTTAAAAAGGATAACAGAAAACAGCCTAAAGGGGTCATTGGATGCCCATTTTCCACAAGTTGATATGATTCTTTAGGGTCTTAATGAAAAGTCTATAATATTCTTTGGTTAAAAATTCTCAGTGGTTGTGTAAAACAACACCCTTTTTACGTTGTGAAAATGAGCTGAGCAAAAATCACCTCATTCTAAGGGGTTGTTCCTTTAAATGCAAATAAGCTCTGCTCACCCCACCCCCTCTTCTCTCTGTGGAGTGACAAGCCTGTTTACTTTAGCCACATTTAGCCGCTAAACTTCCTAACTACCAAGAACCTAAAATTCATTTAAAAAAAAAAAAAAACCCTTATAAACACTTCTGCTGTAAGTGAAGCTGGGTCACGAATGATTCGCGCGAACACAGACGAATATATGTAAATTGGGAGGCGCATTCCCTTTACAAACAAACGTAATCCACTGCATCTTCAGCGGCTCAGATGTGAGGAGTAAATGACAACCGCTATGTTCATTATTACATCAAGCAACACAACACCTCAATCTGAGATATTCTTGTCTTACATCCCTGCTCCAGCACTGAAACAATGGAGGTTACTGGACTGTGACAGCTGGTCCGAGGTAAGATGCTCATGTCAATCAACTATCGTGGGAGCGGCCTCTGTTGGTGTGACACGAAAAAGTGAACTTTGCTGATGATCCCTTTAACCTGAATTAAAATACTACTTTTAAATGTTATATTTTTTATTTCTAAAATGCTTGTTATACGAGTTAAAATGTATGCAAAGTTGAAAACTATGCTGCATAATTCAAATATTTTTGTCCATGGGTGTTTTCACTTATTAATTAATGTTTTATTACTGTTGCCTCTAGTAATTCTGTCTGCTTTTTAATTTCCAACCTATTTTGGTTCATTTTAAGCCAGCTATAGTAATTTTCCTTTAATATGTACATTTACATTCACATTTAGACATTTAGTCGACACTTTTATCCAAAGCAACTTACGAAAGAGGACAATGGAAGTAATCAAAATCAACAAAAGAGTAACAACATGTAAGTGCTATGACATGTCTCAGTTAGCCTAATGCAGTACACGTAACAAAGGTTTTTTTAAATGATATAATAAATAAAAAGAACAGAGAAGCTAGTGTTATTTATTTATTCATTTATTTATTTAAGAAAACAAGCAGTAAGTAAATGAATAGAGTATAAGTCTAAAAGGGCATTTTTTTTTTTTAAGAATAGAGAGTGCTAGAGTTAGAGGGTCAAACAAAGATGGAAGAGATGTATTTTTAGCCAATTCTTGAAGATGGCTAAGGACTCAGCTGTTTGAATTGAGTTGGGCAGGTCATTCCACCAGGAGGGTATATTTAATGTGAAAGTCCGTAAAAGTGTCTCTTTTGGGATGGCACAATAATGCGCCGTTCACTTGCAGAACGCAAGCTTCTAGAGGGCACATAAGTCTGAAGTAATGAATTTAGGTAAAGGGGTGCAGAGCCAGTGGTGATTTCGTAGGCAAACATTAATGCCTTGAACTTTATGCAAGGAGTTTGGTAGCCAGCGCAATTTGAATATTTGAGTTAATTAAGACAACCCCGCATGTTGGGACAAAGATTTAACCCAACTCGCTAGGTTACCAAAATAACTCAAATTTGGTTGTTTTAACCCAGCATTTTTTAGGGTACTGACTCAAATCAAAGGCGTCCATGTCAGAGCTTCTATGATATTAGGGTCTCTAGATGTGGCTTGGATCGTTCCTTCAATGCAAGGGATTTCTTTGCTTGTTTAAGTGCCTACCAGGTGAGAATTACAAGTCTGATTACTTAAAGTAACAGAATCTGTCTTAAAGAGCCATACAAATGCTTGTGTGTTAAACAATCATTTTCAATGTCTTTGTAAACAGACTGAATAATGGTCTTGGTATAATGGACTTTCAATGGAGGGACCAACACACAATAAACTAAGAGATGAACGCGTGGCAGAGACTGACACGGCAAAGAAGAAATTGTTGAATACAGACATTATTTTTGCTTTCTTTGCACACAAAAAGTATTCTCATAGCATCATTAAGACGGAATCCCTGTCGTCACATGGTATATTTTAATGATGTCCTTACTTCTTTTCTAGGCCTTGAATGTGGTAGTTGCATTGCTGTCTATGTCGGATCAGAAAGCTTTATTTTCTATATAGCGCCAGATCACAACAGAAGTAATAAAAGTAAGGTTACCTTTTGCCATAGAACAGGTCTATACCTTGTCCTTTAATTAAACAAACAAAATATTCTTATGTTATTTATCTTATTTACACAACGGCATGTCATTTCTGTCTATAACGTGGACACGTTTACAATTTCTCCGTGAATACGCGGACGGGATTGCGGAGTCTATTCATAAAAATGGAATTTACTCTATAGTGCGGAATGCCACAGAATTCGTAACTTTTTGGATGAATAAAGCAAAAGTAGGTCTCTCACTTAACTCGAATCGCAATATGGACTAGTGTCTGTAAATATTAAAATGCAAAAAGACGGTTTAGATATGAATCCTGCATGTACCGCTTGGCTCTGTATGAATGAATGGCGGAGACGTGGTTCTGTTTACTAGACAAATACTAAAGAACACGTGAGGTGGTTTTCAGCCTTTGGGTCTCATTATATGACGACATAAACACATGAACTTAATCTCCAGAGTTGCTGTGAGAGTCACTTCATGTGAATTTTACCGTTTCATTTGAGAAAATTAGCATCATATCATAGTGTATACACACAAAAACTAACTGGCAACCTGTCAAAATAAAAGTAATGTTTAACATGTAACAGAAATGTATTAGTCTTGTATTACTTTAGTAGAGTATAATGTAGGTGTTTATATATTCCTATTTTTGGCAAATTTAAATAAAACAATAAAATGCTAAATAAATAAATATTACAACAAGTTTACCCACCTAATTTTAGTAAAAAAAAACATGGAAATCCTAGGGGAAACACTGGTCTTACAGGTTTGGACCGACATGAGGATGAGTAATTAATGACAGAATTTCCATTTTTGGGTAAACTAGCCCTTTAAGAGGTTTAAAAAACCCTAAATTTAAGGTAACTCTAAGGCAACTGCCAATAATAATGAAAAGCTGAAAGTAATATTTTTATTTATATTTTTAGAATCTTCTCTTATGAATATTTCTACTGTTCTAAGGGTTCTGGGTAATAGTAGGGTCAACAACTTCTTGTTATATTGGTACACAAACCATTTCCTTTATTTTTAATGCTCCATAAAAAGAAAAATTAGGGTTTTTAAAATATTGACCAGTGTTATAGCTTGCAAGAAAAGAAAGACAGAAACCAATTCAGATAAATATTTAAGTTTCCAGAATTCAAACCACTGTGACTGCATTATTAACTGAATAGGAAGATTTTATTTTACACTTTAAACGGTCTTCCACACATTCTAAACTAGAAAAAGTCTCAAACAAGTGTGAAAAGAGCGTAGACTAGTGTACAATTCAATAATAGGTTGAGTCATGACCAAAAAAAAAAAAAAAAAAGCACAAACAGAGAAAAGGGGCCTACCCCCCATTTAGTGTGGCAGTTCAAATAGACAAGCATACAAATGAGAATACTACTGCCAGTCATTTCTATTCTATTCATGGTCTCCTTTTGTAACAGCTCCCTGCTCGTCTTTCAGCTCGCCTTGAAAGCTTTCTTCAACCTCTTTTCTTGCTTTGGGCACATGTTCAAGTCGAGTGAGTATGCGGGTAAAGCACAAGAATCTTTCAATGGTGCCATACTTTGCCCTGTTATTTTAGAAGCAGCTGTAAGGCATCTTTAATGGGGAATGATTTTACTTGATACTGGCTGTGGTTTCAGGCTTGGTGGCATTCCAGTCAACCATTATCTCCTCTACCATCACTAGTGAAAATTTGATACAGTGTGCTGAGCAAAGGGCAGAAAAATCCTATAATACAGCGCCCATTTTCCACTACTTCAGTAGACGTGATGCTCTCTACGGATCACTAATGGAACTTCCATGTACCGCAGGCAAAAACAGAACTACATGCACAGGGAACTAAACGCCATCTATGAATTAAGTAAAACAACACTTGGAACGTCTACTTGGATCGGCAGTAAATAATCTTGTGTATTTTAATTAGTAACTTGTCAACTGTAGGTAAACTAGACTTATTTTAATCCCACCACAGATGAGCAACATGGGTGTGTGGGAGGCACAGGAAGCCCCAGGTGCTTCAGCAGGGGTATAATAAGTGTCTAAGCGTGCGTGTTTATTTATGTGTGCTGACCAAAGCTCCCTGAAACCCCCCAGCGGTGAAGGATTTATAGGCTCGGACAGAGGAAAGCACATTTGGAGAAATAATTATTAATACTTCCAGAAAGTATCTCAGTAAATGACAACCCCCACATGAGCAATGCTAGGAAGTTCTGGGTGCCCTTTAAGAGTTGTGTTGCCTCCCCAAGTTCTGTTTGTCAAAGTCAACATAACAACAAAAGTGACAAAACGTTCTTTGCTAAATGTGATTTGTTCTTTGAAAACATTCAGTTTTTTTTCATTGAATATCCTATCTCATCACAGTCATGAAAGTTGTATGAATGTTGTTTCATGTTGACCTTAAAGGCCTTTATCTGGTAGCTTCTGCTTATTTGAAACCAAAGGAAAGTTAATAGTTGTTGCCATGTTTAAAAATATTTGGCCTAACGGTCATATTTTTGCACTGACATTTGCAGTTATACAAAGAAAAGTTCTAGTAAATATTCTGAATTTAGTAAACCTGTTTAGATCTGGTGTAGATTTATGGCAGGAGGGTCAATAAACTTCTAGTCTCAGACATACCGAGTTCAAGTCATACTAAAAACGCAGACAGATTTGCTTCAGAGGGCAGTAACGGGTAACGACGCAGAAAGTATTCCTGGAACTGCCATTTGTCAGTTTTCGCCGCCCACTTAGTCTTTATTTCATTATAGTAAACACCATATCATCACAATGAAAAGTTGAAACAGGTTTAAGGTCACCTACATTTTTCTTCGATGAAGTACTACAGATATCATCATCTGAAAAGTGTTTGCTCCATTCCAAATGCTCACTGAGCTAATACATAAAAGCAACTGTGATGATTAACATCAAACAAGGTTACAAAGACAAATCCTAAGGCTATTCTTCAATCCAGACACAACCGCTCTTCAAAGTACTGTAACATGCATAGGTACGTATATTATATTACATTCGTTTTTAAACATGTTTACCACATCATAGGCTCCTAAAAAGAAACCTACAGAGCCAAATGTCCTTTTAAGATGACAGATTATAGATAAATGTTGTTCAGAAGGCTTCAGTTTATTGAGTCCAACTTGTTTTCCTTTAAACAAGTCATTTCTATGTGCTAACAAAGAATCATTTTAGTAAAAACTATAAGACAAATTAAGTTACACAAGCTTTTTTTTTTTATTATTATAAAGGAATTTAAGTTATTATAATTTTGACTTAATGTAAAGGGGAAAGTTCACCCAAAAATGACAATTACCCTATGATTTACTCATCCTCAAGCCATCCTAGGTGTATATGACTTTGTTTTTTCAAACAAATACAATCTGAGTTATATATATTAAAAAAAATAAAATAAAATTCTAAATCTTGCAAGCTTTATAAAGGCAGTGAAAAGATCGAAAAATTGAAGCCAAGAAAAGTGCATCCATACACCATTAAAGTACTCCACATGGCACCGGAGAGTTAATAAAGACCTTTAAGAAAAATATCCATATTTAAAACTTTATAAATCGTAATTTCTAGGTTCTGCTAACTGTCATACTAACGTAAGCTCCGGCGAGAAGCAACAAGCACAGAAGTGCAGTGGGGAGAGCAAAACAAAACATTGGTCACAATTTAGAAATAAAAAAACAAGGATTTGTAAAGAAAAATGTCAGAGGATTTCAATACAAGCCAGTGGAGGTTACACTATGCCAACACATGACTTCGCTTCAGAAAGCCTTTATTAACCTCCCTGAGCCATGTGGAGTACTTTCATGATGAATGGACATACTTTTTTGGCCTTTAAAATCTCAACACCCATTCACTGCCATTATAAAGCATGGAAAAACCAAGCAATTTTTTAAATATATCTCTAATTGCATTTGTCTGAAAGAAGAAAGTCATATACACCTAGGATGGCTTGAGATTTAAGAAAATCATGAAGCAATTTTCTTTTTTTGGGTGAATTATCCCTATGTTCCATTTAAATAGCACTGTTTTGCAAGAATATTTAAACGGTAACCAATAACCAAGAAAAATATGAATACAGTCACTTCACTATGTTATAGCCTATGAAATCAAAGCATGATCACTAGATTTTTATATAGGTTGTTAATATAATTTAATCAGCAACCAAACTGTGCAAGTTACTGCCTTCCGTCTAGGCATGATGTCTCGCTTTTTGCAGACAATGCAACTGCAGAGTACAGCAACTTTAAAATAGGGGTAAAATCAAGTTTGAGAATTTTCATTACTAAAACATCTAACTGACAGATTTCCAGTGTCCTGCCTATGATAAATTTGACTGGACAAATAAAAATCTAAAAGTAATTTTTCTCAGTTCCACACTCCAGCAAGTTAAGGTCTTTTGCCTCTGTAGGGCAGAGTGGTCTAGATGACCAAACAACATTGTTCAGTGTTGCGATTGTTGTCAAGTTTCCATCCAGGTTTTTGTGATGTTTTGTTATCGACAGAGAATATGCATTAAAAAAAACTTCGCGAAATTTCTGTCTCCAACTTGTTTCCACCCAACTGGCTTTTTACTGATAAAATGGTGTGCGTGATGACGTCATCCCTAAAAAAAACGAACTGTCGCACAAGTTTTGGTGTATCGCCAAAAAATTGCCCTACAGCTGTTTCCATACATAATTCTACCTACTGCACAAATTACATAGGTTAGTCCTGTTCTTTATCTATTTGAAACAAAACTTTAAAATATATGTTATTTAATTGTACATGCCTACATAAAATTACTTTTATTAACAAGTTTTTTGTACTTAGGCCTATAGACTATTTAGATACTTCAGCATCAAGCAATATTCATAAACAGGTGCAGTTGTATTCTTATTATTTTTTGATTAAAGTTTATGGAAACAGGAATGTTCATTTCGGTTATTTTATTTCTCCTAACCAAAAACCGATGGTCGTTAAACCATTATTAACCGTTAACCGACAAGATTATGTTAAATTACAATTAAATTATGTGGCTGTAACCCATTAATACCTAAATTTGTTTTCCAGGGATTAATTTTGTACCCGCAAAAACCAGCACAAACAACAGAACGTGAGGATTACGCACCTGCAGCGCTTCTACGAACAGAGAAAAACATCATAAAGCTATATATAAAGAAATAATTAAGCTTATGCGCAAAATAAAAAATTCTAATCAATTAATTTAAGAAAATGAAAGAAAAAAAAAACAAGTAGCAGCTTATATGCACACTTTTTCTGATGTGCTCAAGAAAGCGGCATCCTGTTTATTTCCTTTATTTTACAAAAGCACAATGTTTTGTTTTTATTGTGAATGTACACAAATAAAATAAATATTTAAAATAGTTTTGAATAATGTCCTACTCTTATAGGACCACAAAAGGAGTATTGTTGTAAGATGTTTCCACTTTTATTAAAAAAATCCTTGGATGGAAACCAGACTACAGATTGCTGTTTTAGTCCACGAGTTGAAGCGACAGCAACGGAATTCAATGATCACGAAGATTCAGTTAGCACATGCCTAAATGTGGTCCTTGAGAATAAGTTAACCTTGAAAATGCTTCATCTGTATTCAAAACACTTCAGGTCACGGTCTGAGGGTCAATGTGAGGCCCAAATGCACAGAACCACCAGAATTAGAATTCCATCTCTACAAAGCTCTACAACTATAAAATGTTTGGCTTCATTTTAAGTCCACTCACGTATTCTCACGGCTGGACTTTACTTCAGGTTCTTTGATCACTTTTAAAGCAGTGACAATCCTTTCTTTCAGTGCCCCATCACTGAGTTCAGCTCTCAGCTCATTAATGAACATTAGTTTCCTGCAGGCCTGCTTTTCCTGAGGCCAGGGTCTGAGGGAATCGCTTGGATGGCTAGGCTATAGGCTTGAGTCTGTGGAAAGCGCATTGTTTTGAAGAGACAGGTTCCAGATTGTCATGGCTGAGTTGTGGCAGCTCCGTAATGAATCTTGCTTGGTGCTCAAAAGGAGTCTGCGCCAGTCATTAATTACAACCACATGAGCCTGTCCTACTACAGCTGCCACCGCAGTCAAGCAAACAGAGCTTGTTCCGTAAGAGGTATCCTCAGAACTCCCCGCCTTCACTGGAACAACATGGCAGTACAGCTGCTGCTTAAGTAAACAAACTTCGACGGGTATGATACGAACTAGGAGGGCTCGCTTACTCACATGAGAGGAAGGCTCAAGCTGGTTTGTAAATGCAACACAGTACAATGTAGTTAAGAGCTAAAGACACTGTGATAAGCCTAGCTCCATAGAGAATAGTTTATTGTACTCTTGAACACTTGGCAATGCCAGTCACAACGTCACAGACAGAAGTCATTCCAGAAACAGAATCCCTTGTTGGAATCCCTTGACATAAATGTGCTTTCTAACCAGCCATCAAGCTTTGTGGTGAGTCAGCTGTCACTCTTCATTAAATGAGATCTCTGCATAACACTATAAATTTGGTCTCTTGTCCATTCTTGCTGTTTTTCTGAGTGTCAGGATCAACCCGGCATAAACACATTGATTTAAATCAGCAACTCACCCACCTCCCTTCACGCTGCCATGGAAACTACTGATAAAAGACTGAGCCAGGCCAAATACCTCAACCTCTTGAGGGCTCTCCTAATATGGAGTCAGAGGAGAAAGCCTGCTGAAGACAAAGGCCAACATCTCCAAGAGATGTAACCTTTCCTTTTAACAAGAATTAGGCAGTAATATTGAGAACGCTCCTTAAAATAGTGGTTTCAACTGCGAGACCAGTGAGATGAAGACTGCTCTGGAAAAACACCAAAGAGAAGTCGTCAAATACTCCATCACAAGAGCAGCTCTGCAGAGAACGATTCTCCAGGGGTTTGTATCATTTGAGCATCCAGCTCAGATCTTTGATCCAAGACAGAAACGCACTTGGCTAGTGGAAGTATACAAGAAATTGTAACAAAATTGAGCTACTAGATTTCTCAAGTTTCTTGTGGACTGGCCAAATGTCAAAGTGTTCAGAACCTCTGAAACGCTTTGCTCGTAGCCCTTGCAAAATTGGATGGATTGAAGACTAGTCAAGCACTTTCTCTTTACTATGAACTACATTATTATCACATTACAAGACCTCAAATTGACTGTGAATACATTAACTAATTGAAACACAGCAACCTAAAGCCTTAAAAGACTGAAACCATCTGTCTGTAGCATCTATTCAAGGCGCTTCCACTTTTTACAGGAGAAAAATGTTTCATAGACAGCAAGTTTACATCGTAAATCAGAGTGGATGTGTTTCGTGACCTAAACATTCCACGTATTGCCACAGACTGTGGAAGGCCATCTAATGATCCCCCAAAATAACTCAGACACAAGAGGGCTGACGCTGTCTGTTAGCAATGAAGAGCTGGATAGTTGAGATTTTTCATCCCTGTGGTGTTGGGACTCTGAAGGAGAGAGTGAAGCTTTCTCTCTTTACTATATCAGTATGAGACTGGACGAACGGTGCAGTGATGTCACAGGGAAAAGCCATAGATCCTTACAAGGGAGAAAAATTCACAAGTTCGTTATAGTAAACAGGGCTTTTTAAAAAATATTTACCTCATTGAAAAGCATCCTCATGCCCTTTTCCATTGCTGTTCTGATACTTTGAAATGACAAATTGAATTATTGAATTAAATTATATTTTTTAAGCACCACATGACTGGCAAAAACAAAACATCAACTGAGCAGAAACCGAAGCTGAAATTTACCAAACCACCATCAAAACATGGCTTTCACTGGCAATCTCCATAAGAAGCCAGCACGTTTACTTTTATGCTATACTGAGTGAACTCATGGATTCGAGAGGGCTGATTGTGATACGAATGTAAATATCACATCAAACATCGCCTTTCATCATTCGCAGTAATCAGCAATGAGATCTCCTTTCACATACATCAGAGTCACTATAGAACATGTATAGGATGAGGTTATTTGCAGTGACAGCTCTGAAGAAGAAGAAAAAAAAAAAAAAAAGAGAGAGGGGGAGGGGGATAAGATTAAGATCTGTAAAAGGAATTACAGAACTCCTGAAAGCTCAGACAGGAAATGACAAGAGCATGACAGAAAAAGCAAGCAAGCAAGGGGAAAGAGAGGTAAAGTAGAAAGCGGAGAATGAGAAAGAACACGTCATTCTAACATAAGCCAATAACTGCCAATGTAAGTGAACCATCTGCAATTTTGGAAGAACATAGAAAATGAATAGTGTAGTTTTTAAAAGCTTAGTTTCGATTCCACACGGCAAAAAAGGATACAAACACCGTGTGCTGCCCCCTAAGTCGACTAACCTTTAGTCGACGAGAAGAGGCTTGATTGACCAAAATTTCATTTGTCGCTTAGTCACAGAAAAAAAAAGTCACACAGTCCGTGACGGACAGATCGTTAATGGCTTATCTATGTGGTAATACAGTACATCGGGCAGGACATTCAAACGCTTGCCTATCATTCATCGACCTCACATATGGCTTTTCATCTGAAAGATGTATGTAATAGCAACTTACATAGCAGCTCAATCTAACGTTAACCTAGAAAAATGTGCACTATTCACGTGTCTTTGTGGAGTGTGGAAGCTGAACAGTAGCACGCTCACTGCATGACAGATGGAGGCTCCGGTGCGGTCATTTGCTCTTAAAATACTCAGTCATTTTTGGTCATACAGACAAAAGTAATATATCTTTAGAATCTGTAAAGATATTATTTTGTTAGCACACAAAATAATGCTTTTGTAAAATAATGGAAAAAAAACAGGATACGCTTTCTGCAGTCTCTGCCTCTGTGAACTTGTGTGGAAAACTTTGAAACTCTGTGTTATACTTGCCTTACAGACATTAAAAATATCTATAGAGAGTGAAATGACTATTTTTAAATGAACCAATTTAAACAGGAGACAGATATTCTTAGATTATGTAATCCGTATGAAACAGGCGAGGAGGAGATGGTGAGTCATTGTCGCTGACTTCATCTCTTAAAGGAGCAGTCCACTTCCAGGATCATCCAAGATGTTCATGTCTTTCTTTCTTCAGCCATTAAGAATTTATGTTTCTTTTTTGAGGGAAACATTTCAGGATATTTCTCCATATAATGGACTGGTATGGTGCCCCGATTTTGAACTTCCAAAATGCAGTTTAAATGCAGCTTCAAACGATCCCAAATGCGTTTGTGAACAATCCCAACCGAGGAAGAAGGGTCTTACTGAACGAAACGATTAATTATTTTCATTTTAAAAACATACAATTTAAATACTTTTTAATCTCAAACGCTCGTCTTGTCTTGCTTTCCCTGAACTCTGGGTATTCTGGTTCAAAACAGTTAGGGTATGTTGAAAATCTCCAATCTCATGTTCTCCCTCAAATTCAAAAATCATTTCAAAATCATCCAACATCACTGCAGAAGTACCGACCCAATTTTTGCAAAGTGAACATTTAAAGAAGATCAAACACCCTTAACAAAAAAAAGGTAAAACAGCAATTTAGGACAATTTTGAAGTTGAGGAAGAACATGAGATGGGACTTTTTTTTTACGACATACCCTAACTGTCATAAATCATAAAAAAAACTGTTCAGGCACAGTAAGACAAGATGAACGTTTGACATTAAAAAGTATAGAAATCGTAATAATTTTATGAAAATAACTGATTGTTTCGCTAAATAAGACCCTTCTTCCTCAGCTGGGATCATTTGAAGACGCATTTAAACTACATTTTGGAAGTTCAAACTCGGGGCACCACAGAAGTCTACTATATGGAAAAAAAAAAATCCTGAAATGTTTTCTTCAAAAAACAATTTCTTTACAACTGAAGAAAGACATGAATATCTTGGATGACAAGGAGGTGAGTACATTACCTGTACATTTTGGTTCTGGAAGTGGACTTCTCCTTTAAGCCGAAAACAAAGAAATCACTAGTTTATCAGTAAGTTATTAAAACGTTAATCCAGTCTCCTTGCTGTTTTTCCCCTGACACATTCATAATCATTATATCTGCCGGTGCGCTGTGGCAAGCTTTTTTTTTTTCTCTCTCCTCTTCGCATGCACTTGAGCGCTTATTAGGCTACAGGCATTTACAGTCTCATTATTTTGATGTATATGGTTTATTAATTAACATATAATAAATAGTCAACTAATGCTTAAAATGAACAACTACAATTCGACCAGAAAAATCTTTACATACACCACAACACAAAATAGGACTATAGTATTAACTGATATCCAGGTCAAGATATGATTCTTTGTGATTATTTTGTGTTCAAAATTGATTAATTTACTTCCCTAGATCCAGGTGGAAAAAAAAGTGTACTACTTAAAAAAACAAACAAACATGTATTTAGTTATCACTTGTAGTGTACTTGAACCCACTAGTGCAGTGGTTTTCAATCTTGGTCCTGGAGACCCACTGCTCTGCACATTTTGTGTGTCTCCCTTATTTAACACACCTGATTCAGATCATCAGCTCGTTAGGAGAAAGATCCATGTACTGAACTGAGTGTGTCAGATAAGGGAGACATACAAAATGTGCACAGCAGTGGGTCCCCAGGAACAGGATTGAAAATAGGGATGTCACAATTCTCAATATAATATTGAACCGTTCGGTACGACATCCACAGTTCAATACGCGCTTGTGAATTGCGTTTTATCAGTTTGCATTTAAATAACTTCCTTGTTTTATTTCTCTCGGAATTTGCTGTGTGTGCCCGCGACTTCACATGCTGAAATGAGGAAACGCTTCCCTGCTTATATTTGAAAAAGCAACACACGCAGAGCATCTTCCATTCTAATGACATGCAATGATAAACCTTTCTAAACCTGTTGTCCAACAAAAGAGTTCTAAAAACAAAAGTTATAAAAAAACATTATAACTTGTTTTTAATTCACAACATCAGGCGAGTGTTTAAAATAACTTCCTTATGTGATCTGATGTGGATTCTAATCACAGAATGAGGCAGACAATAAATTCTATACTCTATGTTCTATATTGTTCTATACTCTATATTCTATGTATGTCGATTAGCAATGACTTATAAAAATACACAAGATGAAGAACACGGATAAACCATATATTATTGCAGACGAGTGTTTATTGTCCTTACATTTCATCACTCAAAACGTTTAACGTTATATCTTGTTTTTAGTCAGTTACAGCAATAGCGATGGCTTTTAGCCATATTAGAGAAGCACGAGGGCGTCCAGTATGAATGAACCCCATTCTATTTTGTGTAAAAATCGAAAAAATAATACCTCTGTCAAAAGAAAAAATAAGCAGACATACTAAACCACGCTTTTTCCAGTGTACAGAGGTATACAGCAGTATTTTGTTAATTTGTTGCAAAAAAAAATAAAAAAAATTGTATGTTAAAAGCACACTTTGGTAGATGTTTTTAAGATTATCTTCAGAAGTACTAAAGAATCATTTTTAGTATATAATGTACTTCTTCCCCTCCAAATATTTTTTTAAACACAAATGCTGATGAGAATGTCAACATAATATCAAAAAGGTTGTAATAAATATAAAATACAGCAATAATTTTAAATATAAATGTTAAATAAATGAGAAATCAAAGCCATTTACTTTTGAAACTGTTACATCTGCAATAACAATATTGAGGAAATTTAAGCTTTGCCATAAAATGTGAATCCCACAAATATAAATCCATTCGACTCCTAAGAGAAAACTGAGACCTACATTCATTCAAAGCACCAAAAAAATGGCATCCATATAACCACAACCATAAACTTTTAAGTTAAGGATTCCTGTGAGTCATAGAACAGGATCTCCGAACCACATCAGAAGTAATCAGACTCCTGTGCACAACAGCAGACACCTGATTCTCTGAGGCAGAGGCGGCGCAAAACTACAGGATGCTGATGTCTCTGAGATAAATGCATTCAGGGACTTCTCCTACTTGCAACCTCACTGCTTACAATGGCCCTCAGTCTACTGCAGCATAACAAGGTGGTTTTGATTCCAAGATGGGCAGCACCCATTGTTGAAACAGAATGGAGGGGGAAAAAAAATGTTAACAGAGAAAGACACAGCGACTGCTGGCATGAGTTTATGCTACACATTATTACTTGATATAAAACATTCAGGTTCAAAACGAATGCAGTCTGAGTATGTTAAAGGATCCCAGAACGCAAAAAAAGAACATGACACGGCAGCAGAAGATTGAAGGGGCAAATGACATATGTATTTTTGAAAGAGCAGAAATTAAGGAGCTCCATTCAAGCACCCATCACAAGACAAACGCCAGAGCACCCCGCATAAAACAACAGGCGACATGTTGATGATAATAACCTGATATGATCATCAAAGAGTGTAAAAGCCCACCAGAAAGTTCATCAATCATCACTGAGTAGACAGAAATGCAGAGCCCCTAGAAAGAGGCACTCATAGCTATGAGCTCTGTTTCCAAAGCCAGTCGTGACAAAAAATATGCAGGTCAGCTTTACAGAGGATAACAGAGGTATGAGACCAGAGGGGGACAATGATCTTTCAAACCTGTTCACATTTCACAAAAGCTAAAATAAACCCACACAGTGCCTTTCAAATAACTTTGGCGAATTTAAACAAAATATTATGTACAATAAGTTTAAAGGGATAGTTCACCCAAAAATGAAAATTCTGTCATTAATTACTCATCATCATGTCATTCCTAACCTGCAAGACCTTCGCTCATCTTCGTCAAAATAACAAGGGCATTTTGGCCTACATGGACTATTTTAACGACGTCCTTACTACCTTTCTGGGCCTTGAACGTGTTTGTTACATTGCTGTTTATGCAGGGTTAGAAAGATCTCGAATTTCATCAAAAATATTCTAATTTGTGTTCTGAAGAGGAACGAAGGTCTTTGGAAAGACATGAGTAATTAATGACAGAATTTTCATTTTTGGGTGAACTATCCCTTTAAGTCATATTGTATAAACGTTATATCGGCAGTCACGCTCTTTCTAGACATCAGCATCAGCCATAAATATACAAACATTGGTCAAACACTAAACAAAACCACCACAGACCCGTCTTGAACATCTGGTTAGGTTACATCCTTTACAAAATTCAAAGCATTCAAATGTAAAACGTTTAAGTGCTGCCTCTCATTTGAAACCTCATACACCATATGGCAACATTCAAAAGTTCAAGCTTTCAAGCTAAATGCTACAGCATTTGCATCACATTACATAAATGCCACATATAATTCCTGTTTTATTTTCAGTCTAATAGAAATTGCTCTCAATTTGAGCTGAAAGGGTAAAGCCTCAAAACAAGTTCAAACAAGGCTGCTCCAAAATGCCCTTGTCTCTGCTTCCTCTTTCCAGCAGGAAATTGATGCTCTAGTCCCCAACCCTTTCATTAACTACGCTGTGACATTAGAAATGATAATGACTGCTTATAAGCCCAGTCACAAATACCCGGCAATTAACAACCACTAATCAGTTCTCACTGCATTAATCACAACGGTGCTGAATCAAAAACCTACTCTGAACACAAACATAGCAAGGGCATCACAAAGCCTTTTATCTTCAAGAAACATGAATGCATTAAATTATTCAGAATACAAAACATTTGGTTTGGTCCCATAGTCAGAAAGAGGACTATATTCTGCACAAATTTAACATTTAAGTTTAGGCAGAGCCATTAAGTCATAAACGAACACATAAACAACCATATGTTGTTAACTAACTACATAATTATATCTATAGTTTTTCATTAGGATTACAACAGTATGAGAAATATATGCAAATACACTCTCTCACATTATACTTAACCTTATAAAGCTTACTGTATCATGTAAAAATATGAGTCAAATGTATCAAATACATTCAACAGGGTCACTCCGTGTCAACTCAACCAGAGGCCTTGAAAATTAAGAATTCAACAGGAAAGTTTATTAAGAATGAGAATCTATAAGGATATTAAAATATACTGCATACTTTTACAGTTATAAGCATGCAAACTTTGAAAAAGGAGTATTTATGGCACTCAGACAAGTATGTTTTATGCAATTGTGTTGATAGATAATCACAAGATACATTTCTAGTTTCAGTATTATTTGTTTTTCAGATATTTCTCTTTAAAATTTGTTTGTTGACCACTGAAAATATATATACATACATACATACATACATACATATATATATATATATATATATATATATTATATATATATATAAATAAATACTCATGGAGCTGCATTAAGATCTCCATATATCTGGGATCGAACAATCAAGGGATACCAATAAGATACCAATAGGAACGTTTGTTAAAAACCAGAATCTTCAGGGGATATTGAGATATCTTTATTACGTCTTGAGTTTTTACCATTTTTACCATTTTTGAACTGTCACCATTAGCATATTATGAAGCAAAGATTGCTAAAGTCAACAGATTTTACTAATAGACCTACCAATCTCGAAGTAAAAATAAAATAATGATGCTACCAGTTTTCCTAATTCATTTTTTACACCCCTCTAATTTGGCTCCAAATCTCAGATGAAAATTGTCATTTTGGCCCCTATCTACAAAACAGTGGATTACTCAGTAAATATACATCCTGTGACTTTCACCACTATTTATGTTGGTCTTTCTACAGACTTTATTTTTTAACAAAATCAAGCTGGGGAAGTTTCTGAAATTTGGTTGATTTGACACGGAATGACTCAAAAGGCTTTTGAGGCAAGTTATTTGTACACCTCTCCATCAATATTGTATTATATTGCATTATATGTTTTGACCCCCAAAATGAAAACTGCAGAAATCTTCTAATAAAACTAGGCACTTAAATGTCACTATACTACTAAGACATATTATTGAGAGATACTGAGTGACAACAATGCATTTTATGTAAGTAGTCTGGTTATACTGTTATAAAAATCTCTGATTCTCATCACAAGCTTACATAATTTGATTTAGTGATTTTTGGCTACATAAAAGGTAATATCAACAGCAGAACCAAAATGTATTCCAGGGTTAAATGTGCATTGCATTTGTATTTGCTGACTGGTCTGACATAAAGCAGAAAAACTTCTAAGGAATAATCCATTGTGTGTCAACTAATTCTGACACACATCAACGATAATGAATGACTCAGATCAGCTCATACGCCTCTGCTCTGTATCTTGTGAATGTGTGATATAAACCTTACAAATCACCACAATTAACAAGCATGAAAAGCATTGGAATACAATTGGAAAACTTTCTAGCAACCAGTTTCGACCCAATGACAAACCCAATGGCCTTTAATTCTTCTTAAATAGCAGGCTGAACTATAACCTCACAAAACTACTTTCACATATGCATTTTATAACACTTCTCTGCAGATATTAGTGATTTTCTTAAGCATAAATTGAGGTTACAAGGACGCTGCAGATTGTTTGGCCTATCAAAGCTAACATATGGAGAGCTAACAAACTACAACAAAGTTTCTAGCACTTCGTAAGCATGTTTAAAACAGCTTTACTGTACTTCTGGAGACTAAACAGACACACGAGGTAGTGTTTAGTAGTTGTTAGAAGCAATTAAGTTAGTTTGACAGAGTGGCAAAAACTTTTACTTCTAAGCAAAACTTTGGATAGAGCAGGAATATAGACGGAGAAATAAAGTATACGCACCCAGGAGTTTCTTAACTTCTTCCTCGCTCATGAAGACGTTCACATTCGGCCTATTGTTATTGTTTATGCCCGGTGCATTGCTCGGGTTGGCGAGGCATCGGGCCCCTTCGAGAAGCAGGAGGAGAAAGAAACCCCCTAGCCTCCACAGTACCGTATGCGGCCAACCCTGGGACACCGACGACGCCGCGCCTCCACCGGAGCCCCGCGCTGGCAGAAACATCACAACCCACCGTCGCGTCAAAAAGTCTCTGCGATCGAACTGCACCACGGAACCTCATCCAAAGCTTGAGTTACTTCTTCCCGAGGGCGACATGCTACTAGGTTTGATGACGGCGCTCTCTGTCGACCCCTCTCTCCTCTCGGTATTGTCCCCCCTCACCCGCCGCCGCTGATGATAGCCGTCCAGCTAACTTCTGTTAGCTCGCGCTCAATCTCAGTGAACGCTCGGGAGCGAGCGGGACCAGTTGGACGTTGGTAAAGCGCTGTCTTTCTCCTGGGAGAAAGTCCTTAGCTTCTTTTTCTTAAAAGAAAAAGTCGGGGGACAAGCCACAAATACTATCCTAAACAAACCCTTAAAAGTGTCCTCCAGCTCTGTCCTTTCATGGTCTTTTCCAACCCCCCCGCAATCTCAGTTTTCATTGAAGAAAGGGGGCGGTATGGTTAAAGGAGGGGGGGGTAGTCATTTAAAGCTAGTGCGCGCACGCACGAACGTTTACGGGCGCGCTCCTGGGTTGGTGTGTGTTTAATGTAATGATAATAATACAGGCAGGTGACTCAGAACTGCAAGCTTTGGTTGAATCAGTTTAATCTCAAATGCATTTTGGTGAAATATGAAAATATGCATTACAGGAAAATGCTGTGAAAGTTAAGAAACAAGTAAGTTCAAATGTAATGTGACTCAATATTGTTTTTTTTTTTTTATTGATTGTTTTAAAAATGCAGTCATAACAAAGTACACTACCAGTCAAAAGTTTTTGAACAGTAAGATTTTTTAATGTCTTTTCTGCTTACCAAGCCTGCATTTATTTGATCCAAAGTACAGCAAAACTGTAAAAAATTGAAATATATTTACTATTTAAAATAACTGTTTTCTAATTGAATATATTTTAAAAATGTGATTTATTCCTGTGATAAATCCTGTAATTTATTCCTGATATCATTCACACATGATCCTTCAGAAATCATTCTAATATTCTGAGATGGTGCTCAAAAAATGTTTTAATTATTATTATGTTGAAACAGTTAAGCTGTTAAACTGCTTTGCAGTGATTTGTATTGTAAAAAAAAAAAAAAAAAAAAACAGTGTTATACAAATGTGACCCTGGACCACAAAGCCAGTCATAAGGGTCAATTTTTTGAAATTGAGATTAATACATCATCTGAAAGCTGAATAAATAACCTTCCATTGATGTATTGTTCGTTAGGATAGGACAATACTTTTGCCGAGATACAACTATTTGAATATCTGGAATCTGAGGGTGCAAAAAAAAATCTAAATATTGAGAAAATCACCTTTAAAGTTGTCAAAATGAAGTTCTTAACAATGCATATTACTAATCAAAAATTACAATTTTATATATTTACAGTAGGAAATTTACAAAATATCTTTACTTAATTTCCTAATGATTTTTGTCATAAAATAAAAATCAATAATTTTGACCCATACAATGTGTTTTTGGCTATTGCTACAAATATACCCCAGCGACTTAAGACTGGTTTTGTGGTCCAGGGTCACAAATGAACTTTAACCGAATTGAACTGAATTAAATTTTTTTCAGGTTTCTTTGATGAATAGAAAGTTCAGAAGAACAGCATTTATCTAAAATAAATATCTTTTGTAGCATTAATGTCTTTATCATCACTTTTGATCAATTTAAAGCATCCTCGCTAAATAAAAGTATCACTTTCTATAATTTATTATTATTATTAATTACTATTTTAGATCAATTCTGATCTTTGAATCTTTCTATCCATCAAAAATCCTTAAAAAAATGTAGTTCACTGTTTTAAATATTGATGATGATAGTAATAATAATAACGATGATTATAATAATAATAATAATAATAATAATAATAATAAATGTTTCTTGAACAGCAAATCGGCATATTAGAATGATTTCTAAAGGATCATGTGACACTGAAGACTGGAGTAATGATGCTGAAAATGTACCTTTGATCAGAGTAATAAATTACATTTTAAAATATATTCAAATGGAAAGCAGTTATTTTAAAACAGTAAAAAAAATATATATATTTCACAGAATTACTCCTTTTGCTGTATTTTGGATCAAAAAAATACAAGTTTAGTGAGAACAAGAGAATTCTTTAAAAACATTAAAAATCTTACTGTTCAAAAACTTTTGACTGGTTGTGTATGTCATAAAGGCTATATTAAAACAGCACAGTATTAAATACTTAAATAGCAACAATAGTTTAATATACTATTTTTTACATACAGTAAGGGATCTGTGACATAATATAAAAATAATAAACATAATATATCTGAAATTAATAATAATATCACATACAAAAACTTTATTAAGGTTGAATTTATTTTTCTATATTTCTCTAATGATAGCACTAAGAATAATTATTTATCTTTAATTATTTATTATAATTATTTACATCCACTTTGATGTATGTACAAGAACCTTTGCATCAGTTTGTTTCCTTAAATTGCAAATAGTTGATTGTAATATGCAAAGAATCATAAAGCTTATTATAAACTTTATCCCATTTATTTATTTTCTATATTTGTACAGCTTGTCTTTTGAACTGAGCTGGTCTCTGGTTTCTCCACTTCACACTAATGCAATTTTTATACAACATGATAGTATTATTATGTATATTTATATATGTATAGACATATTGCTATTTGCACTATAAGAAAAGGGTACAAAACCTGTCACTTGGGGAGTAAAAATAAATACACACTAGTATCTAAACAAAACCGCCCTAGTGACAGCTTTTGTACTTTTTCTTCTGAGAGTGTGGTTTGATGCTAACCACATTTTATTGTCTTAGTAGTTGTACTTTGCACAGTGACAGTAAAGATGAATCCAATCTAATCTAATGGCATAAATGCACTAACTGCAGGCCAATTCTTGGTGTAAGTGCTTTCTTAAAAGACACAATGAAGGTAGAGTAGGAATTTGATATCTGCAACCATCTACTTCCTGTGTCACCACATACCTGAAATTACCTGAAACTTGAAGTTTAGTGAGCAAGATCCATAACTACATATTTCACATAGCCAGACAGACAGTCTCAGGAAATTTTACCTTAGGAAGGAAGATCCTTAGCATTTTATTTTACAACATAGCGACACCTTGTGGTAATTCAGGGTCTAGCATAGCCTCATTGGTTATTTATCCTAAAACTCAAAACATGTTTCATATTACCCCCTCCCATCCGAAAAAGTGAAGAGACCATAAAGTTTTAACATTTTTATTATTAAAATATTCAACTACAAAAACAGACTATAAACACTATTTACATGATAGCTAGCAGACAGTTTTCCTTTACACAAACAGAAACAATGGTATGATGTTTTTTTTTTCCAGTATTTTGTGAGATCTTGCTGTAGGAGAGAACCAGGTTTGAATGAATGGTTGAATGAAAATACTTGTAGGTTTTTGAGACTGAACAGGCAATAATTCGAAAAATTCCCTGAGGGACTTGACGGTCACTACATGTCAATATCTCATAATATTTACATTTGAGGTATGCTATTTATTGCAGATAACTCCTAAATCATATGGTCAAGGTCATCTACAGATCTGGAGCTGTAAAGGAACAAATATACGTCCATAGGACAATGTAGCCAATAAAAGGTGACCAGTGATGCAAAAAAGGGTCAACAATGACGGTAATGCATCCTCATTTGAACTAAGACTGAGAGAAGCAGTTACTCCCCAAAGTCGTCATTGGTTCAGCCTCCTAAAATAGAAAAAACTAATTCAGTATGTGACAATATTATTTTGTTCATTTCTATTAGATATAAATTATACTCACCACTACTGTTGTTGTTTTTGAGTTCTTCTGTCTGATGAGAGAGAAGGAAAAATAGTTTAATTAACATACGCTGCATTAATACAGCAATTTATCAGCTTCATGCCATGATTTAAAGCTCACCCGAAGACGACAATTCTGTCAATAATTACTAACCTTCATGTCGTTCCAAACCCGTAAGACCTTCATTCATCTTCGGAACACAAATAAATATAATTTTGATGAAATCTGAAAACTTTCTGACGTTTTTTTATTGAATAAAGTCGTTATTTTATTTTCTTCACCCACAAAAAGTATTTTCGTAGCTTTAATTACAGTTGAACCACTGATGTCACATGGACTATTGTAACAATGTAGGGCCATATGAAATCTGTTTTATTTTTTCCAAATTCCGTTTGAATTTTTCTCAAATCCTTTTTAATGGTTAAATTAAATTTTATTAATCAAAGAGCATGTCTAATTAATTAAAATCATAAAACTTACACAATTTCACATCAGTTTAATAAAGGACATGTTTAGGGTCCTATGAAATGTTTTATTTTTTCTCACCATATGTTTTATTTTAATCAAATTCTGTGTTTTAGCATGTGTAATTATTTGAATGCATTCTTAATTTATTCTTAAAATAGTCTTATGAAAGGTTTTTTTACCCTCAGAAATTCTGTGTTGTGTATTTAAAATGTTCTGGTTATCAAATGAAGGCATAAAACATTAATTTCATTTATGTTTTAATTATTGACAATTAAAGGGGTCAGCGGATGCTAAGTTCACTTTTACATGTTGTTTGAACATTAATGTGTGTTGGCAGTGTATGTACAAATCTACCCTATAATGATAAAAATGCATGCAGTGGTTTTTAATTAATCTGTAAAAATAATCCCTTTTTCAAATCGAGCCATTCTCAAATTCCTGTCATTGTGGCGTCACACCGACAGAGGCCGCTCCCACAATAGTTGATTGACATGAGCGTCTTACCTCAGATCAGCTGTAACAGTCCAACCTCTTTGTTTTGATGCCGGAGCAGGGATGTAAATTAGGCAAGAATATCTCAGATTGAGTGATTGCGGTCTTGCGTTGCTGGATGTAATAATGAACATAGTGGTCGTCATTTACTCCCGACATCTGAGCCGCTGAAGATGCAGTAGATTACGTTTGTTTGTGAAGGGAATGCGCCTCCCGATCTACATATATCCGTCTATGTTCACGGGAATCATTCTTGATCCAGCTTCACTTGCAGCAGAAGTGATTTTAAGGTTTTTTTTTATTAATCTTTGCGATCCTCTTTCATAATAATGGAAATAATAGCGGCTAAATGCAGCTAAAGTAAACAGGCTTGTCTCTCCACAGAGAAAAGAGAGGGGCGGGGCGAGCAGAGCTCATGTGCATTTAAAGCAACCTTGACCAGAATGAGATGATTTTTGCAGAGCTGATTTTGGCAAGGTAAAAAGGGTGTTGTTTTACACAACCATTGAGAATTTTTAACCAAAGTATATTAGAGACTTTTCATTAAGACCCTAAAGAATCATATCAATTTGTGGAAATCATAGGGCCCTAACAATGTCCTTAATACCTTTCTTTGCCTTGAACGTGGTAATTGTGTTGCTGTTTATGCAGGGTCAGAAAGCTCCTAAATTTCATAAAAAATATCTTAATTTGTGTTTCGAAGATGAACGAAAGTCAAGGTTTTTGGGTGAACTATCCCTTTAACAAAGTCACTTTCCACCCCATGTTTACATCCACTGTACAGAGGCACCAGGAAGAACAGTTTACAATGGTTTATATGTTATACGTACTTGGAGTCTTAGGCAGTACTTTCTTAGGCAGCAAAGGCTCACAGATCTCTCTAAAACAAACATCCTGCTGAACTTTATATGTCCTTTTGTACCTGAGGGTGAAAACATTTGCTCAGTTAAAACAGATACGACTATTGAATCAGACTGGACCAAAACAGGACAATAGACATATCCAGACAGCAGACACTTACAAATAATGGCAGACACCATCCTCCCACACAGGGACACTCTTTGTTTCGGAGTAAAGGCGAGTACATGGGTGAGGTACTCGCTGACAATCTGTATACAAACAGGGCAGAGAAAGAACATATACAAAAGATGGTGTTGACTAAAGATGATATTATTTTTCATTTTGTTAAACTGATGCTTTTCAAATTACTTTGAAGAAACGTTTTTCTTTTACTTTCCCACCAACTAGACACTGGAATCTGTATTTCACCAATTTGGCATTTATTAGGGATTCACTGGTGTGTGTTTGCATGCTTGTGAATGAACAGATGTGGTTATACTGACATAGCTCACACCGTCTGCCCTTGAAAGCAGCGGCACAGTTGCAGCTGAACGACTCGTTGGTCTGCGCACATGTTCCACCATTCTGGCAGGGCTGAGTTCTGCAGTCTTGGGATGACTCTGAAATTTATTGAAATGTTTTTGGATACAAACACATAAACACAATACTTTGCTACATGAAGAGTTTAAACATTGGCGAGCTTGAAGCTTTTTCATGTTTGGATTTATTTAGCTGCTCTTTTAAATACACAATCACATACATAAATATGCATTTTTTTAAACAGCTATAAGTCACTTTTTGGAGGGCTGAACCATAATAGATTGCTGATAGATGTGGTTTGTTTATGGTGACTGTCATGCTGTAGATTTTTCAGAATACATGCAGTGGTATTCTGCCACAGTCTCTCTCTCAGCTGGGACCAATTAGAGAGTTTAAATACCACCAACTGTTAAAACATTGTCCTGTTTTAAGAACCATGAACCCCCTGTCTAAAGTTAATCAACAGTTTTCACTTGTCTAATAATAATCTTTATAAGGTTTTATTGCAAAATCACCTACCGGATTTACTCTTCGTCGCTTCTTCAGGAATTTCCAGAGCTAGACTTATCTTATTGGTGGTTTCTTCCATCTTTTCTAATTTGACTGGAGGTTCAGGCTCTGTTTAAAAAGATACAATGGCAGAAATTGAAAAATCAGGTTAAATAAAACTGGGGTTTTCAAATTGTTTATGCAAGGGACCACTTCCAAAAATATCAAGGCAGTTATATACAGTATTTTCATATATATTTACCTAAAATGTTAACCACAAAACTTAATTTTTCTCAAAATTAATTAATTGGCTTTTATTTTGAAGTACACTGCAGGCTACTAAAACCACATCAAATTACTAAAATATTATCTGAAAAATAATTACTTTGGAAAGTTAACAGTGTATCTTTTTCTACCCATTATTAGATCACTACAGATATAACCTGAAGAGTAACATTTAATTTATTTTTAACATTTTTATTTAGTGCTTTCATAATAAATATCATTCCAAAGCAAATTTCCAGAATATATTGAATTACGATTCCAAGCTTAAAGCAAGAACGGTAATGAGATCTTAGTAGAAAGACAAAACACAAACTGTTTCTGAAGGTATGTACACCATAAGGATGGGGTTTAAACATTTGGGATTTCATTTTTTTCCCCATAAACCTATACGCACATTCACAGTAACATTAAAAAATATATATAAAAATCACAATTAACCTCAATGATCTGATTGACTGTCTTTAGGAAAATGAAAGTAATAACAGCAAATGTGGTAAATGTGAAAAATGTTACTGTATTTATTATTAGTATTTATTATTATACAGTAGTACTGTATTTATTATTAGTAACTGTAATTATTATTACAGTTAAAATGTTAACTTTGACAACCCTAAAAAAAAAATTCTAAAAAAGTTTCCAACATTGAAAACAACGATGGCATTTTAGTGCCACATTATAAATAAATAAATAAATAAATAAAAATCTAAGATTACAAGATTGAGGTCGAAATATTTTAAGAATAAATTCTAAATATTTCGACAATAAAGTCAAAATTGTGTAAATAAAATCAAAATGTTTCCGGAATAAAGTCAAAATTACGTGAATAAACTCAAAGTGTTTTGAGAATAAAGTCAAAATCTTTTAAGAATAAAGTCAAAATCACAAGAATTAATTTGTAGCAATTATGAGATTAAATTTATAATATTTTTCAGACTATATTCTAGCCTATTGCGCATGCAAATGGTCCCGATTGGGAGCACCGGGAGAAATTCCAAAGACTCAAAACTGTCAGTTTTACAGCAAAATACAAACAATATGTCTATTACAATAATATGTTTTTCACGCTCTTTAATGTGACGTGACCTAAAAGTTTAAGCGTCATTTTTCCGATTACAATGAGACATTCAGTTCATTAAATTAGGCTCTACTGTTTTTTTTTTTCTCATTTCTTCTCATGTTCCTTCACGTTTATATCATGCTATAAACTTCAAATAAAGAGGAAAAACACGTTGTATTTCATGATTCATTCAGAATATAAAAGCTGAGCTATGTTATATTAAAACAAAGCATAAAATGACTGCGATTACTGGGTGGCTGGCACGCTACAAATAATAAATGGAAGAGGTTAAATATTATTTCCAATCATTTACTGCATTATATTGTGAATAAAACAGCTTGTGAATAGTCATTTATATACCTCAGAAAAGACAAAAATATAACTTACGTTAACGAGTTTGAGTCCACTTTAACCTTTAGAATGTTTTATTGTTGTTTTTAATTAAAATGTAAGAAATGAAAGTTTGGGCGCTACAGACATTTTTACGGAGTAGGTGGTGGAATTTTCACGAAGAAAACTGTATACTTTAATTAAACGAATGTCTCATTGTAATCAAAAAGACGACTGATTCACATGAATACAGCGATCTGTCCCGCCACATTAAAGAGCGTGAAAAACACAATACTGTAAGACACATTGTTTGTATTTTGCTATAAAACTGACTTTGAAATTGAAAACTGACTTTGAAAACTGATTTTGAAAGCTGAGACTTTGTTTTACATTAAAAGTACCAAAAGCACAAAGCTTATTGCTATTATTGGGTGGCTGGTGCACTACAAATAGGCCTAATGCAATCGAAGACGTGAAATATTATTTCCAAGCATACACTCCCTGCGAGTATAACACATGGTATGACTTCTACTACTAATTCCACATATATTCAAATAAATTCCGGTGGCCTGGCAACTTCTCCCGGTGCTCCCAATCCTGGTGATTTGCATGCACAGGCTATACTCTCAAAATACTATAACTTTAATTGCTACGATTTAATTCTCAGAATTTAAACTTTATTCTCGAAACATTTCCACTTAATTCTCGAAACATTTCGACATTATTCTCAAAATATTTCGACTTTATTCATGTAATTTTAACTTTATTCTTGAAATATTTCAACTATCTTCTCAAAATATTATGACTTTATTCTCGTAATTTTAGACTTTTTTAACATGGCACTAAAACATTGTTGTAGAAAACCTCTTGAATTAAACACACATTTATTTTTTAGACGATTCCTCTAAAATTATTTAAAACAACGTAAAGGGATAGTTCACCCAAAAATGAAAATTACCCCATGATTTACTCACCCTCAAGCCATCCTAGGTGTATATGACGAATATAATCAGAGTTATATTAAAAATGTCCTGGCTCTTCCAAACTTTATAATGACAGTGAATGGGTGTTGAGATTTTGAAGTACAATAAAGTGCATCCATCCATCATAAAGTATACTCCGCACTGCTCCAAGTGGTTAATAAAGCAAACTGACACATTTGTGTAAGAAAAATATCTATATTCAAAACCATATAAACCATAATCTCCAGCATCTGTTAACTGTCGTACATGTGTTCACAAGAGAGTGGCATTCCAGCAGATGACAGTAGCTTAAGATTCGGTGAGAAATGATGAGTGCAGAAGCGCGGAGAGGAGAGGAGAGCAAACAAACAAAACAAAAGACCGGTCACAAATAAGAAGTACAAAATAAGGATTTGTAAAGAAAAATGTCAGAGGATTTCGATATAAGCCAAGAGGAGGCTGGTTTACTTTTGCTGTAAACAAAACTTGGTAAACTAGCATACTTCTCAACTTCTCAATAAACTAGCATATTCTCACTAGAGCTTACGCTATGCCTAGTTCCTACATCATCTGCTGGAATGCCACTCTCTCGTGAACTTGCGTACATCAGTTTGCCTCAGAAGGCCTTTATTAACCCCCCGGAAGGTGTGGAGTACTTTTTATGATGGATGGATGCCCTTAATTGGACTTCAAATTCTCAACAGCCATTCACTGCCATTATAAAGTTCGAAAAAGCCAGGACATTTTTCTCCTTAAATATAACTATTCATCTGAAAGAAGAAAGTCATATACACCTGGGATGGCTTGAGGGTGAGTAAATCATATGGTAGTTTTTATTTTTAGGTGAACTATTCCTTTAAAATTCAGTTTAAAAATATAACTCATTACCATTATATATGAAATAATTACTGACTTGTGCGGTGTCTGATGGTTTTCTGTGGAAGGTTGGTAAATTTAGCTGTAATTCTCCCTCTTCCGTCAATAAGCTCTGTATATCTGAAAGAGAAAACAAACACACAAAACTCATTATTGTACAAATGGCTTCCTAGCATTGCGTCTAGAATTGCATCTGTACAGTACTATACCTTTGTGGCTCTTCAAGGAGTTCTGTGTGGTCATCTGTGCCTCCATCTTGAACTTGTGTCAAGGTCTGTCCTATCTGGCTGTCCGGTCCTCCCTTAGGTCTGTCACCTCGGCTTTGGCCTTTTGAAACTGGTACTGTGCAATACAAGATAGCCAGATGGTTCACCATGACAAAGACATCTTAACAATCAGCATACAAGCAGTGATCTTATCAGCGACTCACGTGTGGTGAAGGCTAGGTGTTGAGGGACGCTCTGAATGTTGTCCTGGCCCGTTTTGCGCACAGCAGTGAGGGCAAGTCGGTAATGTTGTCCTGGAGCGAGGTCTCGTAGTGTATATGTCCCTAAACTACCATCAGGTAGATAGCGGCTACGAGTGCTCAGGCCTCGAGTAATATTGACCACAAAACCATCTGGAAGGCTTCGAGGATGATGGTCCCATGTGATTCGAGCAGAGGTGGTGGTGATGTGGGAGAGTGAAAGGTTCTGAGGTGGAAGCGGCCCTGATGGAGAGAAGAGTATAATGTGCTGTTACTTTCTACAAAGGTGCATGTGTTTGTAACAGAGCTGAAGAGATACTCACTGGTCCAAAAGTGTAGTGGCCCAGAAGATTTGCTAGTCGATGGCAGGTCTTCAGGGCGCAAACCACTCTGTGTGACTACGTCTACTGTGTACATCTGACCTGGGAGCAATGTGCTGTGGGTTACACACAACTAATCAGTACAATATGTGTTTTTCATGTTCATATTTTAAATCTTTATGTGATCTCAGAATATTGTATCAAATGTAGTGATGCACCAAAATGTCAACAACTACGGCAACAACAAATTAGTTTTAGGGCAGACAAATTTTAGCTGTCAGTTTATTTCATAGACACACGACAAGTGTATAAACTACAACAGGTAAACATGTCAGCAGGGTGTACACACTTTATGAAAATGATGTTAGAGTAGCAATATGGAAAATTTCTTCGGCTGAAATATCAAGAGGCAGCTTGTTGCAAAAGAAATTTACTATGATTGGTTTAATAGACCAGGAATGAAAATAAGTCTGTGAGGGACTGAAGTGTCATTGCAAAGACTGTCTGTTCATCACAGTCTCATTTTTGATCCACGTTAAACTCAATATGATATTTAACCTAAGGTCTTAAAGACAGCACCCTGAATAGCATAAAGATTTAAATTACCCAAATTTAATTATGTAAAACTTTATTTATTTAAATAGCTAAATGAAAACTTTAATATTGGTCATGGTTAAAAAAAAAGAAAGAAAAAGAAAACAAACAATCATGTTTATAACTAATCAATTTCAAAACTGCATTATAATTATAACCTGTCATTTAGGGTTATGTCCCTAAAAAAGAGAACAACAAAAATATTTCTCTTAAGTATTTCTCTTATTTGTTAATTATTTGTAATTAGGCTAATAAGAAATTTAATTTTGTGGCAAACTGTTCCATTAAAGCTCTACTTTTTTTTTTTATTACTTTGAGCACATTGGTACATAATGTTACAGTATATTAAATGTTAATAATATGCCTATTAATAATAATATTGTAAGGGAATTATTATTAAGTTTTGTCTAGTTAAGTTCAACCAAAACCAAGTTCTGTCATAATGTGGCTACTCACATGTCATGAACACAAACCAGCATGACTTTCTTCCGTGAAACACAAAAGGTGAATTTTTAAAGAGTATATGTAAATCATATTGAGCAGTGCAGTTCTTTACTATTAAGCTATTAAAGTCAACATACTTGCAAATACACAGGCAAGCATGAGATGTTATTGTGGCCATCTAGTGGCTAATACGTATATTACAGGCAAGCGTTCTAACTACAAAGCAGAAGATTGTCAACCATTGTGCAAATTGTTGTTTTATGATGTGTTGATAGCCACTTTTCACATGCTGCCTTCAAGTGCACTTTCAGAAACTTCTACTTCTAGGTCCAGAGATTCATTATTATATTATGACACGTTATTTGGCTGTACAGTAAGGGGGGAAAAATACGGTTATTCATGTGCTCAGAACTTGTAAATGATATTTCTGACTGCACTTGAAGGCTGCAGCAGACTAGATTTACAGGATCATTCTCTTAAAGGGATAGTTCACCCAAAAATAAAAATTCTGTCATTAATTACTCACCCTCATGTTGTTCCAAACCCGTAAGACCTTCGTTCATCTTCAGAACACAAATTAAGATATTATTGATGAAATCCAATAGCTTTCTGACCATGCATAGAAAGCAATGTAACTACCACGTTCAAGGTCCGGTAAGGTATTAAAGGAGAAGTCCACTTTGAAAACAAAGATTCACATATAATGCGTTTGGCATTAAAAAGTATATAAAGTGTATTTTTCGTTTCGCTAGATAAGACACTTCTTCCTCGGCTGGGATTGTTTACAGCCACATTTGGGATTGTTTGAAGCCGCATTTAAACTGCATTTTGGAAGTTCAAAATCGGGGCACCATACCAGTCCATTATATGAAGAAAAATGCTGAAATGTTTTCCTCAGAAACCATAATTTCTTCACGACTGAAGAAAGAAAGACATGAACATCTTGGATGACAAGGGGGTGAGTAAATTATTTGTAAATTGTTGTTCTGGAAGTGGACTTCTCCTTTAAGGACATTGTTAAAATACTCCATGTGACTCCATGTTCAACCTTAATTTCATGAAGCAATGAGAACTTTTTGTGTAAAAAGAAAACAAAAATAACAACATTATATAACAACTTTAAGTCTTTGATGCATGTTCACAAGAGTACCTTTTCGTTGCTGTCTATGCAGGGTCAGAAAGCACTCAGATTTCATCAAAAATATCTTACTTTGTATTCTGAAGCTGAACGAAGGTCTTAAGCCTTTGGAACAACATGAGGGTGAGTAATTGATGACAGAATTTTCATATTTGTGTTAAGACTATGCAATCTGCAGAATTTTGTTTTATTTTTCTGCATGCATGTGCTGATCTTGTTCTGTGTCATGACTGACCTGAAGGTGTACTCTGTGACGCTGCTATTGAGCACGGCTGTGCGAGCTCCGCTACCATCTGCAGGCACCAGGGACACCCGAACCTGACTGATCGCAGCATGGCGGCCAACATGCACCAGCCACCGCAGCCATACTTGCGAGGATGACACATTCATGACCTCCAGCTGTTCCACCTTACGTGGCCCTGAGACAGAAAAGGAGAAGATGAGTATGAGTAAATACTCCACATGTACATGTTAGTTCAGCTTCATTTTCGTGTAAAAATTGAGAAAAAACAAATCACATTGAAAAATCATACAAATAACATTCATATTTAAGGGCCAAAACAAATAAGCATGAAAAGAAACATATATTTAAATCCAGCTGTCACATTGTGCTAAGGAAACAGGATGTGACATAATCACCATGTAGGTACAGAAGAAAAAGTGGGAGCTCTCACTAGTGCGGATGAGAGCAAAAGCCGGCTGGCTTATGTCATTGCTGTTGGTGTTGCGTTTGACGGAGAAGGTGGAGATGTTGTAAAGCTGTCCGGGGTTCAGGCCCTGCAGTACATAGGTAGAATGCTGCTTCTCTAGGAAGTCTGTCTTCCTCGGTCCACGACCAATAGGAGCAAAGGCGACAGCAAAGCCGCTAATTAAATTCTGAGTGGCATCTGACTGATCCCAGCGCAACTCGACTTCATTTTCTTCTACCCGCAACACATGTAGGCCAGATGGAGGCAACAGGTCTGGGAACAGTGAAAGTATTATAAATAATGCAAATACCCTCTAAACCAGTGGTTCTTAAAGAGATAGTTCACCTAAAATGAAAAGTCTGTCATTAATTTCTCACCCTAATGTCGTTCCAAACCTGTAAACCTTTGTTCATCTTCGAAACACAAATTAAGATATTTTTGATAAATTCTGAGAGCTTTCTGACCTTGCACAGACAGCAATGCAACTACCACGTTCAAGGTCCAGAAAGGTGGTAAGGACATCATTAAAATAATCTATGTTACATCAGTGGGTTAACCTTACTCTTATGAAGCTACAAGAATACTTTTAATGTGCAAAGAAAACAAAAACAACGCCTTTACTCAAGTTTCTTTTCTTCCGTGTCAGTATTCAAGGCATGTTTAAAAGAGTACACATTGCATGCATGTGGTGCTGCTGACAAGAACCCAGATGAGCTGCATCTTGTTTGAATGCACACACATGGTCAGGGTACCTTTGTGAACGTGTGAGTCAGAAAAGTTAGAACACTCTCGGATTTCATCAAAATATCTTAATTTGTGTTTGGAAGATGAACGAAAGTGTTACAGGTTTAGAACGACATGATTGTGAGTAATTAATGACAGAATTTACATTTTTTGGGTGAACTATCCCTTAACTAGTGGGCTGTGGAAAAACAAGCATTTATTTTATTTAAAAACACTAAAATAAACATATCTTTTTTAATTTACACCCTTTTTTCTTTAAAGTATGAGGTAGCTTAAGTTACAAAAAGATATTTCTAGATAAATTGCCCATGGTGTTTTAAGAGTTTATGAAAGAATTTATATTTTTCTAGCTGTGTATAGCTATAAAAAAGTAGATATAGTGAGTAAAATAAATGAATAAATAACTTGAACAATAAATCACCAATACCTGGAAACATCATGTAAATTCACTGGTTAAATAAGTTGGATCCCTGAAAAACTACTGTAATTCAGAAACTTTTTTTTTTAAATGATATTAATTATATTTAATTTTTTTAATTCATTTAAATTATACACTCTTAAGAAACCTATTAGCCTATATGGGGAATTAACCCTTGAAATGAAAAAGGTTAAAGTTCATTTCCAGAACAAAAATGTACAGATTATTCACTCACCCCCTTGTCATCCAAGATGTTTGTGTCTTTTTTTCTTCAGTCGTAATGAAATTATGTTTTTTGAGGAAAACATTTGAGGATTTCTCTCCATATAGTGGACTTCTATGGTGCCCCCGAGGTTGAACATCCAAAATGCAGTTTAAATGCAGCTTCAAAGGGCTCTAAATGATCCCAGCTGAGGAAGAAGGGTCTTGTCTAGCAAAATGATCGGTTATTTTCTAAAAAAAAAAAAAAAAAGACAATTTATATACTATTTAACTGCAAATGCTCATCTTGTCTAGCTCCGCGTGAACTCTGTGTATTCCGGTTCAAGACAGTTAGGGTATGTTGCAAAATTCCCGTCTCATTTTCTCCTCCAACTTCAAAATCATCCTACATCGCTGTAGAAGTACCGACCCAGTGTTTACAAGGTGAATGTGCAAAGAAGATCAAACGCCCTTTACAAAAAAAGGTCATGTAGGACGATTTTGAAATTGGAGAAGAAAATGAGATGGGAGTTTTTTGACATACCCTAACTATATTGACCCGGAATGCACAGAGTTTACGCAGAGCTAGACAAGATGAGCATTTGAGGTTAAAAAGTATATAAACTGTTTTGTTGTTTTTTTTTTCAGAAAATAACCAGTTGTTTCACTAGATGAGACCTTCTTCCATGGCTGGCATAATTTTCCTCAAATGTTTTCTTCAAAAAACATAATTTCTTTACGACTGAAGAAAGAAAGACATGAACATATTAGATGACAAGGGGGTGCATAAATGATCTGTAAATTTTGGAAGTAAACTTCTCCTTTAAAAACAACTGCTCTAAAATACGATTGGAAAATAAATTTGTTATGAACACAATGCATACATACCAAAGAATGGATATATTTTAAGTTTGTATTAAGTAACAAACTTCCCATATCTCTGAATAATTAATAACTTCCCTGGAAGCAATTTAGCAAATTATGTTGCCAGTAAAAACACAAACTCTGAATTCCATTCTATCTTAATATCTAGTTTCTTTCTAAATAGCCTCCACTTAAATAAAATGAATGGATATGGGTTGATTTTGAATAATGGAAGATCAGGAGCTGACCTCTCTCACAGTCTCTCCCTGTGTGGCCCACCCTGCAGGCGCAGCTGTAGTTTCCCCTTCTATCACTCCAACAGACGCCTCGGTTCCCGCACGGCTGCAGTACGCATGGGTTCTCCACTAGACGGCAACAGAGGACCAATTGAGACTTTACATTTAAAACACCCTTTCTGACAAAGGTGCAGAGCTAATGTAACAACCCTAGACTTCCAGAACACAGATTTCACTGACAGTTTTGATTTTATTCACACCTAGAAAAATACTTTTGTGTGTTTGTGAGGATTTTAATAATTCAGATCAATGTAACAGCAGAAAGCAGACTGTTTTTGTCATAGGCAACTTTTTTCTCTCATAGTTCCCTCAGTGTCACAATTTTGATACTTCTTATTTATTCTTTCATTTGTGATGTATTGGGCACTTTTTCAGGTGTAATATTTAATAATGGTCAACATACATGTCTGGCAGCGGTCTCCAACATAACCCTCTTTACACACACACAGGTGGTTCCTCCTGTAGCCCCGGCATACACCTCCGTTCAAGCAAGGATTTGGCTCACATCCATCCTGTTCTGCAAAACAAAAACACATCTGTATCATAAGATGGAAAATCCTTCACTCTGAAAGGTGGGATGCTTGTAGGTGATAAAGTAGGTGTGAAGTGTTTTGTGTATCAAATCAGATTTACTGTAAGTCAGAATCAAGGGGTAAGCGGATTATACAGAATGACAAAAACAGTTGTAGATGCAAGCTGGAAAATGAGTTGGGAATCAAGGCTCAACAAAAACAGGTTTGTTTTTCTTTCTATAGTTACCATAATGTAGCACATCTTTATGTAGGTTATTGAGTTTATTGCTATATAAGCTACAAGCATAATTTTATGTTTGCAAAAGCCCTATGTTTTCTGGTAGATGCTTCATACTGTAATACCACCCTAAGGATGCAAAATAACTGTCTATAAAAAGCATAGTTTTGATGTTTTACAAAGTCACAGATAGTTTAATTGGATTTTTTGACACTGATCAACAGACAAATATTCTTTAATGTCAAAATCAAAACTATTTTCTACAGATTCGTTATTATGGTTATTATACACAAACTAATGTTTTGCACAAGTGTTTGAGTTTAGCAGATGCACCTTTGGCAGCAATAACAGATTTGAGTCTGTGTGAATAACATTAGATTTGCACATCTGGACACTGCAGTTTTTCCCCATTCAGGTTACATGGAGACTGAGTGTACGGCCTTTTTCCAAGCCAACCCGGTAGGTGTCTTGCAGACTCCATCAGGTTTTCCTTCTTGATTTCTCAGTATTTTGCTGCATTCATTTGATCTTTTACTTTTATCAAGGGTTTTTAGGCATTCTGCAGAGATTGATCTCGACAATGTTTCACACAAATTAGGGAAGATGTGTTTCTGATTATACACACTGTGAACTTAGCCAAAAAACAAAACAAAACTCAGTTTTGGTCTCATCAGACCTTGGAACCTTCTAGGTGGTGGAAGTCTTCCACATGCCTTCTAGAAGACTGTAGCTGAGCTGTTCTATGACATTTTAAATACCTGCTTCTCTTTGCCATTCACCCTCAGAAGCATTCGGGCAACAGTTATCTGCACAGCCTTGATAATTTTTGGTTTTCCAAATCTTGTATCATCATCAGAATTGCCAGTGGCCTCCTGCACAAATCTTCCCTATGCATTTTTACCACTCAGTTTTAAAGACATAGATCATCTGTGCCATGGTGGCTTGGATATATTTTACATTTGACAAAGTCACTTGGAGCTGCCTGGAATGTTTTTTTTTTTTTTTTTTCACCTAAATGTAAGTTCTTCCATAACATTGACTCACCAGAAACTGGACATTTCAGAAAGAAGTGTATTTATATTACAATCAAATGAAACCCCTTAGCTAAACTAAATTAATCTTAATTGGGCCATTCATGTCACTTTTAAACCAACTGGCTGCCTCAATGATTTAGTTAATATTAAATGGCTGTCAAACTTCTGAGAACAATTCTGCTTGACTTTTTTGTATTCAAGACCACAGTATGGAAGCCTGTTTCCACCACTGAGTAAAAAATAAAAAAATAAAAAGGCAGTTGCAAGTTTTCATTTCACAATTCTGACTTTTTTCTCAGAATTGTAAGATACAAACTCGCAATTGCGAGTTATAAAGTCAGAATTGCACAATAAAAACTCACAATTCTAACTTTTTCTCTTGCAATTCTGAATTTATTTCTGAGAAATGAGTTTATATCTCACAATTCTGACTTTTTTCTCACAGTTCTGAGTTCATATTTTCTGACTTTTTTCTCAGAATTGCATGATAAAAACTCAAAATTGATAATTGAGTTATAAAGTCAGAATAGTGGGATATATATTAGCAATTGCGAGAAATCAAATCGGAATTGCGAGATAAAACCCTGTTATTCTGACTTTTTTCTCTTGCAATTCAGATTTTTTTCTTGCAACTGCAAGTTTGTATCTCGCAATTCTGCATTTTTTTTTTTTTGCAGTTCTGAGATATAAACTCACTATTGTGTGTGACAGACCATTTCTGAGAGGGGAAAAAAGACTCACATGTTCTCAAAATAGAAAGTCTTTATATCTTACAATTCTGGCTCACAATTTTGTGTTGTAAAGTCAGAATTGCGAGATATAAACTTTTAATCAAATTTATATCTCGCAATTCTGACTTTATTTCTCAGAATTGCAAGTTTATATTTGGCAGTTCTGAGGTTTCTTCTCGCAATTGCAAGTTTATATCACACAATTCAGAATTGTGAGATAGAAAGTCGCAATTACCTTTTTTTTATTGGGGTTAAAAACGGGCTTCCATATTATCACGTTTTTAAAAAGTCTTTTTCTGTTGATCAGTGGGGGAAAAGCCAAATTAAGTCCACTGTGATTCAAGGCTGTAAACAACAAAACACAAGTCCATAGTAGTTAACATATTCCTGGCGATGTTACCTATCTCACAGTCCTGTCCGGCATAGCCCTGCTGGCAGTGACAGAAGTAAGAGCCAGGCTGGTCCTCACATGTACCTCCGTGCTTACATGGCTCGGAAAGGCATTCGTCAATATCTGTCAAAACATTCGGAGAAATCTGAACTCAAGCCAGGTTTTACAGAATGATGTGTCAAAATATCTAATATCAAAATATCAATATGACATAAGATAAAGAATAAGCAAGAAATATGCAGTGTATTACCTGTTTGACAGCGCTGGCCGCTAAAACCATCTTCACATTCACACAGGTAGGAGGCTACCCGATCACGACACGTTCCCCCATTCATACATGGCTGAGATAAACACTCATTTATCTCTGGGGGAAAAACAGGGATAATGAGAGTCATTCTTTTTTTGTTTTTTGAAAACTAGTAAAATTCAGCACTTGTCACTTTCACTTTTTGGAGTCATCCAGTCAATGGTGGAGGAGGCAGGACAAATACTACACGGACTAACTATTACCCTACTTGTATAATGACTGTACAAGAATGGCAAGTTAATAATATTGTCTGTTACTGCATTTTTATATTCAGTAATATTCTAAAAAATTAGATACTAGTAACACGTTACTGCCGTGGATATTCCAAATCATAGCAAACAAAGTGTCTCAGCTGGAAAAACACTGCCACCGAAGCATTCTCAAGTGCCACCAGCTGGCCGCTGAGAAGGAAGTCCAGAAGATTCCACAGCATTCCTGGACATGTAACTTAGGCCTAGTCAATATGAACATTTTATAAACTGTGTTTTTCCTCCTTCGTTTAAATAAAATTTCATCCACATAAAAAAATTAAAGCACATGCTCATATGTAAGCCTGGACCAAGTCATAAGGGTTACTTTTTTGAAATTGACATACACAGTGTTGGGGGTAATGCATTACAAGTAATGCGAGTTACGTAATATTATTACTTTTTCCAAGTAACTCATTACTTTTTAATTGACAAGAAAATATCTGAGTTACTTTTTTCAAATAAGTAACGTCAGTTACACTGTAAAAAATAAAAAACACAATTTGTTGAGTCAGCTTAAAATAATTTGTTACCCTGCTGCCTTAAAATTTTAAGTTCAGTCAACTAAAATAAGTTTAGTCAACTTGAAATGTTAAGTTGTACTAAGTAACAACTTAGATATTTGTGTTTGCTAAACTTAACAGATGGGTAAGTAACCCAGCTGCCTTAAAATTGTTATCTTAAAAAGTTGATTCAAATCAAATATCTAAGTTGTCACTTAGTATAATTTAACATTTCAAGATGAATAAACTGTTTTTGAGTTGACTGAACTTAAAATTTTAAGGCAGCCAGGTTACAAATTATTTTAAGTTGACTCAACAAATGGTTTTTTACAGTGTACTTTCCCCCCATTTATTGAATAAAAGCTCTCCTGTCCCCATGTTGAGAGAAATCGGGAGTAAGATGTTAGTTCTAGAATAAATGTGAACATGCATTAATTCATCTCACTCACAAAAAACAGATTCAGTATTCCTCAAAATCAATAAAAACAGTGAAATTCAACACAGAATATTACGCAAACCTGCAATAATTAAATATGTTAAACAATACAAATATCCTTTATGCATTTAATCCCATTTGATTAACCGATGCCGACCTTCGATGATCCAAATTATTACTACAAATTAAACACAAATTATTACTGAAGAGTTGACTTTTTTTTCTTCTGCGGTCTACTGTACAGACTTGAATTTACTTGCGTGACTTTTGGTGTGAAAAGGCTTTTACATTTGCCAAAAATATAACTTTTTATAATAAAAACAAAGAAGCAAGTCCTGCCCAGATTTAAAAAGTAACGCAAAGGTAAAGTAACGCATTACTTTCCATAAAAAGTAACTAAGTAACGTAATTAGTTACTTTTTTAGGGAGTAACTCAATATTGTAATGCATTACTTTTAAAAGTAACTTTCCCCAACACTGTACACTGTGTGCAGAATTATTAGGCATGTTGATATTCTGGTCATATTTTTTTTCCAAACACATTTTACCAATTCCAAACCACATCAGTCTTAATAACTACTGTTAATTTTGTATTTAATCATTTATATGTGATAGATGTTTGTCCATGAAGGCTGGAAGTGAAAAACTCCTTATATTCAGGTGTGCATAATTATTAGGCATGTTTTCTTTTACAGATAAAATGAGCCAAAAAAAGATATTTAACCCAGACTGAAAAGTCCAAATTATTAAATGCCCATGAGAAGAATGCAATACTAATGCATTACAAGAATTTGCAAAGTTAAGGCTTGACCATTGGACAGCGAAATGCTTGTTGAGTCTGCATGGTCAGAAAAAACAAGTGGAGAAGAAAAGATGCATGTTAACTGCAAAAGAATTAGGAATTAAGGTGAAGAATTAGGTGTGACACCATCAGAACCGTTTAGTCTCCAGCGCCACCGTTTTCACTATTTTAACTGCAACCTACCTGGAGTCTTCAGAAGTGCAATGTGTCAGGTTCTCACAGACTTTGTTGGTAAAAAATCCTAAAAATTGCCCCTGACTTAATAAGAATAACAAGCTGACGTGTTGTGAAATACATGAAGACAGTTTTTTTTTTTTTTTTTTTTTTTTTTTTTTTTTTATAGGCTTTATAGACAGATAAGTTGAGAGTGACTCTTGAAGGACAAGCATCACGTTCTCTTGTACCTCTGATTCAAGAATTTATCTTCCAAAATCTGGCAGTACATTTTGGGAGTTCATGTTTAGTCTCCTATCCTGAAAAGTCTGACTTGCAGAGATGGACTAAAATGAACTCCCAAAACTTACTGCCAGATTTTGGAAGATAAATTCTTGAATCAGAGGTACAAGAGAACGTGATGCTTATCCTTCAAGAGTCACTCTCAACTTATCTGTCTATAAAGCCTATAAAAACAGTCTTCATGTATTTCACAACATGTCAGCTTGTTATTCTTATTGTCAGGGGCATTTTTTTAGGATTTTTTACCAAGCAAAGTCTCTGAGAACCTGACACATTGCACTTCTGAAGACTCCAGGTAGGTTGCAGTTCTGGAAAATGGTGGCGCTGGAGACTAAACGGTTCCTGATGGTGTCACACCTAATTCTTCACCTTAATTCCTAATTCTTTTGCAGTTAACATGCATCTTTTCTTCTCCACCTGTTTTTTCTGACCATGCAGATTCAACAAGCATTTTGCTGTCCAATGGTCAAGCCTTAACTTTGCAAATTCTTGTAATGCATTAGTACTGCATTCTACTCATGGGCATTTAATAATTTGGACTTTTCAGTCTGGGTTAAATATCTTTTTTGGCTCATTTTATCTGTAAAAGAAAACATGCCTAATAATTATGCACACCTGAATATAAGGAGTTTTTCACTTCCAGCCTTCATGGACAATTATATATCACACATAAATGATTAAATACAAAATTAACAGTAGTTATTAAGACTGATGTGGTTTGAAATTGGTAAAATGTGTTTGGAAAAAAAATATGATCAGATTATCAACATGCCTAATAATTCTGCACACAGTGGTATATACATCATATGAAAGATGAATAAATAAGCTTTCCATTGATTATTCCATATTTGGCAGAGATACAACTATTTGAAAATCTGGAATGTGAGTTTGCAAAAAAATAAAACATTTAGAAAATCATCTTTAAAGCTGTCCAAATAAAGTTTTTAGCAATGCATATTACTAATCAAAACTAACATTTTGATAGATTTACGGTAGGAAATTTACTAAATATCTTCATGGAACATGATCTTTACTTAATATCCTAATGATTTTTTGGCATAAAAGAAAAATCATTCATTTTGACCCATATAATGTATTTTTGGCTATTGCAAAATATACCCGTGCAACTTAAGACTGGTATTGTGGTCCAGGGTCACATATTTACACAAGTTTCATGAATAATACCATAGCAGAAACACAAATCTGCATGCAAGTCCATTAATAACATTTCTCAAGATGAACAGAAATCCAGGTATTTGGATTTCTCCTTGTCTCTCACTGTGTACTTGGCCTGTTTATTTCATGTGATACAAATGATGTAGTAGCTCATGTTGCCAGAGCAGCATCATGCTTTATGTCCCACAGGGAGACCGCAGAATTGTTTTGTGTTTAAGAACTCTGAACTGTATACCAAGGCCTGACTACTTTCTGTTAGCACCCTGACTCGCTATACAAACTTTATGTTAGTTTCACATTACAATTTGTTTTAGAGTGTTTCTACTCGTTTGACATTTTGTAGGCTCATCAGCTCGTCTTCCCAGCATTCCAAACCAACCAACCATTTTGGAATGTTGGTTTCAGGGCGGGACGGTCTTGAGCAAACTTTGAACAACAAGGGTTTTGAATCTCCACTAACCTTCACAGACGGGAGGCTGGCTCCAGGACCCCTGGCTGCTACAGATGCTCTGGGTGGCCCTGGGAAGGGGAGTGTAGCCTGGGTGGCATGCATACAGAGCCATGGAGCCTGGGGTAGTGGAGGAATACTGCACCTCTGCATGCTTGACTTTCACAGGGAGGCCACAGTCCAGACCTGCAGTGTACACAAACGGTGTACATGAAAGTCAGTTTCAAAATTCCAGTATTGTTTTATATAGTTTACAGTGAATCAGGTTTGTTATAAATAATTATAATAAATTGTTGGCAATGAGTTAGGTTTGTTAAACAAATATAAGATTTACAATAATTACATCACAATATATTATGACAAATAATAAAATGATAAAATATAAATTCATTTTACAATGTATAAGCTATTTGCTATAAAAAAAAAACTAAATACATAGAAAGAGGAAACATAATTCTAACCGAGAAAAAATCATAATGACATTTATAGAATAAACTATGGAAGCCCATGATTTTTCTCACAATTGCGAGTTTATATCATGCAGTTCTGAACTTATAACACGCAACTGGGAGTTATAAAGTTATAAACTTATAAATTGTGATATGACTTTTTTCTCACAATTGCGTGATATAAAATGTTACGAGTTATAAAGTCAGAAATAAAGTCAGAATTCCTATATTCTCTTAACTCACAAAAAGTTTATATCTCGCAGTTGTGAGTTTTTTTCCGATTTGCGAGTTTATATTTCACAAGTTTGACTTTATAGCATGCTATTGGAGTTATAAAGCCAGAACTGTGAGATATAAACTCACAATTCTGACTTTTTTTCCTCAGAATTGTGAGTTTATATCTCGCAATTTTGACTTTTTTCTTAGATTTGCGAGTTTATATCTCTCAATTCTGACTTCATAATACGCAACTAGGAGTTAAGTCAGAATTGTGAGATATAAACTTGCAGTTCTAAGAACATATCAGTCTTTTTTTTCTCCTCAGAATTGGACTTCATAACTTGCGATTGTGAGATATAGTCAGAATTGCAAGATACAAACTCACAATTCTGACTTTTTTCTCAGAATTGCATGATATAAACTTGCAGTTGCAAGTTATAAAGTCAGAATTGCAATATAAACTCACAATTCCTACTTTTCTCAGAATTGAGTTTATATCATGCAATTCTGACTTCATGACTCACAATTGCAAGTTTTGTCACAAAACTGACTTTATTTCTCAGAATTGTGAATTTATATCTCACAATTCTGAGAAATAAAGTCAGTTTTGTGACAAAACTTGCAATTGTGAGTCATGAAGTCAGAATTGCATGATACAAGTTTTAAAGGCAGAATTGAGAGACAAACTCACATTACTCAGAAATACAGTCAGAATTGCAACATAAACTCACAATTCTGAGTTTATATCTCGCAATTCTGACTTTATAAAAATGCAACTGGGAGTTATAAAGTCAAAATAGTGTGATATAAACTCGCAATTGCGAGTTAGTCAGAATTGCAATATAAACACAATTCTGACTTTATAACACGCAACTGGGAGTTATAAAGTCAGAATTATGATATAAACTCGCAGTTGCGAATTATAAATTCTGAAATTTTTCTTAGAATTGCTAGTTTATATTTTGCAATTTTGACTTCATAACATGCAATTGGGAGTTAAGTCAGAATTGTGAGATAAATTTGCAATTCTGAGAAATTAAGTCAGAATTGCATGATATAAACTCGCAATTGTCAGTTATAAAGTTAGAATTGTCATTTTCTCAGAACTGCGTGATATAAACTCGTAGTTGCGAGTTTTAAAGTCAGAATTGTAAGACAAACTCGCATTACTGAGAAGTAAAGTCAGAATTGCAATACAGACTTTTTTTCTCAGAATTGCAAGTTTATATCTCACAATTATGACTTCATAACACGCAACTGGGAGTTACAAAGTCAGAATTGTGTTATATAAACTCACAATTCTGACTTTTTTTCTCAGATTTGTGAGTTAACATTTCGCAATTGTGACTTCATAACACGCAATTGGGAGAATTGTGCGATATAAACTTGCAATTCTGAGAACATATCAGTCTTTTTTTCTGCTCAGAACTGTACTTTATAACTTGCAATCGAGCTTGCAACTTGCATTTGCGAGAAAAAATGTTGGCTTAATTTCTCGCGATTGTGAGTTTATATCATGCAATTCTAAAAAAAAGTCAGAATTGCAAGATAAAAAGTCGCAATAACTCCTGTTATTTTTTATTCGGTCACGGAAACGGGCTTCTATAATAAACGCAGTGACAAAGCCCTACTCTGCAAAAAAAGAATGTCAGAAACACTATAAAACAAAATGAGCAGTGGCAGCAACAGATATTTGTTTCTTCCTACAAAATAAATTATTGCATTTCCCGAAAACATAAAGAACCAACCGGTTTCACTTTACCTAATACACATGGCCACATTTACAGCCACGAGCAGATTCATAAATAGAGAGAAGCTGTAAAAACATCCTTTTTGTGAAATGCTTTAGGTGACAAGGGGATGGTATTTCATCCTATCATGGAACAGCAGGACACAAATTTAACCGCACCTTGTGGAAAACCTTGTAGGATCAACAGTAACACGGAGGCCTGTAACAGCAGAGTTATAACCCCTGTTAAGGGAGAGAGTATCAAATGCACTGAGGACTTTATCCAGCTTCATCTCTGGGGAGGTGACACACAACCCAACTTTACTGCAGGAACTGGCACCTGCTGCTTCGTCCTGGCATCATCTGAATGAAGATAGACGACTGCTGTTCTCCTCCTAACATGCATATCAGTTACACCTAAATGAATGAATAGTGACTACCGCAAAGAGCTGTGTGAGCTCCTGATTCCTGTCGTGTTGGCAAACAGCTCAGTGTGCTTCAGACGTAAAACAGAGTTTGATTACCCTCCAAAGCCGGACTGGATCCTCTGTTGATCTCGCAGTGTCTTCCTACGAAGGATGGGGAGCACTCACATTTGTATTTACCAATGTAGTGGAAACATGTTCCGCCATTCAGACAGGGACTGGAAGCACACGGATCTGGCTTTCCTAAACATAAAACATCAGATATTTTAAAACAGTCTTGGACAGTTGTTGTACACATGTGCATATAGTGTGCGCTTTCATATTTATTTGAGAAAGAAAGCATGGCCATGTGTGCGTCAAAACGAGGTCAACATGTGTGAGAAATCATTGATCATTACAGTAGCACTGAGAAAGAGAAACAGCTTTTCATGCATGTGCCAGGGCAAGTTGTTTTTCCTACATGTGAGGAATCCAAGTGTTGAACAAACTCCAGCAAATTGGATCATTACACAAGGCCAAACAGTTGCACAACTCTAATGTGGGACAAAGTTGGGATAATGAAAATCCAGAGATGAAAAGCATCTTGGCTTTGAAGAGCTTTTTTCTTTGTGCAGTTTTATGGCACCGTGTGTGTGCGGAAATGCCATTTTCCAAACATGAAGAAAAGTAGATTACACTCTTATTCCATTTGACCAGAAAAGAGGAGAGGAAGGGTGACTGAGAACTGTAACATCCCCTGGGTGCTCACTTCTGGCTGGGAATTTAACGTCGCACACTTAAGGCCCTTTCATGGCAAACACGACACAAAAAGCTAAGCGAATCTCAGACCAGGCTGAAGAAAACACAAATTCATGCTCCTACAGTAGAAGGTGCAACATGAACGTATACATTTTACTAAAAAAACTATAATTTTGCAAACCTGGCTTTTTCTTATGCTTTTGTTATAGTAAAAGAAAACTTCAGTTGAATTGCTACTATTTTCATTTTTTGACAAATCTTGTTTTCACTCAGTAAGAGGATAATATAAAATATAAAACGGCAAACAACAAACTTGCAGCACCAATTTGAGCTATTAGCACTACTTAAAGGAAGCCAAAAATGAAAATTCTGTCATTATTTACTCATCCTCATGTCTTTCCAAACCCATAAGACCTTTGTTCATCTTCGGAACACTAATTAAGATGGACTATTTCAATTAAGTTTTTACTACCTTTCTGGGCCCTGTGAATGTTTCAGATGCATTGCAGTTTATGCAGGATCAGAAAGCTCTCAGATTTCATAAGAAATATCTTAATTTGTGTTCTGAGGATGAGTGAAGGTCTTATGGGTTTGGAAAGACATGTGGGTGAGAATTAATGTCAAAATTTTTATTTTTGGTGAACTATGCCTTTAATGCTCTGATATTGCTTTTGCAGTGGTGTTGGACACTTCAAACAAAAATCTGGAACGTGTCACCATTGGACAAAGAAAAATTCATTGATAGGGCTGCCACTAATGGCTATTTTTATACTGATTAATCTAAATGACTAATGTTCCCCGTACCCCATAAAAAAAATTTCAAATTTATTTAGGTGAAAAATTGTAAATACACAGTATTTCTGAAAACAAAAAGAAATAAAAAAATACATTAATCTTTTTTTTATTTATTTTTAATTTTTTTTTTATAAAATCAATTAAGTGGTGCCGCTTTTGATTGTTACAATTTTATGGAAGCATTAAAATGGAATCCAGAAAAGTAATGGAAAACAAAGAATTTGGTAAAAACAGTAAAACTCAACTAAAACAAAACTTCAAACTGCCCTATAAAATGGATTTCATAGAGCCCTATAATTATAAATAATAAAAAGACATGTAAGTGAGCAGTAGCTTTTAAAATTACTTAAAATCATAAATAATAGCTAGAGCTAATGTAAATTACGCATTACAACAAAGGCCTGCAGAGGGCGCCAACGGTCTGACGATTGTTTTTACACTTTACCGCATGATCTAATCGTTGTTGAATATTGATTAAACATCATTTAATTCAAATGTTCACTTAATCTTTAATATGTAGCTATTTCTTTGTGACAGAACTGCCATAGCCACTGTAATGTAATGAATATGTGAACATCAAAACGTGTAAACTCAAAGTGAGGGGTTGAGCTTTTATTTTGAAATTGCGATGAACAGTTAGCATATTGAGATATTGATGTATTCTCCTGAGTTTGCGTAGGTTGATGGAATGGCACCTGTTGTGTTCCCAGATAAACTTTATAATAAACCTATACTCACAGCAACATGCAGAGATGGAGTTTTGAGACGCTCCACACATGTAAATGATAACAGTTTGTGTAGCAGCATTTACTCTTACTGGAACAGCTCTGAGATGCATATACGTAACCTACACATAAATTAAACCTGCATCGCATATATTTATTTAACTTAATTATATCATTTGTGAATTCACAATTATGCTTAATTATGATTTTTAAATGGGTTTATTATATTATGCAGCCTTAGGAAACAGTCTAATAATGCGTTTAATGGATTCTCATCCATGAAATGCACCACTTCTGGTATTTTGCCGGTTATTCGACGCGGGCAAAATTAAATCGCGATTAAAAAAAAAAAAATAGAATAGTCCACTAGAATCGCGACAGCCCTATCACTGAAAAAAAGAAATTAATGAAATAAACAAAATGCTTTGTTGGCAGGCAAATAATGCGTTTAATGGATTCTCATCCTTGAAATGCGCCACTTCTGGTATTTTGCCGGTTTTTCGACGCGGGCAAAATTAAATCGCGATTAAAAAAATATATATATAGAATAGTCGACTAGAATCGACGAATCGCAACAGCCCTATCATTGAAAAAAAGAAATTAATGAAATAAATAAACAAAATGCTTTGTCGGCAGGCAAATAATGCGTTTAATGGATTCTCGTCCGTGAAATGCGCCACTTCTGGTATTTTGCCGGTTTTTCGACGCGGGCAAAATTAAATCGTGATTAAAAAAAAAAAAAAAATAGAATAGTCGACTAGAATCGACGAATCGCAACAGCCCTATCATTGAAAAAAATAAATTAATGAAATAAATAAACAAAATGCTTTGTCGGCAGGCAAATAATGCGTTTAATGGATTCTCATCCGTGAAATGCGCCACTTCTGGTATTTTGCCGGTTTTTCGACAAAATTAAATCAATAATAAAAAAAATAAAAAAATCGGGCAAAATTAAATCGTGATTAAAAAAAAAAAAAAAATAGAATAGTCGACTAGAATCGACGAATCGCAACAGCCCTATCATTGAAAAAAATAAATTAATGAAATAAATAAACAAAATGCTTTGTCGGCAGGCAAATAATGCGTTTAATGGATTCTCATCCGTGAAATGCGCCACTTCCGGTATTTTGCCAGTTATTCGACGTGGGCAAAATTAAATCGCAATAAAAAAAAAAAAAAAAAATCGAATAGTTGACAAGAATCGACGAATCGCGACAGCCCTATCATTGAAAAAAAGAAATTAATTAAATAAACAAAATGCTTTGTCGGCAGGCAAATAATGCGTTTAATGGATTCTCATCCGTGAAATGCGCCACTTCTGGTATTTTGCCGGTTATTCGACGCGGGCAAAATTAAATCGCGATTAAAAAAAAAAAAAAAATAGAATAGTCGACTAGAATCGACGAATCGCGACAGCCCTATCATTGAAAAAAGAAATTAATGAAATAAATAAACAAAATGCTTTGTCGGCAGGCAAATAATGCGTTTAATGGATTCTCATCCGTGAAATGCGCCACTTCTGGTATTTTGCCAGTTATTCGAAAAATTAAATCGCAATTAAAAAAAAAAAAAAAAATCGAACAGTCGACTAGAATCGACGAATCGCGAAAGCCCTATCATTGAAAAAAAGAAATTAATTAAATAAATAAACAAAATGCTTTGTCGGCAGGCAAATAATGCGTTTAATGGATTCTCATCCGTGAAATGCGCCACTTCCGGTATTTTGCCAGTTATTCGACGTGGGCAAAATTAAATCGCAATAAAAAAAAAAAAAAAAAATCGAATAGTTGACAAGAATCGACGAATCGCGACAGCCCTATCATTGAAAAAAAGAAATTAATTAAATAAACAAAATGCTTTGTCGGCAGGCAAATAATGCGTTTAATGGATTCTCGTCCGTGAAATGCGCCACTTCTGGTATTTTGCCGGTTATTCGACGCGGGCAAAATTAAACCGCAATTAAAAAAAAAAAAAAAAAAAAATCGAACAGTCGACTAGAATCGACGAATCGCGACAGCCCTATCATTGAAAAAAAGAAATTAATTAAATAAATAAACAAAATGCTTTGTTGGCAGGCAAATGTTTAACTATTATGAACAGCTCAATACAAATATGTGGTTCCTGTTCAAAATGTTTTCATTTTACATGTTTGGTATAAAAAAGCCTTTACGCTTATCAAACTACTAATAAAACTCTTTAAACAACATAATCAAAATTTAATTCACACATTTATATGCACACCAGAAAACCACTTATTGCAAGAAAATTGTCTTGACACTAAACACTTACCCACTTCACAGTGTTTCCCTGTGAAACGGTAGGGACAGACACATCGGTAGCTGTCAGCTTCTTCTTTACAAGAGCCTCCATTACGACAGGGACTAGAGGCACAGATACTTAATCTGACTGAGGAAAAAAAGAAAAAATGCTGCATGTACCGGCAAGTAGACAAAATGACGAATATGTGGTGCATTAAACAATATGATGCACAATGATTGAACTTCTGATGATGTGGCTACCTTTTAATATGTAACCAAGGACAAAATGTGAACATAGATAACATATGTAACATACCTCTTTCGCAATGCTTGCCTCTGTAGCCATGCTTACACTCACAAATATAGCCTCCGTCTCTCTCATAGCAGTACCCTCCATTCTGACACGGTGAGGAATCGCAGGCCGATCGGGGCTGTACTGAAAAACACACACACCAGCTTCACCACGTTCCTTCACAGCAGGTGATTGCTTTTTAACGCTCACTAGTAACTTTTATTTGCGTGTGTTGGAATGATTTCATTTAAATGCACACCACAGCATAGATCCTCTGTGTATTTCAATAGCCAAGTTGAAACATTACCTTCACATTATGTCAACATGCAAATCAATCTTTCTTTTCTCATTTACTCAGTATAACGGCTTAGTTGCTTTGGGGACCTTTGCCACCGTAACGGCCTGGCACAGTATTTATTCATTTGTCATGGAGACCATGCTTCGCACATGGCTTCAAGGCTCTCCAGGGCTCTTACCATATGGGTAGAAGTCCTTGTGATCAAAGTCAACACCAGTTTGGCAGGTGCAGAGGTATGTGCCGCCATACTCTAAGCACGGACCTCCATCCGGACATGGTCGGTTGTTACTACAGGGTGTTTGTGTTACCTCTAAGGAGTAATAAAAAAAAATTCAGAAATTAATTGTTATACAAATATGTGTGCAGTACTAATACTTTAGGAATACTTTTGTTGAATAAAATGTTGCATCTTTAGATGGATACAGTTGTCAAAAGTCAGTGTTTTTTCATCATCAGGCCAAACACTTATATGTCATGTTATATATTACATGTCAACTGAACACAAGTAATTGACAAGTGACATAACAGAGCAGATTAATTCTGGTATGAAACAAACAAAAAATTCTGTTATGAAAAAAAAAACTTAGTAATATTTTCATAATTTCGACATTATGAAATGTTTTGAGAATAAAGTCGAAATATTTTGAGAATGAAGTTGATATTACGAGAATAAAGTCGAAATTTCGAAAATAAATTCGAAATGTTTACTCTTGTAACTTTATTCTTGGAATTTTGACATTATTCTCAAAATATTTTGACTTTATTTTCGAAGCATTTTGAATTATTCTTGTAATTTCAACTTTATTCTTGAAACATTTCAGCTTTGTTCTCGTAACTTTTGACTTTATTCTTAAAATGTTTTGACTTTATTCTCGAAACATTTCGACTTTATTCTCAAAACATTTAGAATTATTCTCGTAATTTCGACTTTATTCTCAAAACACTTCAACTTTATTCTTGTAATTTTTTAAGTAACTTTATTGTCGAAATATTTAGAATTTATTCTCAAAACATTTTGAATCATTTTCATAATTTTGACTTAATTCTCAAAACATTTAGATTTATTCTCAAAACATTTTGAATTATTCTCGTAATTTCAATTTTATTCTCTAAACATTTCAACTTTATTCTCGTAATTTTTGACTGTACTCTCAAAATATTTCTACTTTATTCTCAAAACATTTTGACTTTATTCTTGAAACATTTTGAATAATTCTCGTAATTTTGACTTTATTCTCAAAAAACTTCAGCTTTATTCTTGTAATTTTTTACTTTATTCTCAATATATTTTGACTTTATTCTCAAAACACTTTGAATCATTCTCATAATTTTTATTTAATTCTCAAAACATTTAGACTTTATTCTCAAAACATTTTGAATTATTCTCATAATTTCAACTTTATTCTCTAAACATTTTGACTTTATTCTCTTAATTTCTACTTTATTCTTGAAATATTTCAACTTTATTCTCGAAACATTTTGACTTTATTCTCGTAATTTCAACTTTATTTTTGAAATATTTCGACTTTATTCTCATAATTTCAACTTTATTCTCGAATCATTTCTACTTTATTCTCATAATTTCAACTTTATTCTGGAATCATTTGCGACTTTATTCTCGTAATTTCAACTTTATTCTCATCATTTTGACTTTTTCCTCAAAATTTCGATTTTATTCTCAAAATATTTTTAGTTTTTTCTCAAAATATAATGACTTTAATCTTGTAATTTTAGATTTTTATTTTTTTTAACGTGGCATTAAAACGCAGTCGTACAAAATAAACATGAACATCACAAGGTATTTTATTGCAGCCGCAGAAAGACACCAGTACACACCAAGTTAAGTCCACAGAAGTTAATCTACTCTCCTGTCTGATTTGTTTGAAGGACAAAATGGCAGATTTGGCCTTATGATTGGTCAGATAGCCTGTCAATCAAGCTCCCTACGAAGGGTCAATTATACTGTACTAAATTATGCATTTTCGAAAATTAACCAAATTGAGAGCTATTTGGCCTCATGGTGGAAAAGTAATAAAAGTGTCCATCAGCCAAAAGGTACATGCTTTATTAATCACCCGAGAAAACTATACTGATCTTCTCTACCAACATTTCAAGTAGCATTTCAACAGTAGAAACCAGAAAAACTTTGAAAAAAAAACAATTGTTTGCATTTAATACATACCAAACTGACAGTAGAGTCCAGTGAAGCCTGTTGGACATTCACAGGTACCATTCACATCAACACAAACCCCTCCGTTCTGACAGGGACACTCCTCTGTAGGGAAAAAGTATGACGTAGAAAGAGAGAGTAGAAAGAGAAAGATGAAGAGAAACTTTTGGAAGGAGGTCAGCATAGTTTTCACTTTTCTGGATAAGTAAACATTCTAACCATTGTAAAATGTTACTCTTTCTTCACATCATCAAATTGGAACAAAGTGTAAATTCAGTGGAAGCACATGTGGGAATGTTACATTGTGTGTGCGTAGTTTAGCATAGTGTGCTGTGGTGGGATTTGTTGTACTGTTGTACATTATAAACTTGTTCTTTGGGTCAGTCCTTCCCACAATTTTCCCACACAGTTCATAGTGTGCTGGATGACTGTAAGTCAGAATTCTCTAAAGCTTTTCTGTACGGTAAGACTTTATTTTCCTCTTCCCTCAGTAATTGCAGCAGTGGATCAAAGTAACTTGCTGTATCACTGTTAAATTGCTTCCTTTTGAAGTCCAGGGGGCTTGCATGAGGGTGTTATTCTTTTCTGATAATATGTGACATGTTTTTGATCAAATTGTATGACCCTAGGGGCAATTAATAGGTTGTTAATTCACTGGAGCTATTTCAGTTGTTGTCTCTAAGGTCGGTCTCTTTGATCTCAGTGCTCCATTAGACACTCATAGGTTCTGCCTGTGAGCTGCTACCTTCTCTTTTTAGAGGTCTGCACGACTTTTTCCACTACACATTCCAAGTGAGCCGGGCAGGAAGGTATTCTAGAGATTTAGGAGAGTCTATATAAGAGTCAATGGTTATTTCAGCTCCAGGTGGAAGAGTAGGATGAATTTGCTATAGCTCAGAATGTGCTTTCAAATTAATATGCACAAAGTGTGCACATCGACCCTGGGAGCAGGGATATCGTACTGACTGATATTAGCCCCTTTTACACATACAGTCTTTACTAGTAAATTACCAGTAAATTATCGTTAAGAGATCATGTGTGAACAGGACCTTTTCAGAAATACTAGAAAATTCTTTCCAGCATATTACCACTAAGGGAAGTTGTAACATTACCAGTAAATCACCGGTATGATGCTGTGTGTGAACACAGAATATAGATTACCGGTATGAGCTCGTACAAGTTCAGAATGCACTGACGTAAGACGTCTACTCTGGACCAATCATAACATTCGGACCCAGATGTCGCAATTACTCAGGGTTGTTTACGAAAGTCAAAGACATGCATCTGGGCCAAAACCAGCTGCATGAATATGAACATCTGACACAAAAATGAAAACATCAACAAAAACACTGTCCGCATGTAACCCATTGTGTAAGAGGTCATTTCTGGTTAATGATGTCAGAATTGACCAGTATTTTGAAACGGATGTGTGAATGGTACTTTACCGGTAAAAAGATGGAACACTGTTGCCTGTTTGAACAGCGCATATTTGTATTCCCGCAGATTTTACAGTGATTTACTGGTATTGGTGTGCAAAAAGGGCTATTGACTGAATGAGATCAAGCAGAATATGAGGATGTCATCTTCATAACTTTCTTTGGAGATTTGTGGTTGGATGTTAGAGCGTCCAAACAAATCTCACCTGCTTTGTTGCAGGGAAGTGAATTCCAAACATTAGGACTGTCTCATAAAACAGAGGCCCTTTTAAGTCTAGACAAGAGCCCTTCCTCTTGTTGGTAAAGTAGTAAAAAGTGCCATAAAGCAATTATTTACAACATCAAGCAACTTGCTGCAAGGTCTGAGCAGTAAACTGGGCGAGGTTGTGTAGGTTTGGATAATTATGCTCATCTATCACGGCTGCATAGTCTTCCTCAGGCAGTGCTTCAAATTCCTGTGGGATAGTGGTGTCTGCCTTGTTCTCCTCTGTGCCATATTCCTGCCCAATTACTTGAAGAGAGTAGCTACTATGCATTAGAGTCTGAGAGTACTGTACCTTCACAGTCGTCACCGTAGTAGCCTGGTGTGCAGGTGCAGTTGTAGTTTCCAGAGTCAGTATACTCGCAGATTTGATGCTTTTCACAACTCTCGCCATCGCAGGGAACTGTAAGTGAAATATTATGTGTGAAGATCTTTTAAGAAGAAGGAAGGAAGATAAAGCTTAGCAGGAACTTGAAGAACATTTACTTACCTGTCTGATTTGCAGCATCAGTAGTAGAGGAATTTTGAATGACAACTAACTCTGTTTTAGGGTAAAATAAAACATTTTAGAGTATATTACTTTGGCAGCATAATCTAATACATTGACAATAAGTGATATATTTTAAATGAAATTAAGGTTTTCATGAAACTGCAACCAAACCACAATGAAAAGAGGTTGAACAAACTAATTCAACCCCAGACAAGAGTTGACTGAGTATCTGATAACTGACATTTGCGAATAAATCAGTTTAATTCAGTCATCTGAAAGCATAGTTGGACAACTTTTTGAGAAGAGCCGTGCACTGGACGTTGGAGGAGTGCAAGCTTCTTATTGATACTGGAGTAAAGTTTTCTTTTCATGAACAGACCAGAGTTCAGAGTTGACCAAGCATCAGATAACTATGAGATGAGGCTGACATTATTTTCAGTTCAATTAGTTAGACATGTGGTCTAAAGCCATAGTTATCCCAGAGTATTCCCTCCTCTTGATTCATTTTACTTTTTCAATTTCTTTGTGTCAGTCCCAGTTGGAAAATGTTACAGCTAGCCAAATATAAAGTGGAAAGTAGGTGGCTGGCTGTGTAAACATCTTCTATCATTAAACATTTTTCCCGTTGCAAAGGGAAACAAAAGCAAAGACTGGATAATGTGCTGGCTGGCATTTCTAAAGTGATATGGTGGGATGAACTGGAGAGTGAAAGCCCACCTGTCTCACAGTAGCTTCCAGTGAAGTTTGTTGTACAGGTGCAGGTGTAGTTATTCACCAGGTCTTCACAAACACCTCCATTCAAACATGGCATGGATGCACATTCGTTGATATCTGGAATCCAAAACACAAGACTCATGACAGCGTAGAGAGCAATTTGTCAGTGTGAGAAAGGCAATCCTTAGAGCAGCTTGGTTTTGATTGTATCAATATCTCAAGTTCATGCAGGTGTATGGTTTCATTGACCAGGTGTCTAGTATTAACAGTAATCTGGTCTCATGTAGAAACAAGGGTTCAAGATATACAAAGGCCAGCGGTTTAGTTTCCAGAGTACTTCCCAACTGGACTTGAATTTCATCAATAACCTTCACTGTGGGAAGCCCAATTTGTTAAGCAGGGGAATCATGTCAGTGTTTTTTTCTCAAAAGTCATATCAAGGTCTGCTCCGGGAACTCAGAATATTTGGAACATAAAACCTGACCCAAAATGAAAACACAGGGAAAGAAATCAAAGTAACTGATAATATATTTCCATTTACTAGCTGCCCTTAAAAGTCCTGTACTATAGCAGTCTTCATGAAGTCAGTCTAGATAACACCATCTGTCAAATGAATAAGTGCGGGCCTAATGCGGAAAAAAGGAAATGTTCCCTGGGGAAAGTCATGGCCTCTCAGTGACACTCCCAATATCCATACTCACCTGACTCACATAGGAACCCAGTGTAACCTGCTTGGCATACACAGGTGAAGTTGCCGACACCCTGTATGCACTGTGCTCCATTGAGGCATGGGGTCTCTTGGCACTCGTCTATGTCTACAGGCAATAAACACACACACACACATGCACACACACACACACACACACACACTGGATATTTATTCAGCTGATTAATATATCCTCCACACCGTTCCCCTCACTCTGAAACTATGCACTTCTGGCTGTGAAAGGTATTAGAGGTTTGATACATCTCTGCAGGCTGGACTGTGGGAACGAGAAGGAGGTTGAAGCCAGCAGAGTGCTAAGGGAGGAGGGGAGGACAAAATCAGTGTGGAGAGAGGCCACAGCATGAAAAGAAGTCTGAGTTCAAAACTCACATCCATTTTACCTCGCTATTTTAGTCCTCCTTGGACAACTTTTTGAGAAGAGCCACACATTGTGGAAATACAAGCTTCTTAGTGATACTGGCGCAAAGTTTGATTTTCCTGAACAATGCATAATTGAAATTAGAGTCCGATAATTAAATACTTGGGTGTTTACCTGTCTCACATGTTGTCCCTATGAATCCCACTGGACACAGACAGACAAAGTGGTTGATCTTGTCCACACATGTGCCTCCGTTCTGACAGGGGTATGAAGAGCACTCATCAACCTCTATCAAAACAAAAAAAGAACGAGAAATATAACACGTGACTTTTATTAGATGTGCACACAGGAATGAAAACATGAGGGAATCCTAAAGTACAGGGGGTGGAGGAAAAGGTAATGATTTGACCACAGCAAAACGTTGGACGGACTCTACTGTATGCGTATTACATACAGATGTGACCAGGGGAAATTCTCTCCCTTAGGTTGTCCCCCTGGCTTGCAGGGTGGAATTCTGCTTTTACAAGCTGACTTTCTCTTTCCTGGCGAGGAAGAACACAAAGGATGAGTACGGGTTGTGAGGAATGGAAGGATTTCATCATTCGTTTACCTATCTGGCATCTGCGTCCAGTGAAGCCAGCCAAACACGAGCAAGTGAAAGACGGATTTCCAGTGATGCAGTCATCAATGCAACGTCCACCATTTTGACAGGGCCTTAAGTTAGCACAGACCGAAGCTGAGAAAGACAATGGAAAAGAGTCTGAACAGACTGATATTTTCCTGTTTGTACTGTCCATGACTTTTTTTTCCTTTGGTGGCATACCTGAGTCATTGCAGCTGCCCACTTGCACCTGAGAATCATCAATGCGAAAGACCCATCGACCAGGATAACCCACATTTGTGGTGGTTTCAACATCAACAATATCATCTGTCCGAGAGCCTGGGATATTGAAATAGCGCCTCCCATCACCAGCATTAAAACCTGCCTAGGAAGAGAGTGGAAGTAGGGGAGAGTTCTCTCAGAGTGGATTCTTTCACATTTTAATGTCACTCAAGCAATTTCAGTCAAAACTAAAAAACCAGCATGAGTAAAGGCAATGACCTTACCTGTGCAGCTATGCCCCCCAAGCCTGCTAGGTCACCACCACTGGTAGCATGCATCCCTGTTGTCCAAGAAATATTGTGGTACTGGAAGATGGTGAAGGAGAGCTCACCATCTGTGATAAGAACTACTTGAAATGTATTGACCTTTAGAGTAAAGAAGAAAAGCAAGTCAGTTGCCACAACCAGAATTCAGAATTCTCATCAACCCTGGCCCTTCAGGTTTACTGTCCTGCAAAGGGCAACTTTTAGAGCAATGTTGCTTGGGCACTTTCCCACTGAGAAAGGGCAACAAATTTCTATCTAGATTCTTTAGATCATGGGTCATCAACCCTGCTCCTGGGGACCCACTGTCCATCAAAGTTTCTTTCCAACCTGCTTCTACACACCTGGCCTGTGACTTTACAAGTGATCCTGAAGACCTTGATTAGCTGGTTCATGTGTGTTCGATTAGGGTTGGCACAAAACTCTGCAGAAAAGTGGGTCCCCAGGAACAGGGTTGAAGACCTGTGCTTTAGATCGTTCATGGGCCCTGTGTCTCACCTGGTTGCCCATTGACAACAACATTGCCCAGCAGTGTAGCTCAAAAAGTTGCCCCATGTATCATCACATGCAGAGTTTAATTCTGATCAAGGATCAACTCTGCTAGACATTAGACCTTGAGGGTCAGATCTAAGAAAACCTGTGTTAGATGATTTTCTAGAAAAAACATCATAATAATGTTGTTGGTTTTGTTATATTTAAAGGACATGAACTTGGTACCGGAGTTATTGAGCTGCCGCCAAAAAATGTGACTTGATGCCAGGTAGCAATCAGCACCCATGTAGTGATGAACATAGGGAACTCGGGGGAAGTAGCGATTAATGTCTGCATTGGCTCTTCTCAGGATGGCAGGATCTTTGCTCTCTCTAAAAAACTTGTCCTGCTCGTCGGTTGTCTACATCTGCCCAGAAAGGAGCCACCACCCTTCGGTCTCCAGCAATAGGGAATGCCACCGGAGTGAACTGGGACACCTCCCTCAGGAAAGACACCAGGCCATTGTTGTTGACCTTGAAGACACAGAAAAGAAGAACAAGTACATGGATTAGCAGAGTCAGAACACAAAGCTTCCTTCAGCTTACCTTCCTGGCACTCATTCCCAGATTCCACTGCTGAAGCTTTACCACACTATGAGCTGCATGTTTGGACATTCACTTTCTGAGTTGCACAAATAACATATTTCATCTCCATGAAATTCTTTCCACACTCAAGTATACCTGACGACAGAGACTGGGCTGGTACTGCAGAGTCAAAAAGTTTTCATCTTTAAGACTTTTCAAGCAGAACCTTTAAAGGACAATTCAGTTTCTTGCAGTGACTCTTGGGGTAAATATTGCGAAGGGCCTGGAACAGGAATCGTATGGCTATGATGTATGGAACATGCTGACTGGGAATAAGCAGAGACAGGCTGAGGTGTCCAGCAGTGTGTTGACACATGAGAGTGAGCAGTAGCATTGCAGGATGAAAGAGTGAGGCAGGCTCCTGTGGCAGATGTATCCATTTCCCATCAGGGAACAGACAGCTGCCTTGTTCTGCCAGACATCCACGTCTTGCAGCTGAGAAAACTGGAGCACTTTTCAGACACACATACACATTCTGACACACCTGCCCTGGCTCTTGTCCACTAGAAGTGATTTTAGAGGGTGAGGCCTTTATAACTACCTCTAAAGAAACCACAGAGCCCAACACTTGCTTTGCTGACCACTGGCTTTGCTCTGTTGACTGAGTCTGCTCCTGTGATGAATGTCCAGCCAGGCTGACATAGAAGACACTTTAGAGTATTCACAGGAGCCCAGTGTTATTCAACTGATATGAATATTGCATGCAAATTCACTAGGCCAACAGGGGTGTGTGAAATTATTCCACAGCTTCACCATTTAGTTTTAGGAACTTTCCTTAATAGTTCTCCACTGGACAGACTGGAAATTTTAAATCCTTTCTAAACTATGAAAAATAATATCAATCACCTCTCTGACCCATATAAGGTTGCCACTGCACAGAGCAACAGAGTTACAATGTAGAGTGTGACTAATGCTAACCTATGCTAGTCAGTTTGCACCTGCGGAGTCGCACCCCTCTCCAGGTGTTCGCTCCTCAATGCCAACTTCCCTGTCCCTTCATTTCACTCATCTGTACCCAGTTCTGGCAGCAGCAACAGCAACAAAGGCAATGTCAGACACATGGCCTTTCTTCTCCCCTCCCCATGCGTATGGAAACCATAATTCGGAGGCCTTTGCTGTAAAAACAGTAGAGGAAGTTTTGTTTGGCCTGACTCGGGTGCTTGGTTAATTGGCCGACCGCAGTCTTCCCCTCTCTGCATCAGCGTGCTGTGGCAAGAGTGTGGTTAACACAGAGAAGCAGAGTGAAGCCTTCAGGGCCACAACTCTGGGGTCACTGAAAGGAGCCCTGTGAGAGCAGAAGAATGAAAGAAAAGACAAAGAGAGAGAAGCGGGAGAAATGGAAAAGAATGAGGGATGGAAAGTGCAGGCACAGTTCACTGACAGATACAAACCCTTCAACAGGAACCAAAGTGTGATTTAGAGTAAATGTTTCACAGATGACCAAAACACTTGAGAACGGGCTGCAGTACTAAACCATTGCATGCTAATGATATAAGCAGCAAACTGGGAAAAGAGAGTTGGACAGCCAATAGGGACAGCAATATTTTGAATGGTGCAAGCATTGGAGAGCTAGTAGCAACAGTGTGTGGAGGTAATAAATGGAAATTGCTTACCTTGCTGCTAAATTAGCAGCTGGAAATCTCACTAAGCACTACATTAGCGATTATTCTCTGGTGCTGTAATATGTCCTGGCATTTGTTCTGATCTATTTGTAGCATCTGGAAGAGGAAACCTAGATGCTTTTCTTTCATGTCTTAATATCTTATTAAAAGTAGGATGGAGTAATTGGATCTAACCACAGACTAAAAATGAATAAAAGCAATCAGAACTTAGTTTAAACAGGTAAGCTATCTGGTACCCCTTTTCCACCAGTATGAACCAGGTGCTAGTTCGACTAGCGAGCCATCTAAAAAGCGGTTTGCCTTTCAATGGGCTAGAGTGTCACCACAGAGCCAAATAACTCCCACAGAGATCTGGTAACCCCCATTGCTTAACTCACCAGGCTTGCTCGAGATGCATCAGTGCCACGCAGACTAACAGGTGTACAACACCAAAGCACTGCAAAAGTGATTGGAGAGCAAACAACTCTTTAAGCTTTTGAATTGCTCTTTAGTAGTACTTTGACGACACGCACCAACCGGTCCACACAGCGTGGCACCCCTCTGTTTTGGCCTCATCCACTGATCTGGTAATTCCCATTGCTTACCGTGCCGATGGTGTCAAACAGCACAAGACACCAAAGCACTGCGAGAACGACGGGAGAGCAAACTACTCTTTTGAGCTTTTGAATTGCTCTCGTGGTACTTCAACGCCACACGCCGACCGATTCAAGCAGCGCTGACGCATCCCAAACAAGCTTAATATCAACAATGGCAGACGTTGTGTTCATGGTTTTGCGAACCTACATCGGCTTCCAAACACGGCGAATCCAACATTTTTGTGTTTTGCTTTTATTTCAAAAATGGCGGTCAAAAGTGTCTTGTTGGTGATGGTAACCCCACCCCCAGCCCCTGACGCAAGCCGTTCTTACTTCAAGACCAGCAATGTTTTGATGCTACCACTTTTCCTGTTTCAGAGCTGATGCATTGGGTTTCAAAAAACAAAGAACTGATTTGAAACTAGGCTCTGGTTCTGAACCAGCATTCAAACTGCTTTGGGAGAAAAGGGGCATGGGATGTAGACCAAGCGCAGACCAAATGGCACACGATACCAAAGCACCATGAGAGCAATTGAAGAGCAAACGACTCTTTAATCTTTTGAATTGCTCTCGCAGTACTTTGACACCACACACCAACTGGTCCACAATATCAACAATCGCAGACGTTGTGATACTATTGATGCTCATGGCTTTGCAAACCTGCATTGGGATCCAAACACGGCGAATCCTGCGTGTTCATGTTTAGCTGCTATTTCAAAAATGGCAGTCAAAAGTGTCTTGTTGGTGACGATAACCCCACCCCAGCCCCTGACGCAAGCTGTTCTAACTTCTAGACCAGTAATGTTTTGGTGCAACTTATGAACCACTATTCCTGGTTCAGAGCTAGTGCGTTGGGTGTCAAAAGACAAAGAACCGTTTTAAAACTAGGCTGTGGCTCCGAGCCAGCACTTAAACTGCCTTGGAAGAAAAGGGTCATAGGATGTAAAATTTAGTCAGGTGTAAATTCTAAAACTAAAGCTTTGATGAAGTGGATCACATGTGAATCACATTTAGGGATATAGGGTGCCACTTCTGTTATTTTTGAGTTATTCTTCACCGGATATATCACAAGTTTTCATAGGATGGTTTACTTTGGAGCTAAGTCATTTTAATACTAAAATAAACATTCACCTGGGAAAAGGGATGCCAAAACAAATCCCTTCATAAAAAGGTGCCCAAAGTTCAGCTTGGCAAAACATTGAATCTTGACACAGGAACTCTTCCTAGTAATTTGAGGGAAAAGCTGAAGTGGATGTGTTTGTATGTTTGACCTTGGCTGCTCTTGCTCCACACCCTTGTGCGGCTGTGGTGGGTTTCTTTATCGTGACTGGCATTCCACAGAATGCCAAACCCTGACCCTCTGTATGGCACTGCACTCATTCATATCTTATAATAATATACAAAGATTTTCACTATTCTTGGAAAAATAACTTAAACCCACTATAGAAAAATTAATTTCAGTGGCTGTCCCTATTGAATTAAGTCCAAATATTAGCTCAAAGCTTAGGATAACATATGACTTATCTTGACATAAAGCATTACACGCTAAGCTACCCAGCTCCTAACAAAATCACACATATGTCCTCACACACTTAGCTAATATTTGGGCTACTTAAGTGAAAAGGAGGAGGAGGAGAGGAGCAAAGAGGATAGAGAGAGAAAAAGATAAAGAGAAAAAAATCCCTCAAGGTTGAAGATTCCCTTTCTATAGTTGCGCAAACATGAAGTGTTGAAGTGCTGAGGATGAGCTTTAGCAGATGTGCTCTCAGTGTGCCGTGAAACCTCAAATCTTTCTGTCCCCATCATTTTCCCTCTTCTGCTTTAACTCAACTGTTGGATAACAATTCTATGCCTAAAACAATTATAAACATCCTTTTTATAGCTTCCCATACAAACAACTTGTTGGGAGGTTTCTTAACTTGAGGTCCCCGAAAATCAGTTTCAGTGTTCTGTTCCCCATCAAAACTTACACCAGCTTCATTCAAAATAATGTATGTTTTTTGCATTTGCTGTGGAAGTCCATGTCATGCTAGCCTTGGATCTCATCCTTTCTGCTCTTCATCCCAGTCATTCATAAGGTTAGTTAATTGAGGGCCTGCGTTGTTTGGCATCCCTGAGACACTTAACAGATGCATCTGGGTTCTGTTAAAGGGATCTCTCCTTTCTTCAATAGAGCAGCTGGACAGGTCCATTGGGAAGACCCCTGAGCTTGTTATCTAAGGCTGAAGAAGACGAGGAAGAAGGAAGGGTGAGGGTAAATCAGGGGAGAGAGGAGAGATTGCAGATATATCTCTCACACCCAAAAGAACAGAATCGTGGAACATGAAAAAGCACATTATGGACTAGGGTTGGGCAGATAGATGATGCCATCGTTCATCACGATCGCCCTCCCTGAGGGAGGAAAAAAAAAATTCAATGCCTTTTCTCATGATTATATCGTTGGGTAATTATACTGTATATAAATTGCGGCCATCAGGGAGCCGTTATTATTATGTGGGGCACTGAAATCGTTTTTGAGTGTGCGTTCGCTTTTTACTTTCACTTACAAGATTCACGGTCACAAGTACTCTGTGTATACTACGCAGAGGTGGTACTTACCATACATTTTACAAGAATAGGGACCAGATTTACTTAACACTGCTTAATAATGCATTATACAGATGCTAGATGAAAATAAATGCTAGGTAAACTTTTCTGAAAACAGACAGTGCATTCATATAAACTTCTATTTATTATCAATATTTTGTGCATCGTGGACAGTGAGATTTGATCTGCTTGCTACAGTATTTCCTCTTTATGTCCGTCTTCAGCGTTTCTGGCCTCCGTTAATGACCTTTCACAGACTAAATACAATAATAATGTAATATTTCCACACAAATGACATTTTAGAACGTGAATGCACTGGGCCCGTATTGTCAAGTCCTGTAATAGGTGGTAAATATCTGTACGATCTGCCTCCTTTGTCATGGACTGATGACCAGACAATTCTTTATTCTATTTCTCATCCCGACATAGTCAATTACTTTTGTTTCATCGTTTTTGTTTTGTTTTGTTTTGGCCAAGCCTATGCACAAGCTCCATTTGGTTCAGTGGCACTGTTTATGTTCAGTGCCGCAATGACCGACTTCCGGATTGATGACGTAACATGAAAAAACTCAATTAAAATGAATCACAATGCGTTTTACTAATGTTTGCGCTTGTCAGATTATTGGTATTTTCGCGTCATTATTTAACGCCCAATAAAAAGCATGTCTTAAAACAGATGGTAATTTGCACTGCTCTTGATACATTGCGCTGGTCATTATGGAAATGATCTAACTGCGTCTGTGTTCTTTAATGTGCGCATTGTCAGTAAATCACGCACAGAATTTTCCCCTCCCGTTGGCACTTTTATGGAATTGCACTCCGAACACCTTGTCCTAACACGACTTGACACTACAACATAAAAGGTATCTTTTCCATGTTCATCTGAGTTTTTGTCCCAACTAGCCGCGATGGCAACACGTGAAATTTCTATTTTAGAAATGGTTTCTATTTCTGCGACGTTGCGGCAGACATACACACTATGGCAATTATAATCTCAAGTACTGATTAAGTGCTTTATTGGATGTTAAAAGTGTCAATGTGATTTTGAATATCATATTGCGTGACATTTATAGCCATAGCCTACTAAAATAAATAATAGATAATTCACTCTAAAAACTGCTGGGCTAAAAACAACCTAGCACTGGGTAAAATATGGACAAACCCAGCAATTGGGTTTTTGTGACCCACCTTCTGGGTAGTAACCCAACCACTGGGTCAAAACAACCCAAACACTGAGTTTGTCCATATTTTACCCAGCACTGGGTTGTATAAAAGCCAGCATTTTTTAGAGCGTTTACCTTAGATCTTAAAAATAAATTTAAGCAAACATATACGTTAAAACTGCAAACTCCATGTGAACCAACAAGTGTGTCTACGACAAACATAGTATCAGTCCCTCAGTTTGTAGTTCTATTAATGTTAAAAAAGGTTTGATATTTATGAATTAGATTATAAAATGGAGTGCACTTCTGAACGGCTGTGATGTTTGATTGAGTCTGTCATGTCGGGCTGTTACGTCGCATCTGATTTTGGACAGCCAAATTGCTTGTTGGTGGAATCTTGTCACGTCATATGTAGTTAAGACACGGTGTAAATCTGGCCCTAGATGTTTGTCAGTCAGTGCCGATCCTGGACTTCTGGGGGTCCTATGCAGACCTATGTGTCGGCCCTGGTGGTGGTGGTGGGGGGTGATATATGAATGAATGAATGAATGAAACGAGTTTGTCTGTGTTTCACTCCATCTTGAATCGCGCTCCCGGAAAGCGCTTGGGAAACAGTTTCTCTTCCACGGCACGGTAAGCTTTAAACTTTTTTACGACATTCATGTTACTTCATTTGACTGATTTTTACGTAGAAAGGGTGACAGCCCACCACATTAAAAGAAATCAACATTAATGTTTTGATAACTGCTGGCCCACTTAAAAAATGAAACCAAAAATAAATCATTTTTGAGAGCAAGGGGGCCCCCTGGTGTTTCGGGGACCCCATGCAGCTTGCGTATTTTGTGTATAGGGAGGATAGGCTCTGTTGTCAGTGGTGCTCAGGATCTGCAGATCATTTGCCATTATCCTACCTGTCATCTGTCCTTACTCTGTTTATATGGCAAGTGAAATTTGATGTACTGTAATGTAACAGGGTACTGTTTGCAAGAGTCTAACCATGTCCCTTTAGTGGCTGCGTAGAACACGTTATTGATTTCCGTGCCTTTCTAAATACAGATTCACGCTGTCTCATCGTCCATCGGCATGTTTCACTATAGACATCATCTGATGCCAATTTTGTACCCTATACTGGACAATTTGAACCCTATATTGGACAATTCTGGGCTGATAAAATGCCAAGCAGAGAGGACATGGGACATCACTGTGGGATAGGGTGGCCACCTGGCAATGGATCTGTTGCAGAAGAGTAGATGCGGGACAATGCAGGGGACAATCTAAATGCTGATTTACCAACACATTCTCCACTCCCAACGTAACATATTGACGATTGGTCATGACCCCTTGGCGTCACTTGTTGGTGCTCAGGGTACCCCCTTAGCATCATTTTTCGACGCACAGTGTCCTCCATTGTTTTCAGTTGTTTATAATATAAAAAAATATTAATTATTTTATATAAATGTATACTTTCATTGGAGCACTTAACCCCACCCCTACCCTAAACCTACCCACTTCTGAACAATATAAAACACGCAACAGGCAAATATAAGTACAGCCACAGGTAATTATTGCAAAGGCTGACCATAAACAAGCAGTATAAAAGCATTACAAACAAGTCCTGTTGCATTCCGAGTCTTCTGAAGGCGTACGATATCTTTATGCAAGTAACAAAAGGTTTTAATCGCTGAAAATGATCCCGCTCAGTTAACGCGCTCAAATCTCATTCAAAAAGATACTCCTGAACATTAGCATCACACAATCATGAGACACATAAGAGCCAATGGCATTTCACAACAGCATGACGCAATCGGTCACGAGACACCCAAGAACCAATAGCATTTCACAACCAATGCTTGCTTCTTCTGGTGGCATTTTTTGAATTCGTGCACAGACAGACTGCAGTGCAGCACATGGGACGGCGGACGGAGATGGCGATTGCATCTGTGCTTCTCACAAATCAATCGTTTTGCTTCGGAACCCTTGGAATATTAATACTTTTTGAATAAATTATGAATATAGTTGTATCTGCCTGTTATATCTTGTTTTGTTGACTAATGGTTAGGTTTTGGGGCAGGGGTTGGGTTTAATGTGTAAATATCATAATATAAATGAAACTGTTGTGACTGTTTGCATTGAAAAAAAAAAAAAAAACACACACCCCAACATATATGCAATAATAGCAATGTTATTACCCAATACATAATTTAATCATGACGATAAAGTTCCCAGTGCCTTTCGTGTCAGCACATTGACGCCAAGGGTTTCTTATGTAAGTACTGGAGGACCCTGCCTCAATATGTGACGAGTTAGGAATAAGAAGGTGTTGGATTTACATCTGTTGTTATATGCACTTATTTATGTTTCTGAGTGCGCACATGCAAGCGAGAGAAAGCGCATTTGTTTTGTTTGAGAGAATCCACCTGCAAGAGGAGATTTGTGCTTGTGCATTTTAATGCGCCCTCACATTACAATATTGGGCTCTGGACATTTGTCATTACAATAAAACCACCTCAAACTAACTATTACAATAAGAAGAAAGTCATGGTGCTAGATCACTTGATGAGATCCGCACATCCTTTGCGCGGAACTACACCACAAGAATAAATAAAAAGCTTTCTTAAAAAGGCATTTAAACATATGTACATTTTCTTAATATGACAATTAAAAACCAACAGACTGATGAAAATGTGGGACTTTTTCTAAAAATGCAACGTGCGGCACAAGAGGTGAAAATGCTGTGCGGTACAACACAAAGCAGGAAGGGTCGTCACTCTACTGTGGGACTATGTCCATCCCTGGTGGTCCTAAATGGCAAAGAACCCGCCTTTTAGCCTCAAATATAGATAACAGAGCAATATTTTTAAAACAATTTTTTAGACAAGAGTTTCTTGTTATGCCTGAAAGGATTAGTTTTTTGGGGAGGAAAAAACAGCTCTGCAAACCTATTGTCATGTCAGGTTAAATGCTTGAAAGTCACGCTTTTAGCTGAGGCAGAGCTATGTATTTGTGAGTTAGTTATATTATAAATGGTATTTAAATTATCATGAAGAGGGAGTGAATGAGAAAAAGTGAGAAAAATGACTGGGGGTGGACAGATAGAGTAGGTCAGAAAGTTAAACATGCAATAGCAGGCAGTACTGATCCTTCTTTTCGCTTTAGGGAAGCTCTTACAGTAATACCCTGAGACAACTCTCAAGAACCACCTCAAATTGTTTGGTTCAAGAGCTTTTCTGTTTTTTCAAAGCCTGAAGGCTTGGAATGCCCTCCCGGAAGAAATTATCCATGAGGATCTGCCCTTGTGTACTCTCCAAAACCTCACCTGTTCGAAAGCAGCTCCCTTGTGGAAGAGATCAACATGTGGCTACAGCGTGCAATAAAGCTGAAGCGTAATTGATTCTTGAGCGCAATGCAGAAATTATGAGCGCAGTTTTAATGCTGTCGCATGCCTCAATGCACCAGTGACTTGCAAATTCTTACTCCGATCGACCTGTAGTTACCTCCCGGTTTGTACTCATTGCCCCCTTTTTGTAGTTACCACCCATAACTGTGCCTTCAGTCATCTTCTGCTCTATCACATTGAAGTAATCTAATTTTAGATCTTCACTGCTAGCCACAGCAGGTCTTATCTTGTTCAATTCGCATTAATATTTACATTGTGCTCTGAGATATGAGATACCACTAAGGGTGAAGCGCAGATACAACCCTGCACTATTTCAGCAAGCTGCGCTTGCCAGGACATCCAAGTAATTTCATGACTTTAAAATAGGAAACACAATATTGCACCTCAAAGTTGTGAGGGCGCAGTTGTTTGAATGACATGTAGTGGCTGGGAGAGAGACTGGTTGTGTGGCATGTCTGCTCGGTCAGTCGTTCGCTGCATTGGGATTGTGATCTCATTTATCCATTCGCTTGTAGCCCAGTCTGGAAACCTAGCCTCTGTCACTATGGTACCTCGGCCAGGCTGGACAGTTGGTAGTAAAGATGGGTGCCTTGGGTGGAGCAGCATATTTTGGGAGGCAACACGACTGGGATGCTGCATCAAAACAGATGGTGTCTATTTACGAGGATGGAGCTTCCTTTGTGGCACAGATGACACATATCAAAGCCCCACTCGCCCAACCAAAAGCAGGACATGGCTATGATTAAGCACTAAGACCTGTCAAAGCACTATCGCTGGTTGCTCTCATGACAAGTCTTGTTTCTTTTCTCTCCTTCACTCCCTTAAACCACAGTTGGAACAAGCAGATCTCTTCTGCTACAATCTCTTCACTACAAAACATTCAGTAGTTCAGTCAGTGTAAAACTTTGTGGTGCAGATTCATTATCCAATCTCAAGCTGTAAGACCTGGCTCTGTCCCTCAAAGACATACACACAAACCAATTAAGCTACTGAATGGAATACCTGATTCTCCCGCACAACACTTTCCCACATGCAAACTATACTCACATAAAGTCCGTTGTGCCGTTCTCCAAAGAAAGGGAAAGCCACAGAGATCGCAACCAGTCCTGATCCCCCATCATCTTGCTCGATGGTCTGAGAGTCACCTTCATCCAGGCCAAATGGGTAGAACTCCTCCAGGGGTACAGCCGGCTCCACGCCATGAAGCAAAATAACAAGCATGCACGTGGAGAGCACCAGTCTCCTCAGCCACCCCATGACCTTGTCTGCACAGGGATGGAGAGGAGAGGACTAAGATCCAGGACACTCAAAGAGGGCAACAAGACAACTGTAAACCCCAGTGCCAAATGATCCTCCTTGTCTTTCTTGTCCGTTTCTGTAAATGTTCTAATTCCACCCTTTGTTTCTTCTCAGATCTTCTCTCAGCCCTGGTACTTGGGCTGTTGGTCTATAACAAGGGGGTAGATTCCTTGCATTCTGTGTGCTCAAGAGCTGCTGTGCTCCGTGCCGCTCACTGAAATGAACAGAGTGAGAGAGAGAAAGAAGGAGAGGGAGCAGAGTGATTCGGCTCTATTTTTTTTTTTTTTTTTTTTTTTTTTTTTTTTTTTACAATCCAGTGACTTGGTCCCTGATGGTTAGTTTAGAAATATCCTCAATAAAACCTCTATTCTGCCTGCCAAAGGAGTTCTTTCAGACCCAGCCCCACCCCCCCAGGGATTCACTACCTTGCATGATTAGGAACTCTCATCCAATAGCTGAGGAGAGACCGGTAACTGGATAAGCACTGGGTGGAGCTATGGTAATCAAAGGGCTGCTTTAAAGAGACTCTGACAGGGCACTCTCCTCTGCTCTTTGCTTTTGCTGAGAAATACCTCTCCCCGAAGAACATGTCTCAGTGTGGTACACACTACCACATGGCAGTGTAAAAGTTCCAGAAGTTGGCATGTCATATGATGCATACATAGTGCATTCCTTGTATACTGTACTCAAGATATGTTTAAAAAATACGAAAATATACAAAAGCCTTTTAGTTTGGACTAGAGATTTACTGAAAGAAAGCTTACTCTCTTTCAATCAATTTTCCCTAAAATTAAACACACAAGGCAAAAGATTTCAAATATTTTAAATGTGCCTGGAAACAGCTCCCCTAAAAATATAATGAGATTCTTTTTATACAGCGGGTTATTAGTGGGAATTAACTCTTGGAGTCAGAACATCACAAAGATTCTTTTATAGGTAGTTGCAGCTTATTTGCACACATTATAAACAACAGCAATTATCCAAAATACATCAATGCCAACTGAAAGCAGTTCTTTAGACCACAAAAATCAACCTCATTTTTATTTTTCTAGTTTGTATGGTTTTATTGACTCATAAAAATTACTTTGTGAAGAAATACATACAGTTTTCCAATAGTTACTACATTAGACACATTACATTAGTGATAATGAATTAGATATTGTTTTAACACCCATAATAACATAAACACCATATGTGACCCTGGACCACAAAACCAGTCATAAGGGTACATTTTTTGAAACTGAGTTTGAGAATAAATAATTTTCCATTGATGTATGGTTTGTTAAGATAGGACAATATTTGGCCGAGATACAACTATTGGAAAATGTGGAATCTGAGAGTGCAAAAAAAAAAAAAAAAAAAAAAAAATATTGAGAAAATTGCCTTTAAAGTTGTCAAAATTAAGTTCTTAGCAATGCATTTTACTAATCAAAATTTACTAATTAAGTTTTGATATATTTACGGTAGGAAATTTACAAAATATCTTCATGGAACATGATCTATACTCAATAACCAATGATTTTCGGCATAAAAGAAAAATCGATAATTTTGACTCATACAGTGTATTTTTGCCTATTGCTACAAATATACCCGTGCTACTTAAAACTGTTTTTGTGGTCCAGGGTCACATATGGAAACTGAAAATATTACTAATTTTCTGTCCTAATTCACTCTAGCTGTCATTTAGCTGATTGGTACTAACTAAAACAAGATGATCTTATTCTCTAAATGGTTGTGTGAATAAAAACTGATCACAGCAATCATGCAAGTTAAAAACTAATAGTTATAAAAGAAAAGATAGAGTAATAGTGTGGTTTGCTAAACAGTTTGGAGGACCTAGGCTAGGGTGTAATATTTAAGAAAGGTACAGATGTTTACAACTGTGTGCGATGTAGAATTGAGATTGTGCCTAATGCTCTAAGATGAACAGGGATTGACTTAAGGTAGATTTATGGTCTGCTTCAACAGTTTGCTGCACAAATCCTTAAAACAATTTGGCAATTGAGAAGCATTTGGTGAAACAGTGATCTCTTTGTTTGTTGTTATTGGGTTCTTATGGTGTGGTTCAGGATTACTTAAAGTATTTGTGCAAGTGTAGTCCAACATTTCACCCTGAGACCAGTGATTTTGTGTGTTTGTGTGTGTGTGTGTGTAACATTTCATTATGCATGAAGTCCATTCATGTTAGCACAGGCCCTGTTTCATTGGTTATAGGCCTTTGGGAGACTACAAATATGTTTGGGAACAAAAAGCTGTCAGTTGGTCACCATGGGCAGAATTCCCAAGCCATTAAATTTTTTTTTAGAGCCCCATTCTCAGCATCTGCTTCATATACGCTTGCCTCCTCTTCATCTCCTGCTCCAACTGTTCTTTCAGTGTGTAAACCTGAGAAACACAGCAGTTATTGCAAAGTTGTTGAGTATTCATGAAAGGCTTATTCCTATTGAATGTCACTGGTACAAAACATCACATTTTTATAGCTTTCTCAAACCTGTTCCTCCAAGCAGTGGACCCTCTGGCGGTGAGCTTTCTCTCGGGCCTCCAGTGCTTTCTCTGCCTGCTGCTGGGAGTCTCTCATCCGCTCTGTCTCCAGGTCAAGCTCCTGCCTGTGGCGAGCCGTCACTTCCAGGAGCCTCTGGGAGTGAGTCTGCTCCAAGATAGAGATCTGTGACTGCAAAGACAACACATAACATCCTGTCACAGTCGAATCCAAAAAAAACAAAAAACAAAAAGAGATGAAGTAAACCCCTATATACAGCACTCTTCACTAATATTGGCACCCTTTGTAAACATGAGGAAAGGTGGCTGTGAAAATAAATCTACATTGCAAAATTCTAAATTATTATTGAAGTAAAACAATGGAAAGTGGGGGGAAAATCTCATTATAAAATAAATGCTTTTCTCTAGTTCATGTTGGCCACAATTATTGGCACCTAATTATCACAATGTCATTTTCCTAAGATAACAGCTCTGAGTTTTCTCCTATAATGTCTGATGAGTTTGGAGAACAGATCAGAGACCAGTTAATTCATACAGAATCTCTTCTGCTCTATGATGGTGCCTTTTCTCTTCAGTTCACCCCATTCATTTTCTATACGGTTCAGGTCAGGGAACTGGGATGGCCATGGCAGAAGCTTCATTTTGTGCTAAGAGACACAATGTTTGTTTTGGATCATTGTCTTGATGGAAGAACTAACCACGGCCCATTATAAGAATACTAACATAGGCAGTCAGGTTTTGATTTTTTATCTGTTGTTGTTTGATAGAATCCATAATGTCATGAATCTGAACAAGATGTCCAGCACCTCCGGCAGAGAAATAGGCCTGCAACATTAAAGTTCTATCTGGGAGGTTTGCTGCCAAAATGCTCTTTTTTTAGTTTCATCTGACCATAGAAGCCAGTCGTGTCTGACAACTCAATATGCTGGAGTTTGTTTTTGGATGAGTGAGGAGGATTTTTCTTGAAACCCTCCCAAAGAAAATGTGGTGATGTAGGGGCTGTTTGATTTTTGTTTTTTTTAAGGCTTTCTGACCCCAAGACTATATTTACCAAGGGTGCCGATATTAGTGGAGACCACTGTAAATAAATAAACTCCTGACCCTGAGAATTAACCTGGTTTTAGACATTAGACATTACCTCAAATTGCACAGCTTATTGAGAAAAAGTGTTTTTTATACTTTTTAAAGCAATTAGCCTTTAATGGGCTTATCTTTTTTACTTGGGACCAATTACCAATCACATTTTATTCAGAAAATGTAATAACTGAGCAATAATACATTAATTAGCATTAATACATTTATTATTATTAAGGCTCGAGCACCAGTGGTAGACTGCTAGACATATGTACACCAACACCTACAAAAAAATCCCTGGTATGAAGTCCAAAACCCAAAGGAAGTCAGTCATTTTTAATTTTCTCTGCAGGTTTTGTGCCGTTTTTGCCATTTTCAGGCGTTTTATTTAAATTAACTCCTCCTAGAGATTTAAACAGATGAATACAAAATTTGGTCAGTGCAATCTGAAGCTCTCTGTGACGTTAAATTGCGAAGATCTTGCGTTTTCGTTGAAGGGTGTGTCCGTGGCGACCTGACAAACTTCGATGTTTCGCCATGAAAAAGGAAGTTGTTATAATTCAGGCAAACAATGTCCAATCTCAGCACAGAGTCCTGTTCTATATACTGACTTTGACATATTCCTCCTATATTTATCACTTTAAATGCATATTGCTCACCGTTCGGTGTTTTCCTAAAGCCACCAGGTGGCGGTAAACCCAGATGCGATGGCCCTTCCATCGCTTCTTGCAGCTTTAATTTTCTATTGAGTTGGGACGACCATGGCAGAAGCTTCATTTTGTGCTTAGTGACACATGTTTGTTTTGAATCTTTCTCCTAATGAAAGATTCAACCACAGCCCATTATAAGAATACTAACAGAGGCAATCAGGTTTAGATTTTTTAGCTGTTAGTATTTGATAGATTCCATAATGCCATGTATCTGAACAAGATGTCCAGGACCTCCAGCAGAAAAATAGGCCCACGACATTAGAGTTCTATCTGGTGGGTTTTAGTTTCATCTAACCATAGAAGACAGTCCCGTTTGACATTCCAGTCATGTCTGACAACTGAATATGCTTGAGCTTGTTTTTGAATAAACAAGGAGGATTTTTCTTGAAATTCTTCCGATATTTTTCTACAGAATTTTTTTTTTTTTTTTTTTTTTAGGCTTTCCAACCCCAAGACTGTATTTACCAAGGGTGCCAATATTAATGGCGGGCACTGTAAATAAACTCCTGACCCAGAGAATTTATCTGGTTTCACACAGTTTGGGCTACAGACGTGAATATTACCTCAAATTGTGCAGCTTATTGGGAAAAGTTTGTTTCTTTACTTTTTAAAGCTATTAGACTTTAAATGGGCTTATCTTTTTTATTTGGGACTAATTGGGAGTCTATCCCAGCGACTTTGGATGAATGACCAATTAATATTATTACGATGAGATTTCAAAGGTTAAGGGTATTAGATGCTGATCCATGTATTATAAACGTATAATATTTGTAAGTATCTCTATCACCTGTAGTGTGTGAATTTCAGCCTGTGTCTCGCTTAATTCTTGCTCTAGATTTCGGATTTTTTGTTCTTGCTGTTCTCTCTCACGCTCAGCATGAAATACCTCCACCTCCTTTCTTTGGCGATTCTTCTCTACCTGCACACAACACACGCATACACACAAAATGAAGGATAGAAATCTGGTGTGAGATACTGTCACATGGTATAAATTCACGTAGGAGGATCACTTATAGAGATAATATTGACAAGTCATTAGCAAACACACACAAACATTCCCAAAAGAAACTCTCATGCAAACTTACCTCAACCAATAATACTAAGAGTAGTTAAGGGTACAGACAAATTAAACATCACAGTCAGTGACATTAACAACAAACTATTTTAAAGTCATTATGTTTGGCTGTGCATGCTATTTATAACAGCATGACTTGTACCTTCTCCAGGGTACGCTTTAGGGAGGACCTGTCTTTTTCCATACGAAGCAGTGTCCTCTCCAGCTCAACTTTCTTTTCCTGCAGCCGATGTGCTGTGGTCTGCAGGGTAGCCACCTGCTCCTGAAGCTGGCCCTTTTCTCCCTGCAAGTGCGCACAGCTCTCTTGCACCTCCTGCTCAGCCTGTTGCCTCTGTCTGACAGCCTAGAGAATTAGAAGAGATGTAGAATAGACAGCATCTACATGACTGTCCAGACTAGAACTGGTATAGATCAACATGGTTTTCTGGACTAGAATGTGTCATGTCCAGGGCAGAAACTCAAAGAAGAGACAACATTAGGTGTATTTGTGTCTGGTTAAGATATGGTGTCATGTGCAAGAGTTCACAACCTTGAATTTCGAAATAGTGTTCTACTGACAGACAGAGAAAAAAGGGAGCACAATGCTGACAGCAATATGCGAGGCAGCACCTCTTGCCAACATTGCCACCCTGTGTCATTTGAAATGCAAAACATGTTCCAGGATTTGTTTGATGTATGTGCCTCCAAGAACCAAATTATATTAACAAGATCAGCCAAAAATGAAAATTCTGTCATCGGTTTTTTTACCTTCATGTCATTACAAACCCATAAGATTTTGATTCATCTTCAAAACACAATGAAGGCCAAATATGGTAAACAGAAGCTCAGTCATACTCGTATGACATATGAGAAGCAATGAGGTTTGTTTTTGCGAGTCTCTTCAGAAGACTTAGATTAAACCACTTGATTCATGTGGATTTTTCTCATCTCTTTTTCTAAGCACCACATTTTGGTGTAGTCAATTTTCACTAGAGGGACTGAAAACTCTCAGGTTTTATTAAAAACATCTTCACTTCGAAGATGAAGATCTTACGGGTTTGGAACGACATGAGGGTGAGTAAATGATCGCAGAATTTTTATTTTGGGTAAGCTAACCCTTTAAAACATTGTGTAAACTTTGAGTGTACGTGTGTGTGCATAACCTCCTGCAGGCTTCGTGTCTGTTTGTCCAGTTCAGAGACCCTGAGTTCAGACTCTTCCTGGCTTCTCTGCAGGATCTGTAGTCTCTCACTCAAGCCGTGATTTTGCTTCCTACAGTTTGTCAGAGCCTCCCGTGTCTTATCCAATCTTTCCTGTGCACATATACACACACAGACAAGTATGAACAGGCATCAATCCACACATGCATAATCACACACCCACATCCAGTTTTAATGAGGAGGCTGTTCTTCTGCTCACTACTACCAGTGTCCTGTCTTTTTATCCTTTTCCCCCACTCTTTCTTTCGTTTTTTCCTCTGGATCACTTTTTATTGGCAAAAGCTGGCAGCTCTCAGGCAAACTGAAAAAGATTTACACTGAGGGCGCAGTGTTTTTGTTTGTACAGCATCTTTAAAACAGACTCATACTAAGCCTTAAAAACCCTCCAGAGGAGCTGGAGAAAATTAATGAGTTCAGTCCAACGTTTTAATGCACCGTCATCCAGCACCTTCAGGGAACGGGCGGCAGCAAAGGTAAATACAAAAAAACTTTTCCAAATCTGGAAACATTATGGAACCACAGCATAAATCACTTCACATTGTGGCCATGGTAGTAAGATGATCTGTAGGGTTTCAATTAAAGCTGTACATGAACTGAGGTAAATTGAGATCAAAACAGATTGTGGCTAAACCACAATGAACTTAATAAGGTTGTTTGTGAGTTCATGATGAAGAAATATGATTGACGGTGTTGTAATAAAGCCTCCATAGAGAATTTGCTAAAACATGTTTTAAGTTCCATGTTTAAGCTTGTCTTGCTGTTAGGACTTTTGGTGCTATTGCTGTGTATATTGCTAGTAGTATGGTCAGTCAAAGGGATAGTTCACCCAAAAATGAAAATTCTGTCAATAATTACTCATCATCATGACTTTCATTCATCTTCGGAACACAAATTAAGATATTTTTGATGAAATCGGAGAGCTCTGCATAGACAGCAAAAAAACTAGTACGTTCAAGGCCCAGAAAGGTAGTAATGACATTGTTAAAATAGCCTATGTGACATCAGTGGTTCAACTGTAATGTTACAAAGCTACTACTATACTTTTTGTGTGCAAAGAAAACGAAATAATGACTTTATTCAACAATTTCTTTCCGCGTCAGTCTTCGACACGTGCTTACAAGAGTACCACGACACTAGGGCTGGGCAATATAGCCAAAAAATTATCAGGATAATTTTTTTTCTTATCAGTCCATATTGATATTTTCACGTTTAAAGGCAGATTTTTGCTACAATGTGAGTGTTGTACAAACCAGACGGTTAACTGTGGCTTTAAAGTTTAAGGTTTAAACTATTCTTTATAGTCAGAACATAACAAACACTTTGTTTTTTGAATTCTTTACTCTTTTTCCCGTCATCTTAATAGAAAAAAATAATTTCTTAGGGTGCTTTCACACCTGTAGATCGATTGCTTTGCTTCTAAACGGACCAAATGTGTTAATACAAGTCATACAAGTCGAGTAAACTGTCCTCTCATTGGTCAAAGTTCCACGTTTTTTTCCGGGATTCTGCTCAGCTGTCATCTGTCAGGATGGAACAACAACAGCTCTGCAGGCTTATTGTTGTTTTTTTTTTTTAGGTATCGTTATATTAATTTACAATTTTGAGCAGGAGTCCAGGATTCGTCAGGAAAAAATTTTTAAAACACACCTCCTGCAAACAGAGCAATAAGACGGCATTACAAAATGAAAAGGCGCGCTTTGATTTTGAATGGCGCAGACAGACACAGGTTCATTTTAAGCGGTATTAGCAAAACTACAAAGCTACTGCTGTTCATGGAACTGTAATTACCCATTATACAGTGTGATAAAGCCTGGTTCATTGGTTCGTTGGTCCATTGGATCGGATTGCTTTCTCACTACAACCGAACCGCTCCAGTGTTTGTTTGAAAGCGTACCGAGACCACCTCTTCAAGGAGGTCTCGGTACGCTTCTTTGGTCCGCTTTTGGTGCGCACTCGAGTGCGATTGCTACATTCACACCTGCCCAAACGAACCGCACCAAAAGGGAAAACGAACGATTCAACCGAACTAAATGAGGCAGGTGTGAAAACACCCTTAGGTCTTCATGTTTTAATGAGTAATACTGTTTTAAATCAAGAAACCGGTTTGTGTTGCCTGATAATAATATAACATGTTTTTGTCTCTTGTAAAAATTGCAGCAACCTCATTTTATAAGGTGAAATTTAATTATTCTGTTTTTTGTTTTTTTTTAATTTAGCATTGCTCTTCCGTAGCATCATCCATAGATCATGATTATAACAGTTATAGCACCTCAATAAATAGGTATTCGTATGAAAAACAGTAGTCTAAATACATTTAGTATAAATGCATAAACGCTATACCTTAATCACAAAAAAATACTGTAATTATATTCCATTACTCCTCCTTCAATACATTTAGTCTACATTAATAATATAATAAAATTCGACACAAATATACACACATTTCTGACACAATACTATTGAAAAGAGAAGAAATTGTTAAATAAAGTCATTATTTTTGCACACAAAAAGTATTCTCGTAGCTTCATAACTAATACTGAACCACTGATGTCACATGGAGTTTTTTAACAATGTCATTACTACCCTTCTGGGCCTTGAATGTGTCAGTTGCATTGCTGTCTACGCAGGGTCAGAAAGCTCTCGGATTTCATCAGAAATATCTTTTAATTTTTGGGTAAACTAACCCTTTAACTGCTAGTAAGGCAAACGTATGCACACTATAAAACTAATACTGACCTGCAGCATCTTTCGGTCATGTTCACTGGCTGTGAGAGCTCGCTGCAGCTGTGCGGCCTGATCCTGTGCTGCTCCTATAGCAGCATTGCTCTCAGTCAGAGATGCAGCCATGCCCTGCAGTTGCTCCCTTAACTGGCTCTCCTGAAGTTCTGTGTGTGCCAAGGCAGTTGCCAACCTCTCACCCTCAACCTACAATGGAGCAACAGTGCTGCATTATATTGCTCAAACATCACTGATGTCCTTTTTAACAATGCACAAACCTACACACACCTTCAGGATAGCAGCACGCTCTTCACTGTCACCCAGTTCTCTCCGGAGGTTATTGAGGCGTTCTTGTAGTGAGCTGACCTCGGCCTCCGTCTCTGTGGCTCGGAGTTGGGCACGCTGCAGCTCTCCCTCTAATCCCCGGCGTGCGAGTTCCAGCCTGGCAGCTCGAGCTTCCACGGCCTCGCAGGTCTCCTTTATACGGCGACGCTCAGCCTCCAGATTTTCCTCAGAGGCCTGGGAGCGCTCCAGCTTCTCCTGAATACAACAGTATATTTATACTGATAACATGACTACTGAAAGTGCAACTCATCAAAGATTTTTATTGTGGAGTGGCAATGAACACTTGATAATTTCTGCAAATATCTGCTTGTTATACTGACTGTGGTGCTGTGAGAGAGTGTTGTTGTATCACTTGTATCCCAGAAGTAAAAATCCCATTGAGTGGTGTCACAGTGGAGTACAAAAACCATTATTCACAAAGATTTTTAATGATAACACATACATCTTTTAAGACAGGCCTACACTACCAGCCAAAAGTTTGTGAACTGTAAGACTGTTTGTATTGTTTTCATAAGAAAGTCTCTTCTGGTCACCAAGCCTGCATTTATTTGATCTAAAGTGCAGCAAAAACAGTAAAAATGTTCACATTTTTTATTATTTAAAATAACTGTTTTATACTTGAATATATTTTAAAATGTGTTTTATTCCTGTGACTTCAAAACTGAATTTTTAGCACCATTACTCCAGACACATTCTAATGTACTGATTTGCTGCTCAAACATTTTTTATTATTATTATGCTGAAAACAGCTAGGTAGAATTTTTTCAGGTTTCTCTGATGAATAGAAAGTTCAGAAGAACTGAAAATATAACTGTTTTGTAACATAGTCTTTATCAACACTTTTAAACAATTTAAAGCATCCTTGCTAAATAAAAGTATTCATTTCTAGCTTTTGAATGTATATACAGTATAGTGTATAATGTTACAAAAGCTTTCTTAAAGATAAATGCTTATCTTTGGATCTTTATATTCATCAAAGAATCCTAAAAAAAGGTACTCAACTGTTTAAAATATTGATTATAATAATTATAAATGTTTCTTGAACAGCAAATTGGCATATTAAAATGATTTTTTGAAGGATCATGTGACACTGAAGGCTAGAGTAATGATGCTGAAAATTTAGCTTTGATCACAGGAATAAATTACATTTTAAAATTATATTCAAATAGAAAACATTATTTTAAATTGTAAAAATATTTAAAAATTGTACTGTTTTTGCTGTACTTCGGATAAAATAAATGCAAGTTTGGTGAGCAGAAGAGACTTCTTTAACAAAACATTAAAAATCTTACTGTTCATGTACATTTAACTGTAAATGTACATCACCATGAGTTTAGCATGTTCTTTTTTTTTTTTTTTTTTAAACTGTGTTGAACGCCTGTCCTGAAAAGTGGCTGATCACTGTTGCATTCAACTATTTAAACCATATATGTGTTAGTTAGTGTAGAATGTATGAGTGTTAACCTGCAGTGCTTTGGCCTCTGCCTCAGTTATCTGTTGGCTGTTCTTCATTTTGGCCAGCTCTTCACTCATAATCCTGTTCTGTAATTCCCCACGCTGAACCGCCTCATCCCGTAAGGCGAGTGATGCTTGTGTCCCCTCTAAATGCTTGGCCAGCTCATGCTTTCCTGGCAAACATACACACACACACACACACACACATTACCATGATAATCAAAAACAGAACCGCAAACTGGTCATCACGTAGTAGCGTGTACCCAAGTTTCAGGCTAGAAATTGCTCTTACCCTCCTCCAGCTCTCTGATAGATTGTTTCAGCATTTGTATACGAGTGTTGCTTCTCTCCTGACTGGCTTGCAGGCTTTCTACCTGCTTGCTGAGACTGTGCACCTGTCCTTGAGCCTCATCCTACAATCACACAATCAGAGGGAAAGCAAAACAGTGCTATGTGAGCTTTTTGTAAAGAACAGACCAAAATTTAAGTCAATATTCAATGAAAATCTTCCACTCTAGCTCTCCTTGGCATGTTCATATGAGTTCATAAAATGAGTGAACAAATCATTCTTTTAAGTTGGATCTTTTCAAAGAATTGGTCGACCCAGTTCATAAAAACCAGCTCACAAATCAAACTGATTTGTTTCTTAAGTTCTCCTCAGTACTTTTACGATGCCTTTGTGGCAGTGTAGAGGTGTCAGGTACCCGCTCTCTCTGTGTGTCCCTGAGTTCTTGCTGGAAGCTACGGAGCAACACGTGAACCGAGTCCAAATCCAGTTCTCCATCCTCTCCGCGGGAGGGGGACAAAGAACACACCAGCAATCCATTCACCCCTGGCTCATCTGACATGGTTTCACCTGAGGGTATACACAGAATTTTTTATTCGATTCCTCTCACAAGTAACTCAGAACACCATGTAAGTTAGAGCAGCGCATTGTTTAATAACCTTTAGATTTTAACAATCCTTTGTAATATAAGAGCGGTGATCTTCTTCTTGACCTTTAGCTAACCTTTACTACAAAGACCCGATTCATTATTGGACTGAGAATGCATTACCTTTCACAGGTGATCGAGTTCTCCATGGTGAGGGACTCCGTCCACGTTCCCCGGGTGCGGGCGAACGTCTTCCACGTCCGCTTCCAAGTGTACGTCTCAGGGTAGAACTCAGAACATTCAACCTGTGCTCAAGATCTCTCCGTATGGCATCATTTTGTCCCAGCTGCTCTTCCAGCCCTTGGGCCCGTGCTTCTGCTAAGCTTACCTTCAGCCCAATCTCCCTGAGCTGGGCCTGGGCTTCCTGCAGTGCCCCCTCCAAGCGAGCAACCTCCTCACGCTGCTTCAGTTGGCTCTCCTGAAGACTTGCATCTTGTTGTTGCTGCAATTCTTTCTCCTGGCGTTGCGCTTCTTCCAGTTCCACTACACGCCGCTGCAAGCCTGCAGCCTTTTCACACACACAAACAAATTCCAAGAGTTTTAATGTGTTACTGCATGCGTGTGTGAATTTTGTGTTTATGTTAGATTGTGTGTTGTACCTCCTTCAGAGCTGCCTCTCGGCCAGCATCGCTTTCCAGTACTCTTTGTTTGAGAGTAAAGGTCTCCTTTCTCATTTCCTCTTCTTTGTGCTCTTCCTGGGTCAATCTGGCCTGCATGTCACTCAACTCTTGCCCTTGTTGAGTGCACTGACCCTCTAATGTCTTCACCTGCTCAGACACATGCTTTTTTATTTTACAAAAGCCGTTGCAATGTATACAAAAATCTAGAATTCTATGAGGAAGAGGATGCACTGTAGACCTAGTAATACATTAATTTTGTAAATGATTAGTTCACTCCTGAATTGAAATTTCCTGATAATTTACTCACCCCCATGTCATCTAAGATATTCTTGTCCTTCTTTCTTCAATCGAAAATATGTTTTTTAAAGGAATCCAGGATTTTTCTCCATATATTGGACTTCAGTGGTTTGAAGGTCCAAATTGCAGTTTCAATGCAGCTTTAAAGAGCTCTACACGATCCCAGCCGAGGAATAAGTGTCTCATCTAGTGAAACGATCAACCATTTTCCAAAAATGTAAATTCATATGCATTTTATCCACAAATGCTCTTCTTGCACTAGCTCTGCATCCAGGAGTTTATTTATTTATTCATTTTTTTTAAATTACCCTTGTTCCTCAGCTGGGATTGTGAGTCCTTTGAAGATGCATTAACCCCTAAATGTATACCTCGGGTCTTTAGCAACATGGGACGTCATTCACTACCCTCTCCCTCCTTCATTTTTTTAAGTTTGACATCAACTTTCTTAGTATTCCTCAGTCTATTCTTTTCAAACAATACAACAAGAAAAAAACTAACGAAACATAAAAGAAAAAGTTTTCTGATTAATCTTTTGCAAAAAAAGTGTAAAGACCCCAGGTGTGTGATAATGTAAGTATATTTTTCGGGCACAAAAATATGTAAACATCTGTTGACTTAGTATGTGCAATTCATCTTTTTTCCTCGAGGTGGCACTGTTTGATGGACAATAATGACGTAATTCTTCAGTCATAATAATTGCAAATTTAATTGATTTGAATGGCTTTACTGCAGAGCAATTACTGTATGCAATAAAATATAAACATCACTGTTATTTGATAGTGGATGTGGTGAATAAGCTGCCAGCGATCAAAATATTGATTGAAGTCATTGAAAATGATAGTTTTGAGAATATGTTTGAGATCGCGAATATGATCCAGATGCTGAATGTACTGTTGAAGTGCGCTCTGACAGTGACGGCGATGGTAAAATCATCTGCTCAAATTGAAAGTTTCAAAAGGTAACAAAATATGCTTAATTTTATTCTTTTGTAACTGTAACTTAAATATCAAGACTTTTTTGCTACTGCAGAAGTTAGAGAACCATCCGTTCTGGATATATGCCTCTGGGACGCTAAAGACCCGAATATGTAATAATGACTGGCGAAACATTCATGCATTTAAGGTTTAAAATTGCAGTTTGGACCTCCAACCCACTGATCCCCATTGAAGTCCACTATATGGAGAAAAATCCTGGAATGTTTTCCTCAAAAAACTTTCCTTTCAATTGAAGAAAGAGAGACATGAACATCTTGGGTGACATGGGGTAAGTAAATTATCAGGAAATTTTAATTCTGGAGTGAACCAATCTATGATTTTTCTTGGGCCCTGACCTGTCTGCGCAGTTCCTGCAGTTCTCTGCGTGCCTGCAAGCGAGATTTCTCAAGCTCACGCATGTTGGTTCTAAGCTTCAGTGCCTCCTGCTGGAGGGAGGATTTACATTCTTCTAAAACTGTCAGCCTCTGATCCTTTTCTTCTCCCACTCGCTTTAAACTGATAAAAAAAAGAAAAACAATGAAGATTAATTCATGTTTAATGATGCTAACTCCTTGTTCCATAAAAAACTGGACAATACAGGGAATGCTTGATAACCCATAAAGATATTTGTACTCCTTTGTTGACATTTAGGTTATACCATACAGAGAACCCTATTTTCAACTTTGTTTTTGTTTATGTTCACGTAAAATCACATCTCAGTAAAAATCTGATGTTACATACAAAAGATATCAACATTTCAACGAGTGTAGTATGCTAAACCTGTTGTTTTCAAACTCGGCTCTCTTCACTGCTGTTCGGAGTTCATGATTGGAAGCCTGGATGGCCTCCTTTTCTCTCACAACATCTCCTAAAGCTCTCTTCAGTTCCAAGCCCTCACGCCGATGGGCGTCCCTGTCCTGCAAACACTCCCTGAGCTCTCGGTGGGCCTCGATCAGTTCCTTACGGCCAGAGTCCCTGCTCTCCTCCACCTCACTTAGTTCCCTTCTCAAACGCTCCACCTGAAAGAGACAGAGATGAGAGAGAAAGATTAAATGAAACCAAATGGTTTGGTAAATACATAGGAGTGATGGGTCATGGTTTGAGTGCAGTGGTGTAACTTTATCTATCTAAAATAAAGTCCATTTAAATCACTCAAGTGGGGTGTTGTGACACCACAGAGGGAGTGAAGATTTCTAACAGTCATATTCCTTACGTGGCACGGTTATGCTGAGGACAATTCAACTTCATTTTCCATGAGATGAATGAAATGGAAACACAGCCTATTAGTAAAATTCCACTGCCTTGTTCCATTCAGCTTCTCAAAGCATGTGAGCATCAGACTCATCCAAAGAGTTCTGCCCTCCTTTCAACGCCGGATTTCAGGGCACATTCTCGTTTGCACTTAAAAATGTGTTTTAAGTGCATGTGAAATGGTTCAAATTTTCAAAAACTTTCATCAGATATGCTCAGGGTGAAACTCCTCGCCCATGTAAACACACAGGAATATGACCCACATTCTGGTAATTGCTTGGCTACAGCTAATCATTTTACGGTGCATTTTTTCCCCAAAATGCAGCCAGAATGCAGAGAGAAAGAGGGAGAAGAAAAACAGAGAAAGACAGGACAGGCTCCAAAGACTGCCACACACAGCAGCGATGATGAGAAACATCAGCGGTGTGTACAACGTGTGTAGGTGCTGGTGTGCTAAAGAGAAATATGTGTGTGTGTGTGTTTATGTGTGTGTTTAAGTTCACTGGGCCACACAAGATGTTTTCTTCTCATAAATCTTGATGTAAAAGAAATAAGCTCATGCCAAGCCCACACTGGTTTAATTCATTGATAGGGTGGTTGGTTTAGTAGGCCAGTGGATCAGAGATGACCTTTGTTTAAGTTGAGCTGGAGGCAGTGTTTTCATACAGATGATTTTCATAGTACAGGAAAAAATAAACTTCTGACCACCTGCTTCTTTGTTAATGCAACTTTTCCTTTTCATATCATAGAGAAAGCCTTCGCTTTTTACTCCCCTGCTGGCTTTTATCATTCCCTTTCACCACTGGTGGTTTGTCATTGTCTGACCAGGGCAAGCTAGAGAAGGATTAGTGAAAATAATCAAACAGGAGGGGAAAATCCATCTTGGTGAGTAGTTTTCCTCACAGCCCCTGAGTAACAAGTAAATCTGTGGCCTGAGGTATGTGCAGAGGTCAATTCCAAAGGCTGACCTTGAGCTTGACAGGTAGAAGTGTACACAAACGGACACAAGCGCAAACATGTCTGCTAACCAGTCAAACTGGTGGCACCTGGAGCATGCTCAATACACATTAACCAATGCCAAGTTCAACATGAGTGTGTGTTAAATGGCGCTCCCCAAGACTGCTCCTGGTAGGTACTCCTAAGTTGGACTCCAACAGGCCTTATGTTGCCTCACGGCCCAACATAAACTAACTCACCTCCTAACTTACGTGACGTTGGTTATTTGGCACTGACACAAACACAATTTTTACTGCTCTCCTGGGCTATAGTTTTTTTTGTGTTCTGGAAGATAAATTTGTTTCTGTGACTGAACAACTGGAATGTAAAGGATTGTGTGACCTCTTGCTGAGCCTCCTGCCTCTGCATAGAAAGCTCTCTGATCTGGTCATTTGAACTGCGCTCTGAAACTTCACGGGAACTCAGAGACTCCTCGAAACGAGATCGTAGGTCCTGAAGCTCTGCCTGCAACCCTAAAACTGTGTCCTGTAGAGAGAGGAGGAGAAACAAAAATGAATATAAAACTATGATGCATGAAATTAGGGCTGTCAGTCGATTAAAAAATTACTTAGGACAGCTTTTCTGTAGTTAACAAGTTCCTTTAGGTCCTTTTACAGCAAAGAAATTTTTAGTACAGAATTTTAACATTTTTCTGGCCATGACATGAAAAAATTATAATTTAATATGTATTTCTCAAACTATTTGTATGAGAATATCAAATAAGCATTAATTCAATAATTCCAATTTTCCTTGCACTTTGTGAACTTATTTTTACATAGAACTCTTTTTCACTTTTCAGTGATTAAGTTTCAACACAAAAATGCAAATTAACAATAAAGGAATTGTTTTTTTCTCAGTTTTCTGAGAAACACATGCTCTGGTATGGACCAGTGTGTATATATGTGTAGATTTTAAAGGATTAGTTTACTCCAGAATTAAAATTTCCTTATGTCATCCAAGAAGTTAATGTCTGTCTTTCTTCATTTGAAAAGAAATTAAGGTTTTGTGGAAAATATTCCAGGATTTTTCACCATATAGTGGACTTCAATGGGGATCAGTGAGTTGAAGGTCCAAATTGCTGTTTCAATGCAGCTTCAAAGGGCTCTACATGACCCCAACCGAAGAATAAGGGTCCTATCTAGCAAAACGATCGGTCATTTTCTAAAAAAAATAAAAATGTATATACTCTTTAACCACAAATGCTAATTTTGCATTAGCTCTAAGCCCATGACCTCTCGCATTGCGTAGATACGTTGGAAAGGTCACGTGTGACATAGGTGGGAGTATCAACTCAGTGTTTACAAAGCGAAAATGCAAAGAATAATTTTGAAGTTGGAGGAGAAATTGAGATGGAGTTTTTCACCCTACCTTAACTTTTTGAACTAAAGTACACAGATGAAGAACTAACCACGCAAGAAGTCATAGTCACAGCATTTATGGTTAAAAAGTATATACAATTTTTTTTTTTTTTCATGAAAATGACTGTTTGTTTTATTAAACAAGATCCTTATTCCTAGAGCCCTTTGAAGCTGCATTGAACTGCAACTTGGACTTTCAACCTGCTGATCCCCATTGTTTTCCTCAAAACCTTAATTTCTTTTCAACTGAAGACAAAAATACATGAACATGTCACAAAGGGGTGCAAATTATCAGGAAATTTTAATTCTATAGTGAACTAATTCAATAACACTTAATCTTAATAAAGACAAAACATGATCCACAGAGATATTTGGATTTATTATACCTTGTCCTGCTCCTGTTTGCTCAGGAAGTCTCTACGCATACGATCTTTTTTCAAGGGCAGCTGTCTCTATGTCACGCTCAAGGGTGATTATGCGCTCGGTAAGAGTAGCCTTCTCTGCCTCTTTCTCAGATAGAACCTGCCAATCAAGCACAGCCAACTCAGAATTAATGCTGTCGAACCAACTCACAGTGATGCCATCTGCCCCATGTTCTGACTGCAGATGGTTTAAGGCTATATGGGGCAACAGACACGCCTTTTGATCAGATCGAAAGGAAGTTGTCAAAAGGTTTTGACTGTGCTCCTCTGAGACACAAATACACACACACACCTGCTGTTTATGGCTTTCGGCCTGCAGCAGGGATTCTGTACAGTGCTGCTGCAGCTTGGCCAGTTCTTCCTGCAGCTGTTGCTGAACTCTGCGACTTTGCATGCGCAGCTCCTCGCACTCAGCCCGCAGCTGCGACTCTGCCTGTTCCCTCTGTGCACACAACTCCGCACGCATGCGCTCCTGAGATACACAGGACAGGTGCATGTGTTATAAGCATCCAAATACTCTCTTGAACCACAGGAGAGTTTTACAGTTTAGGGTTATTACATTTCAATGGCATCTTCTGCCAGAATTTCTCTGATAGTCCTAAATCTATGGCAGTAAACATGTCTGAAATAAACACACAATGAATACTGAGCTGTTTGCTGAGCTACAGTGCCTTGCGAAAGTATTCATACCCCTTCATTTTTTCACGTTTTATGTTGCAGCCTTATGTTAAACTGATTTTAATTACTTCCCCCAGCCCCCCACGTCCTCCATAAGTATTCATACCCTTAACTCAGTAATTAGTTGAAGCACCTTTACAGCCTCAAGACTTTTTGGGTATGATGCGACAAACTTTGCACATCTGCATTTGGCAGTTATCTGCCATTCTTCCCCTCAACTCTTCACCTCTCAAGCTCTCTCAGCTTCGATGGAGGCTGGCAGATATTTTCAGGTTTCTCTAGAAATATTTCATTGTGTTCAAGCCAAGGCTCGGGCTGGGCCACTCAAGGACATTCACAGAGTTGTCTATAAGCCACCCTTGCTGTGTGCTTAGGGTCATTGTCCTGTTGGAAGGTGAACCTTCTGCCCAGTCTGAGATTCTAAATGCTCTGGACTGGTTTTTCATTAAGGCTATCTCAATATTTTGGTGCATTGAGATTTCCTTCTACTCTGACGAGTCCCTCAGTCCCTACCGCTGAAAAACAGTCCCACAGCACGGGGCTGCTACCAGCACACTTTACTTTTGGGATGGTACTCTACAGGTGATCAGCAGTGCTTGGTTTCCTTCAAACATGATGCTTAGAATTGAGGTTCATCAGAACAGATAATCACTGAGGGTCCTTTAGGTACTTTTTTGCAAATTCCAAGTGTGTCTTCACTGAGGAGAGGATTGAGGATTGACCTCTAGGCTTTTGGGTTTTTGCTCTGATATACATTTTCAGCTGTTAGACCTTTTCTGAAAGGTGTGTGCCTTTTCAAATCATTCTCATTTAAATGAATTTGCCACAGTTTAACTCCACTCAAAGTGTAGTAACATCTACAAGCAATATGAGTGCTCCTGAGCTAAATTTCAAGTGTCCCAGAAAAGGGTATGAATACTTATGCAATGGAATCATATCAGTTTTTTATTTTTAATACATTTGTAAAGTTGTTACAAACCTGTTTTGTGCTTTGTCATTATGGTGTATGAAGTGTGGATTGATGTGGAAAAAAGTAATTTTAAGCAGTTTAACATAAGGCTGTGACAAAATGTGAAAAAACTACAGGGGTATGAATACTTTCGCAAGGCACTGTAGCAGTTCAATCTATGGCTCTGTCCCAAATACTGCAGGGTTTCCGTGGATCCGTAAAAAGTCTTAAAATGTAATTGTTAAATCAAATTTAAGGCAATAAAAAGTCTTAAACGGTACAAGAAAGTCTTAATTATGATTTCAAGAGCTCTTTAATTTGGGGATGGAAAGACAAGAATTGCAATATGGCTGAATGTGATAAAGTCAGGTGCTGGTCTGCTTTGTGTATTGGGGTTGCCAGGGAAAACAAGCAAGTGTGTCATTTGGGACAGTACCTTTATCTCAAAATTTCAGTGATACCTTGTGCTTTCGCTCAGTATGGAGTTGTTCCTGATGGCTTTGCTGTGTTGTAATGAGGCTTTGTTGTGCGTTCCTCTCAACCTGAGCAAGCTTTAACTCTAAAGCCTGTTTTTCCTGTAAAGCCCGGGACATTTGCTGCTCTAGTTCACTGTGAACACTAGACAGCTCACCTGTGCAAAGAAAATAGCAAGTACATACACATGCTTTGTAATGAAAATATACATTAGGGACACACTGAGCTCCAACATACAGGAAACATGAAATTATAATGCTCTTTGGAATCATCATTACACAATATATAGTGACAGCACAAGCACATAAATAGTACAGTGTGGATGCTATCTGTGAGGGGACGTTGTTAAGCTCTAGAGAGAACCTCGGCTGACCCCTCAGCTGTTCCCCAGTTCTGGGCTAAAATATGGGCCTCTTGTGGACTGTAGCTGGGGCCCACTGGCTAGTGGGCTCAGCCAAGTCAATGAGAGAGGAATAGAGGTTCCCTGAAGAGACACTCACGCGTCAAAGTCTCGTTAGTCTGCTGTAGACTAGAGTTCTCTCCTTCTAGCCTAGCCCGGTCAGCTTCTAGCATCGAGGCCAGTTCCTGCCTGTCCAAGAGGCCTGACTCTAGAGACTCTCTCTCAGCCCTGAGCAAAAGAAAAACGAGGAGAGATGGTGAGAGGATACAAAGAAAAATAGGTTGTGTTTTGTGAAGCTAATGAACATCTTTAAATGGTTCTTTCTTTAGCTAACATCATTCAAGACAGATGAGATGTTCTGGAGATGATTTACAGAGCAAAACACAGGATTAACCTCACAGTGATTCTTTCACAGAAAAGACTTAGTGAAACTAGGAAGAGTTACATGATTGAAAAGACCCAATTGATAATTACTCAAAAAAACCTCATTGAAAACACAGGTGTTTTACTTTGCTTGCCAACCTTAAACTCCAACATAAATACAAACACTTAGCCCATATAAACACATTAATACACCAAATCCTACTCGTACTAAAACACTAACACACACTGACTCACCGCAGAGCGGCCAGGTCTTGGGCCATGGCCTTGGATTTACGTTGCTCTGAGGTAAGTTGCACTGTGAGATTGGCTTTGTCCCTTGCCAGTTCATCTCTCTCTTTGCAAGTCTTCTTTAGCGAGGCAGCACTCAGCTCCATTTCTCTGCGACATGTGTTCAACTGTTCCTGCAAGGCTTGCTTTAGCTTAGTGACCTACACAAATGTAACACAGAATATTTGAATGTTCACGTATATATTGTGTTTACTGATAGATAAACATCAGAATTATGAATCAAGTACTCAGATGATATCTAATAATTTAGTGATTTGTCAAACACGCAAGATCTTAGATTATGCCAGTAACTGACCACTTGGGAACAGCAGGCTGTCCAAATATTTTCCTGATATGTTAAAACTTTCCCCACTGAGCCGGCACTAAACCGTTTGCTAGCAAACCAAAGGAAATTTTATTTCACTTCTCTGCCAAGCAGGTCAACTGAAAAAGCAGCAAGTAAAATGGACAAGGAAATGCTGCAAATAATGTAATGTACTAATAATTTACAACAAGACTGTGTAAAAAGGGAGATTACATTAAGATCCAGTGATTTATGACAACTTTAAAACACTACAGTTTTAACACAGTGACACCTCGGTAAAACACGACTGTAGGTGTAGACAAAAGAGCAGCTGAATTCCACACTGTCTGTTGCAGACAGATCAAGCTTATGATTTACAGCCTTTTTCACTCATTCTCTCTCACTGTGATACTACCCGTCTGTAATATCTATCTCTCTAGTCTTCCTGTCCTTCATTTGTACTCGAGATCCCCTTTGCCTCCCCCATTCAATTCCTTTGCCACTCATAAAACACACGCTTGGGCCAAGATTCATATATGGAACTCTTGGAGGAAGGTGTTGAGTACCACGGCAGATGGGTCTAATATCTTCCCCTGGCTTTTTAATGTGACAACAAGACCCATCAGAGCACAGCTGAGAGCTGTGAATCATGCTGGGTAATGGGGTACCCCCCCTCCCTCTCTCGATTTGTGAGGAGGAAAGTGAATGACCTGGGCGTGTTGCTCCAGGGCTGAACTTTTCTCCCTCTGTAGGAGGTTGCACTCCGCATCCTGGGTCACTCGGGTCTCTTGAAGGTGAATGTGTGAGGCCTCCAGAGCTCGCTTCTCAGCCGTTAGGTCTAACAGCTCCTGCTGAAGTCGAGCTAGCTCCTCTCTGGCTGCCGCTCGCTCTAGCTCTGCCTCCCGTTTGCGTTCGCCAAGCTCTGCCTTTTCAGCCTCAACCTGGCAGCAGATAGGTCAAAAATGATATTTTTATGGTTAAATAATGCCCATGTTGAAAAGACCACATGGGCATTAGCCCATGTGGGCATAACCAGCTTTGCTGGTTGCCATCACATATTGTGTTGTGGATGTTGGTATTCATGCTAGGATCATCCTTTGTCAGCCAGCCATAATGTAAGCTAAAAACTAGCATCCATACAAACTGCTGAACCCAGTAATTCCCTATCTTATTTTGTTTTCGTTGCCTGAAAAAGAGCTGAATGAGTTGAAGGATTAGTTCACTCCAGAATCAGAATTTTCTGTTGATTTACTTTCCCCCATGTCATCCAAGATGTTAATGTCTTTCTTTCTTCAGTCAAAAAGAAAATAAGGTTTTTGAGGAAAACATTCCAGGATTTTTCTCCATATAGTGGACTATCAGCAGGTTAAAGGTCTAAACTGCCGTTTCAATGCAGCTTCAGAGGCCTCTACACGATCCCAGCCGAGGGATATGGGTCTCATCTAGTGAAAAGACTGATCATTTTCTAAAAAAATAAAAAATAAAAAATAAATAAAAGTAAATATATTTTTTCTATTTTATTAAAAGTTTTTCAGAGGTAAATCAATTACAATTGTAACACTATTTCAAGTGTGATTTATGAGATTTGTTGTGTTGTGAATCAAATTTCATAAAAGGCAATGTAGCATCTGGACCAATCAGACATACATTAATTGTTACATTTAACAAATAGTCTTTAAACCCAACAAGCCAGCTATATGCTGAAGCTCTGGAGACAACCCCCCAAAGCAACTAACACCCCAAAAGGGCTCAGTTGCCAGGACGATGATCTGATAAGAGGTTTTATTGCCCAGAGGAATGCACATTTGCCCATGCTACATTTGCCCATAGGAAAGACACAATGCCTACAGAAATAGACTCTTTCCTATTCATTCACAGACAAACCTTTCTTTGATCTTCCTGTCACACATAGCCCAGGTCATTGTGTACAGTATTACTGCATTGTATTTTAATTTTGTCTGTTGTATTTGTCTTTCTACTGTTTATGCATGTGTTATGATAGATGACTAGTTGTATAACCCACATATGCCATGTTTGGTCTCTTTGAATTTGTATTTTGATCATCTAAATGATGGTGTATATTATATGTTGATACCTTTGCAACATGTTAGTGTTTTAAGAAACCTTAGTAGTTTTGCATCAACACCCAATCGAATTACATATGCAAAATACCAGGCTCACAGACAAAGAGTCGTAAACTTTCCCTCCAAAGGTGAAAGTTACCATTGGTTCGTGGACCTCCTGGAGGCGCAGCCTCCAGAGAGCTTAAAGGCATCAAACGATTGATCGCTTCTCTCTCTTCACTGTCTTCCTCGTCTGCAACGTCTTCTGATTGCTGCCCATGTGGAGGAACCCACAGGGAGCCTGAGCCGGCACAGGGTGTGCCCGGCGGGCCCGACAGGCCCAACATACAGAGCTGTGGCTCTTGACCACAAAGAGCCAGACATTTCCACTCAACCCTGGAATTCATCTTCATGACTCGCCTCAGTCAGTCAGTGGTTCTTTGAGAACCTAAGAAGATGAGCTAGAACTCTTCAGGACTTCCCTAAGCATGCGCCAGGCCTTGCGGCCTTGTCTTTCCATTCCCCAAAGATCACAGGACATCAGATGGGTCCCTCTCAGCTCTTGGTTCTTCTACACTTGTCACATGGGAAGAAACTCCCAGTCACCATCGAGTCAGAACATCTTTGGAGTTCATCACTCTTCGGACCCAGAAGAACGTGATCACGATTCCAAAACCACCACTGCTCCAACCATCAAGACTTTTGCCCGAGACTGCATTCAGACACTTGTTCAACGACCAAGGCAATGCAAGTATCGTACATTTAACTAAACAAAACAGAGGTTTAGTATAAGCTATAGACAGCACTGATGGTTTTGCTCAGGTGGTTAACTGACTCTTTTCATAGCTTCATTTCCTTGTCTCTCTCTGCTTCTCACTGACCATTCCCCCATGTATGAGTGACTTCATGTTTGTTTGTTTAGATTAGTTATGTGTTAGTCCTTCGTTAATAAAACTCTTGTGCACAAATTACATGAGTGTTGATTCTGATTCTGCCTTGCAAATTAATGTCCCTTTACGCATCCGATTCGAACTACATGCTCTAATGAAATGGTACTTTAAGAAAGTTATTTTCTGTGGCCAAGAAAATATCATTTTCTAGAGTTGATATAAAAATTATACTGAATGTTCGCTGGGCGAACAGATTAGTTGATGGAAAATTAATTCTGCTACAGTTACTACTGACAGCTGATATTAATAATTGTAATTCATCATAATTAATTGTAATTATTTATATACATTTCCCTTTGAGCTAAAATCGCTACAGCAAAAAGTTGATCATACTGATTTCAAACTTAAGGATTACTTTAAATATACATTGAAACAAACCTATCATAACATCTTAGCTGATAATTCAGTATACTTTATTTCTGACAAAACATCCCATCCCATGTCATAACAGCACATTTTCAAGTCAAGTCAAGTCAAGTCAAGTCAAGTCGAGCTTTATTGTCATTCCGCTGCATGTGTGGACATAGAGTGATGACAGTAATGTTTTTAACCCACATACTAAAACACTACTAAAACATACTAAAATACTAAAAATTTGCATAACTGTACTAAAATTTTGTTTAGTTTCCCAAATATGAGGATTATGTGTTTGCTTTTGTCACTTCCAAAACAATGATGACGCATTTCGGTCGTGACTTTTACGGTAGTGACAATTGTATGGCTTAACACCCAAAAAACAAAGACATCACTACTGAAATTTCACCAAATGTTTTGGTCGTGACAGTTTTAGATAGTTTTGAAGCTAGCTCAAATGCTAATCAGCACATTGTTAAATTACTTTTTAGAAAATAAAAATATATTTTTAAAAACAACAATGGAATAAAATGCAAAAATTATTTCAATATCATTTTCATAGGTTGAAATTTAGGGGTTAGGGTTCGAGACAGCCACCTCCCAATTGCAAGTACCCACTAAATGATGATTTTATATATATTAAGCTTACTGATATTTTAAATATTATTGTGTTCTTCAAAAGATAATAGAAGGATTTTAGTAATCATCTAAGATTTGAGTACTTAAATGCTTTTTAAATTCTGTATAAATTCTGTAGAATAGCCCATACACTTTTTAACCACAAATGCTCATCTTGCACTAGCTCTGCGCCCACGATTTCACGCATCAAGTAGTCACGTTGAAAAGGTCACATGCTAAGAAAGTCAAACGCCCTTTACAAAAAAATGTAAAACGACGATGTCAGATAATTTCGAAGTTGGAGGAGAAACCTATCTTGAATCACAGTACACAGACGAAGAACTAACCACACGTGACCTTTCCAACGTGATTATGTAATGCATGAAGTCACAGACACGCATCGCAGAGCTAGTGCAAGATGAGCATTTGTAGTTTTATTTGTTTTTAAAAAGTGACCAATTGTTTTGCTAGACAAGACCCTCATTCCTTGGCTGGGATCATGTAGAGCCCTTTGAAGCTGCGCTGAAACTGCAGTTTGGACCTTCAACCCACTGATCCCCATTGAAGTCCACTATATGGAGAAAAATCCTGGAAAGTTTTCCTCAAAAACCTTAATTCCTTTTCGATTAAAGAAAGAAGGACATGAATATCTTGGATGACATGGGGGTGAGTAAATCATCAGGAATTTTAAATTCAGGAGTACAAATCTAGAGATTATTCAAGATTTATTACTTTAATCAAAGGTCTCCAATTAACCCTGACCTGTAAGAGAAGACGGTTCAATTCGACCTTATCTTTAGCCAATCCCTCACTCAGTGCTCCCATCTTGGCCAGGGAGTCCTGTAGCCCTGCATCTTCACTTCGTAGTTTAGTGAGCGCCAGTTCCTGCTCAGCATTCTGGGCCTCCGCCTATAGGGAGGCAGTACAAACATCAGTGGGAAGTTTGGCTACATACAATCATTAGCTACCAAGTTCACGTAACCAGCATTTATTTTGCAATCAGCGGTTAGGGTAAAATATGTTTGCAGAGCTGTTTAATAGCACTGGAGTTTAACCGTTACATTTTGTCCCCAGAATGACCTGTGGCAGAACTGCGGAAGTGTGGAAAAACTGTAAGTTAGACAGAGTATGTGATGAAAAATCTCACAAAGGCAGTTTTGCATGGTAAATATCAACCACTACAAATAAGCAGAGCTAAATAACTCATCCAAGGTCAAAGTAAACTGAGTTTCCAGTAATTCAACAACTGAGCTGGACATTTGACAGGGAAAATTCTGTATTTACTTAATGGATAAATAATGCAAAACTGGGTAAACAGTTTTATGACTGGATGTAATTCACTGTAGCAACATGCAGGTGAGAACAGTTTTATACAGACTAAAATCAGGTGTTAAGATGAATGAATGAGTGAATATGTGAATGATAGAATTAATTAATGAGTGAGTAAATACAGTATGTGAATAAACGAGTGACTGAGTGACAAAGGGAGTTAATGAACGAGTGGTTTACGAAAATGTGTGAGCTATGGAGTGACCGAGTGAATAAATGGAGTGTTTTGAAAGAATATGTTAGTGAGTGACAGTGTTGGAAGAATGAAAGAATGTGAGAGTGTATAAGATGTAGTGAGTGAATTAACAAGTGAACAAATGAGTGGGTGAGTAAATGGATGAGTGGGTGGCTTAAAGGAGAAGTCCACGTCCAGAAAAAAAATGTACAGATAATGTACTCACCCCCCTTGTCATTCAAGATGTTCATGTCTTTCTTTCTTCAGTCGCAAAGAAATTATGTTTTTTTGAGGAAAACATTTTAGGATTTTTCTCCATATAATGGACTGATTTTGAACTTCGAAAATGCAGTTTAAATGCGGCTTCAAAAGATCCCAAATGTGGTTGTAAACGATCCCAACCAAGGAAGAAGGGTCTTATATAGTGAAATTATATAATATAAATTATAATATAATTTAAATAAGTTTTAATCTCAAACGCTCGTCTTGTCTTGCTCTCCCTGAACTCTGTGTATTCTGGTTTAAGACAGTTAGGGTATGTCAAAAAACTCCAATCATATTTTCTTCCACAACTTCAAAAATCATTTCAAAATCATCCTACATTACTGCAGAAGTACCGACACAGTCTTTGCAAAGTGAACATGGAAAGAAGATCAACACCCTTAACAAAAAAGGCAAAACAGCGATATAGGGCGATTTTGAAGTTGAGGGAGAACATGAGATGGGAATTTTTAGAAAAAAACAGTTCAGGCAGAGCAAGACAAGATGAGCGTTTGACATTAAAAAGTATATGAATTGTATTATTTTTATGAAAATAACCGTTTCGCTAGATAAGACCCTTCTTTCTTGACTGGGATTGTTTACAAGCACATTTGGGATCATTTGGGATCATTTGAAGCCACAGAAGTCCACTATATGGAAACGAAAATGTGGAAATATGGAAATGTTTTCTTCAAAAAACATATTTTCTTTACGACTGAAGAAAGAAAGCCATAAACATCTTGGATGACAAGGGAGTGAGTACAATTTTACAGAGTATCTGTAAATTTTTGTTCTGGAAGTGGACTTCTCCTTTAATAAATGTGCATTTTGTGTGAATGTGTGAATGTGTAGAGTAGTACCCTAGAGAGAGCCTGTGCAAGGCTGCTTTTTTCGTCCTCCAGAACCTCTTTATGTAAAGTCAGCTGACTCAGAGCTTCTTTTAGTGTGACCAGCTCTTTACGCACATCCGAGTGTCTCATCTCCAACTGCTCCAGAGCGTGACGTCTGTAGAAAAACAAATGCATACAAACTGTCAAGACACAAATACACACTTTTTGATCTGTAGATATGGACAAAACAGCACAAAAACAAATGAAAACCTAGGCACACTACGGCATAGAGCAACCAAATTAGCTCACAGTAAATGTACACACAAACAAAACGTAATATTAATGTAAACAATGTTAAGGTTAAGGCATAGGCGCATATTCATGTACACAAACATATACAAGCAGAGATATTTCTATAAACATGCTCCACAATTGAGGAGAATGACATCCGTTCTTATCCATATACAGTACATAATAACACATGAGCAGGGTTGTTACCTTTGACCTAACCAGTAAACTAATGCATCACGCATCTTCATGTTTAATGCATTTTGTAAACAATACTATTCTGGTTTGATTCAAGGCTACTTTAAGGACAACATGTGCTAGTGATACTAACTGTAAACAATAGGACAGGGAAATAAACAAGGGCCAAGAAGGAAGTCAAGGGGTTTGAGGTTTCGCAATGCCGTACCCCCTCTCGGATTCAGAGCGTTCTCGAGCCAGCTGCCTCTCCAGGTCCTCCCTCTGCTGCCTGAGGAGGTCCCTCTGCCTCTGAACATCCAGAGAGGAGCTTCTCAAAGCTTCCTGCTCTACTTGAGTGCATTCCAGCTGCTGCTGCAGGGCTGAGAGCTGCCTCTCAAGCTCTCCTTTTTCACTAAGAAGGGAGAAAGGAAAGCGACAGTCGTGGTGGTATGTTGCTGTTTAGGTTATAGTCCTAAAACTAGAGGATTTGCAAGTTTGAGCTGCTAAATTAGAACTGCAGATGTGAGTTTGTGTTCTTGAATCAGAATCATGAGCCCTTGGAAAGCCCAGGAAAGTCCTTATGTTAAGCGCTGTTGTTTTTAAATTAACCTTCTAGGTTAGCCTAGATCAGGGGTGGCGAACGTCGGTCCTGGAGTGCTGCAGCCCTGCATAGTTTTGCTTCAACCCTAATCAAACACACCTGAACAAGCTAATCAAGCTCTGAAGGGTTACTAGAAAGCAACAGGCATGTGAGTTTTAATTAGGGTTGGAGCTGAACTCTGTAGGGCTGCGGCTCTCCTGGACTGGAGTTCGCCACCCCTGGCCTAGATGTTCAATATTCAGTTAGAAACTCATTTGTGTACTGCCATTGAACAATGGCATCCTTTATTGAAGCACCAGGTTCATTCAGTCACAGACTCTACCTGGTTACTATGCCCAGTGAGGTGCGGTATCTTTGGGCATCTCTGGTGCTGTCTTCCTCAGATCTCTCCAAAAGTTGATTCTCTTGCTGCAATTCCCGAATTCTTTGTTCCAGGGTTCTGGTTTCATCTTCTCCCACATGTAGCTGATCTCGCAAGGTGGCAACCTGCTCTTGGGAAGCTTCCAGATGTGCTTGCAGCTCCTTTAGGTGGATAGATATTTCATTTAGTTAAATGTACTGAAATTACATATCGTTCTTGATAGCAGGGTAAACTATTATGGAGATCTGGTGAAGTGTGTAATTTCTGTAAAACTAGGAGAGATGACACCTGTGCCATATAAGAATGGTATACAGGAGCTTAATTGCAAACCTGAATTTGTGCCTGACGCTGTAAGATGGCTCTCTGCACAGCTATCAGAATAGTATCTCGTTGAGAAGAGGATATGGGTCCTGCAGAAACAGATGGGTGCTCATCTTTTGATGAGTCTGAGGAACTCTCATTACTAACCACCTAAAAGAGTCAAATAAGAGAGGAGCTGACAGTTACTCTTCTCATGTTTAGTACATCTGGTCCAAAATACCATAGCCAATAATCATGTTCAGTAAACCTGATTAATGTTGTGCAGTAACTGTTGAAGACTGCTGATCTCGTTGCGTAAGGCATCCCTCTCGGTTCGGTCTTCGGACCGATTTATTTCCTGTGCAGGAAAGCATACAGGTCAAAATGTAGCTTCTTGAACAGCCATAACACACACCAGACAATATAAGTGAATCCAGGTAAGTCATTAAAGGCACAGTATGTAAGTTTTCACTGCTAGGGCGCATATTCAAAACAAACAAAGAACCAAAGGCGTAGTTTGATGATGCCGTGATTGAGTGTGGAATCATAATGTATTAAATGTGCAAATGTATTACGGACTTATTAAGGTCACTGTAGTATAAAGCAGGGTGGGACTGAAAGTCGTGGAAGCGAAACGAGGACACCGGAGCGATCGCTAATGAATGACGAGCGTGATACACGGCTCGAAATCAGCTGAGCTTTTATTTTGCCACAGTTGAATGTTTTGTCATGCATATGTAGGAAATGCAGTGCTATTTTATCATGCTAGATACATTTGAGTGTGATGAAAATTCTGTTATAATGCTACTCTGTGCGTTCGTCACCTGTCTAATAAAATGCATAACATATTAAAGTGTCTTTGGGGTTTCCCTGTTTTAATATAACCAGAAAATCGAGGGTGTATGTCGTCATTGGCAGGTGATGCAATGACAAAGTCCATTATACTAGTTAAAATTGCTTATTTATCTGGATTTAAACATTCTTCAATGTTTCAAAGAAACTGTTCTAGTGGTTTTTGGATATTTTAATTAAAAAAATCGTACATATTCTGCTTTAAGAAAGTAGCAATGTTTATCAAAACTACTCTTTCCAATTAATGATTCAAGCAACACATGATTCTAACTTAATTCTTGGACTTTTATCTTAACTGTTCCCTGCTGTTCCCCAACTTGATCCAAGTCTTTAGGTATCTTCAAGAAACAGCTAAAAACACTCCTCTTCCATCTACACTTGACCCTCTAACACGAGCACTCTCTATTCTATTTCAATTCTCGTACTTGTTTTCTTTTTATTTATTAAAAAAACATTAACAAAAAAAATCTACATTTTATTCTGTTTATTATTTTTAAAAAAACGTGTACTGCGTTTGACTAACAGGGTTGTCACAGCACCTAAATATTGTTGCTCTTTTGTTCTATTGTCTTCATTTGTAAGGTTGTTTCTCAATCAGCTCCCTAGCTCTTGACCTTGTGAATCAGTATATTGCGTACACAAATTCAGTCACTGGTAACACCCTAGCTTACTCCGTGATTACTCAATTTCCGGCGACATGACTACGCCCAACGTCAACAGACAACATTAGCCCCTTTCGCACAGAAATACCAATAAACTGCTGTAAAATTACCGGAATGTTCTGTCTTTTTACCGGTAAAACACCATTCACTCATCCGTTTCAAAATACCAGTAAATTCTGTGACATCAACCAGAAAAGACCTCTAAAGGGTCGTGCCTCCCAGTGCTGTGTTTGTAAGCATGGAGGGGTAAGCGCGGTTAGTGTTTTTGTTGTTGTTTTCAATTTTGTGTCAAACATTCACATTCATGCAGCTGTTTTTGGCCCAGAGACGACTTCAAACGGAACTACACAGCGTGGAGTAAATGTGTCATCAGTGACAGAATGTTATGATTGGCCCAGAGTAGACATTTAACATCAGCTTGTTCTGAACTTGTATGTGCTCATAGCGGTAATTTTGTTCTGCGTTCACAGAGAGCACATTACCTGTAATTTACTTGTAATGTTACAGAACAAATTTAATTGCCAGAACAAATTTACCAGTATTTTTAACAAGTTCTTGTTCACAACTGATCTCTTAATGGTAATCTATCAGTAAAAACTGTGTGAGAATGTCACCACTGGAATTAATCAACAATAGACAGGGCCAATTTCTTTTTGATATTATTTTTATTCTCTATAAACAGTTCTGTTACGTCTTTACAACATTTCAGCCAAATATTAATTATAAATATTAACTAGATGTGTTAATATTAGTATATTTCAGCGTGTTTATGAAAAAACGGTTAATCTTTTTAAATCTTCTATCGCGTCATTATTAGGGTTGGGTATCGTTTGGGGTTTTTTCGATACCGGTGCCAAATCGATACTTTTAAAACGGTACCGGTGCCAAAACGGTGCCTGAACCGATACTTTTAAAAAGCCACAAAGTGGTGGATGACACAAGAATATATTTTTATTGGACAAAAAAGTTCTTTAAATTGAACAATGTATTAAAAGTAAAAAAAAAAAAAAAGAGAAGAAGAAGTAGTACTATACATTATTAAGTCAATGCAAAACGCAACAACAATAAAACCTAAGCCACCTAACCCAACTACAATAATTTAACAGCTTAAAATTTCAGAAATTCTTTTGCAGAAATATGACTATATGTGATGAGATCTGGGAAAACCCGTCGGATGTCGCGGTGGGACGTTTTCAGGAAATCCGTTTTTCATTAAATTATTATTCTATAACATCTTGTCTATCATCTCTGAAAATATCTCTTCGAAATTCACTTGTTTAGTGCAGAAAAATAGACATTTATTGCAGCAAGCAGAAATGACTGTCTTTCTCCTATGTTAAGAACGCGCTGCGGAGGTGCTTTCCCTTAACTCCACAAAAACAGTTAACCTATCAAAATAAACCACCTAACATATTTAGTAAAGGCATATCAGTTCACATTCTCCACCAGTCCTGTGTAAAGTACGGCAAGCAAAGTTATTTATTTATTTTTTATGTATTTATTTATTTTAACATCGTGAGATGGCGGAGCACAACAACGCCGTCTAAAGTACTGCAGCTGCTCACTTAACCGATCTTACTCGTCTCAGTCTGCCCAGTTTTGGTGATGTCAGTGCCCTAAATGATGTTACGGGCTATTTCACATCCAGAGATGAAGGATCGGATGATGAAGTTACTAAAGAGGAGTCGTCCGATGACAGTCTGTTTTATGCACAGTGCGCGAACAGTTGCGCTGCGCTCGCTTTTTACTACAAGGTAGGCTGCATTATTTACTAAACATAAAATGGGTGATCAACGGAAAACAAACGTTGTCTGTTTGTCTAATGATGCAGTAGCGCTCCTAACTTGACAGACAGCTCTCGTTAAACCCGTAAAGTGAAAGTGAAAGCCGTCTCACTTTAAAGCCGTTTTTCTCAAAATCCCATTCCTAAAAATCATCGCTATCGGCCAACCTAAGATAGCCATAACGCAGGTTATGTAAAAAATAAAAGTTTTGGAAAGGGACCTGTACTCAGCTTTCATATGGTGTCAAAACCTAAAAAGGTAAAATTTCACCATGTGTTGGGTTTTCCTAGATCGCATCACATATTTGCCGTCTCTGGCAAAATACGACACCTCTCCAGCTGATGTCTGCAAACTGTCAAACACGGTGCATCCCTCTGCTTTCAAGTTTATTCCACATACCATCAAATGTTTCATTAGGTTTGACGCGTTTTCCCTTTCACACGCAACTGCTGTAAAACATTTGCTGCACGTCGCAGTGTCTGAATCATTTCTCGTGAAATATAGCCACACTTCAGAATGTTTAGTTTTTGGCATTTTAAGTTAGACGCGTTTAACGTAGCTTGCTAAGCTAACGGCAAACCACCTGCTGCAGTCAGAGCAAGTGTAACGATAGTTGCAGCATTCATGCGCTTCTCGGATGGTCTCATTTCCAGACGATTTGTGCTTTTAATTCGAAATGTGAAAATGGATAGTAACTACAAAGATGTCTTGGATTTCTATCATCAAAGCTTTCCGACGTTCACGTGAGTTTTCTCATTCAGTAAATAAATTTTCTGATCATTCTGACACCCCATGAATGCAGTATTTAAATTTAACTAGCGATCATGCATGTTGATGAATCAATGCTTCTACATCCGTGTCATAGCACCAGAAGACAAATATTTCAATCGACAGTTCAGGCATTTAAGTGGCACCGAAATGAGGCACCGAAATTCGCGTTCTGACTCGGTCCGGTACATACCGGTCACATGGGTACCGGTGCCGTATTGGCACCGGGTTTCGGTACCCAACCCTAGTCATTATATTTATAGAGTTAGCTCGTGGTTTCAGAAATGTGATGTAATTTCTGGTTAGAGAGCATAGTGAGCATTGATGCTCACTAGTTTTTGTGGTGCATTGTGGGATTTTTCAGGTTGCGAACGTTCCAGTGCACTGGAAGGATTTTGCAATTCATGAGGCCTTAAACTGGCTGACTCACTGATGTGTGCCTTGACTACTGAACTAAGGAGCTGATTGAGACACACACAAAGTCAGTTCAGATAAATGATTAAATGTTAATGATTCTATTGCAACACCGCTCACCATTCTATCCAAGCTGCTCCGCAGCGCTGTCAGATTGCTTTCCTTTTCAGTGTTCTGTGCTCTGAGCTGCTTCACCATTTCACCCAACTCCAGGATCCTGGACAGATTCATGCATGTTAGGCATTAGAATTTAAATATCAAAATTAAAGTATCTTAAAAGTGGTCCATATGATATGTTTGCTGTCTTCTGAAATCATAGGATAGATTGTGAGAAACAGAGTGAGGAACAGACTGAAATTAAGTTATCATTCACTAAAAACCTTGGCTTCCACAATAGCTCTCTTTAGTCCTGTTTGCACAGGATTAGTATTATCTGGGGACCTTGTGTGATTTAGAAATTACCCATTATTACAAATGACCAGAGGTCACCAGGCAATACTAATCCCGTGTGAATAGTTTTTTTTGCCACGTTCATGTAAGAAGTAACAATGTATGATTTAATACTGAATAATTTTAATTTATTAAAGGAGAAGTCCACTTCCAAAACAAAGATTTACATATAATGTACTTACTCCCTTGTCATCCAAGTTCATGTTTTTCTTTCTTCAGTCACAAAGAAATTATGTTTTCTGAGGAAAACATTTCAGCATTTTTCTCCATATAATGGACTTCTTAGGTGCCCCGATTGTGAACTTCCAAAACGCAATTTAAATGCGGCTTCAAACAATCCCAAATGCAGTTGTAAACAATCCCAGCTGAGGAAGAAGGGTCTTATCTTGCGAAACGATCAGTTATTTTCATAAAAATAATACAATTTATATACTTTTTGATCTCAAATGCTCCTCTTGTCTTACTCTGCCTGGACTGTCTTTTACTGGTTCATGACAGTTAGGGTATGTCGAAAAACTCATGTTCTCCCTCAACTTCAGAATCGTTCTATATCGCTGTTTTACCATTTTTGTTAGGGGTGTTTGATCTTCTTTAAATGTTCACTTTGCAAAGACTGGATCGGTACTTCTGCAGTAATGTAGGATGATTTTGAAATTATTTTTGAAGTTGAGAGAGAAAATATGATTGGAGTTTTTCAACATACCCTAACTGTCTTGAGCCAAAATACACAGAGTTCAGGGAGAGAAAGGCAAGACGAGCGTTTGAGATTAAACAGTATTTAAATTGTATTTTTCTTCATGAAAATAAACAATCGTTTTGCTAGATAAGACCCTTATTCCTCAGCTGGGATCGTTTACAACCGCATTTGGGATCGTTTGAAGCCGCATTTAAACTGCATTTTGGAAGTTCAAAATCGGGGCACCATATCAGTCCATTATATGAAGAAAAATCCTGAAATGTTTTCCTCAAAAAACATAATTTCTTTATGACTGAAGAAAGAAAGACATGAACATCTTGGATGACAAGGGGGTGAGTACGTTATCTGTAAATTTTCGTTCTGGAAGTGGACTTCTCCTTTAACTGGTTCACAAAACTGGCCTGAGCCATCTGATTTTGAAGTGAACCCTGACTTTAAAGGGTAATAATTCAGTGGTCAGTATCATCAGTGAATAACAACTTACATTTTGGTCTGTTTCTCAAGAAAAGCTTTCATTTAGCTTCAGTTGAACTTTAGTGAGTTGTAACACTTTAATGTTATTTTTGAAGCTTTTGCAAATGCTTTGAAGGTTCAAAGCTTCAGATAAGAAGGTATGTAATTGATGAAAGAAATGCAGCTTTCATTTTTGGGTGTACTATTTTTTCAGAAAAATAGCACATCTTTATTCAATGTTGTAATCTGCAATTTGAAGGAGGCACAGATTTAATGATGTTCTGAGGTATTCTAAGAACAGCACTAATTCTTTTGCATGAGCACACAAAAAAAGTGCATGTGTGTAACATTAACACGGTTGAGGCAAAATGATCAAACACTCTTTGGTGTGCTTATTTGATACCCATTTGTCTATAGCCCTTTCTTCCCGCTGCAGTAAAGCTCAGCTAAAATTTCATATATCAAAATGGAGAGTGATCTTTGCTCTCTACATTATAAAACTGTCACTGATGAAAAGATGTAAAAGAAAGAAGCTGCAATGACTCCATTCATCAGAAGACCCCAACCCAGCTTTGTCAGATCCATGGATCGGCTCTCAAAAGAAAGTGTCATAGACCACTGACACATTATACAAGTAAATGAAGAATGCAGAGGATACTGAACAGCAAAGAAAGAGACACGCTCTTTCTCTCTAGTTTTGGCATGCCACATAGTTGGATGGATGAGGCAATCTGTGCTGACCTTCCCTGTGTGTCAGCACTCAGGACAATGTACAATGAGTCATCTAGGAGATGTGAGTTCAGGACATCAATAATTCAATTCAAAGCACTGGGATAGGTGCTGAAATTTATGACAATGTGAAATCCTTTGAATACGATAATTTAACCCCAGCTGCCAATACTGTATGTATTTATTACAGCATGCTGCTCAAGCATGAGGACACTTGTATATTACTGATGAAAAATGAATGGGACGTGTACATAAACAGACAGACATGTTGTACCTAGAGTTAAGCTCTACTTTCTCAGCATCGAAACGGGCCTGCAGCTGCATAGCTTCTTTCAGCTTGTCTCTTAGTTGATTCTCCAATGCAGATACTCCGCTGCTAGCGGGGATACAAGGCTGGCTCATGCTAGCCTCCAAAGTCACACAGGCCGTTTGAAGGCGACGGCCAGCCACCGCACACTCAGCTCGCATGTCCGATAGACTCCTGTAAAGCACAAAAAAACCAGCAGGAGCTATGAAATTTCCTTAGACAACAATTTCCTTACGTTCCCAAGGAAATGTGTTTTGTTCACAACTGACGAGAGCCAGATGGCCGAAACTATATTGTGATCTGGGAATAAACTCTTTGAACGGTGTCGTGTCTGAGTAAGGGTCGTGAACATTTTCTCCGCTGTCAATGTGTTGAGTAATCCACATTACAGCAAATTACTCAACAATGATCACAGCATTTACACAGGCCGAGCCCTCATCAAGCTTGGCTCTGATGGATGGCTCAAGACTAATCTGAGGGGCAATCTAACCATCACATTTCCCCGGACGATGCGGTCAGAATGGGTGAGGGGTGACCCAAGTGACCCGCTGTGCTTTGATCCAAAGCGGGGATAAATGGTGGTGGGTTTGGAAAGAGGGTTGTGGCTGCAAGCTACACTCACCTGTCAGCGAAGGCCCGCAGCTGGGTGAAAGAGCTTCGCAGGAAGGCGGCCTGGCGCCACAGAGATCGCACACGGGCTTGCTCGCGGCCGTTTCGGGAGGTGTTCATCTGCGGGAGAGCGACACGGCACATATGGTCAGCAGGTTCGGTATTAAAAGAAAAGTCCACTTCCAAAACAAAGACTCACATATAATGTACTCACCCCCTTGTCATCCAAAATGTCATGTCCTTCTTTCTTCAGTTGTAAAGAAATTATGTTTTTTGAGGAAAACATTTCAGCATTTTTCTCCATATAATGGACTGCTATGGTGCCCCGATTTTGAACTTCCAAAATGCAGTGTAAATGCGGCTTCAAACAATCCCAAATGCGGTTGTAAACGATCCCAGCCGAAAAAGAAGGGTCTTATCTAGCGAGACAATTGGTTATTTTCATAAAAATAATACAATTTATATACTTTTTAATCTCAAACGCTCCTCTTGTCTTACTCTGCCTGGACTGTCTTTTACTGGTTCATGACAGTTAGGGTATGTCGAAAAACTCATGTTCTCCCTCAACTTCAGAATCGTTCTATATCGCTGTTTTACCATTTTTGTTAGGGGTGTTTGATCTTCTTTAAATGTTCACTTTGCAAAGACTGGATCGGTACTTCTGCAGTAATGTAGGATGATTTTGAAATTATTTTTGATCTCAAATGCTTGTCTTGTCTTGCTCTGCCTGAACTCTGTGTATTCTGGCTCAAGACAGTGTCGAAAAACTCCAATCGTATTTTCTCCCTCAGTTTCAAAAATCATTTTAAAATCATCCTACATCGCTGCAGAAGTACCGACCCAGTCTTTGCAAAGTGAACATGCAAAGAAGATCAAACACCCTTAACATAAAAGGTAAAACAGCGATATAGGACGATTTTGAAATTGAGGGAGAACATGAGATGGGAGTTTTTCGACATACCCTATCTGTCATGAACCGGAAAAAACATTCCTGGCAGAGTAAGACAATAAGAGCGTTTAACATTAAAAAAGTATATAAACTGTATTATTTTTATGAAAATAACCAATCGTTTTGCTATATAGGGCCCTTCTTTCTTGGCTGGAATAGTCTACAACCGCATTTGGGATTGTTTGAAGCTGTATTTAAACTGCATTTTTGAAGTTCAAACTTGGGGCAACATAGCAGTCCATTATATGGAGAAAAATGCTAAAATGTTTTCCTCAAAAAACATAATTTCTTTACGACTGAAGAAAGAAAGACATGAACATCTTGGATGACAAGGGAGTGAGTACATTATATGTGAATCTTTGTTTTGGAAGTGGACTTCTCCTTTAAAGAGGGTGGCAAAGAGGTTTCCATTAGATATATCCACACATATGAAAAATAACAGATGAACTGCTAGGTCTCACATACTCAAATGGTACAGTAAACTTTTCTTGACTGTATGAGGCTGAAAACTACACAAGCTCCTTTATATCACCAGATGTTTGCACCAAGTAATGAATTCTCGCTCTTTTTTTCCAATCGACTGGAATGTTTTCACAGGAAACAACAGCTGAGAAAATCACAACAATGATTTAAAACAAAGACAGTGTCCAGACTGACAAAACAGGCACCAGGGTGGAATTCCACAAGTTCCAGAGTTGAGTTTCATTGGGTTGGATTAAGGAAAGATTTTCCTTAAACTGTGGATTTGGATAAAAACATACACTACAGATCTCTCCTTCCTTCCCTCTGTCTCTTTTTCCTCCTCCCTCTCACCTCGAGTTCCCTTCTGAGTCGCGTGTCCCTCTGCTCTGCCTCCTCTCGTGCCTTCTGCAGGCTTTCCGTCAGGGCCTGATTGGCTTCGTTGGCTTGTTCAAGTTGTTCCCGGAGCAGCGCGTTGACCTGGCTCAAACCAGAACACCTGTGAAATATATGGAACTGCTTCAGAGCACTGTTTCCACCTGTTAAGCCACGAGCCAAACTTTGCACATGATCTCACCCCCCTCCGCTGCGCGGCCTCTATCAGCTTCTATGTTTACAGGCTCATAAAGGCCCACGTCACGTTCGGCGTTGCCAGCCACGCTTAGAAGGGAATGTGCGTGACAGTTTTATAAAGTCCGTGTCAGCTCCAGCCTAATTGCCACCAGATTTGCTTGTCAAATAGTTTACAGGGTTATTTACATCATTCGTGGCAGAATCCACCCAGTTACATACAAAGATTGACGCCAGGGTGTGAGGCAGTAAGGGTGACGAACATCAAAGGGGGTGAGCAACAGAGAGAGACACGATCAAAGCTTCGGGAATGTGTTTAATCATTTTCAATAACTAGATTTGCTCCATGATGTTGTGTTTGGCGTAATACTGCAGCTTTTGCCATTTTGAGAAAACACAAAGCAGAGGCAGACAACAAGCATAACACTGCCCTGTTGAATCTCATTTAATTGTGGCGTGCTGTGAAATTCTCATGAGCCGTGGCACCGTTGACTTCTCTGACATAGAAAATTATATAAATTGTCTTACAAGACTGCAGAGCCACAGATGATCGGATGAACTGCACTGTGCAGCACGCTTTCTGACAGAGGCAGTAAGGTGTAAAAATGAATGAGAGCTTGGCAGCTGGATGGCCTGGAGTTCGCCATAACTGTTTCAATTACAGGCGAGTGGCACAGTAAATCACGTTCTTTTTAAAGGCTGGCGTCTGCAATGGTAGGTTGGCCGGCTCTTTGTATGAAGTGCAGTAAAAACTATTTGGCTGAGACGGCGAACAAGGCTGTGATAATTAAGTCTGACAAACTGGATACCTTTTGTTTTTGACACCTCCTTCTAAAACTATTCATTTCCAGTATGTGCTTGTCGGGCTGAAGTATAGGCAGTTAAGAGATTTTATTTAGAGAAGTTCAGCTCTGTTGAAGTTCAGCCTTCCTGATATATGCTGTTCATGCGTCATTTTTCAGTGTTAGAACAGCGAAGTACACTGGTGAAAAATTCAGGTGGTGGTGGTATTTCTGTTTTAGAACATGGAAGCTGGTTTCTAGCTGGTCTGAGGCACTCCAAAAAGGTCATTAGCTGGTCTAATCTCATAACTAACCAATCCAACTTGGTTCCAATTGGCTATTAGTAGTGCTGTCAAATGATTAATCACGATTAATCGCATCCAAAATAAAAGATTTTGCTTACATAATATGTGTGTGTACTGTGTATATTTATTGTATATCTTTAAGAAAAATATGTTATGTTTATATATCCAGTATATTTATATATAATATGTGACCCTGGACCGCAAAACCAGTTGTAAGTTGCACGGGTGTACTTGTAGCAAGAGCCAACAATACATTGTATGGGTCAAAATGATCAATTTTTCTTTTATGCCAAAAATCATTAGGATGTTAAGTAAAGATCGTGTTCCATGAAGATATTTTGTAAATTTCCTACCATAAATATATCAAAACTTAATTTTTGATTAGTAATATGCATTGCTAAGAAGTTTGGACAACTTTAAAAATGATTTTCTCAATATTTTTATATTATTCTTGCACCTTTAGATTCCATTTTTTTTAAATAGTTTTAGCCAAATATTGTCCTATCCTAACCATGCATTAATGGAAAGCTTATTTATTCAGCTTTCAAATAATGTATAAATCTCAATTTAAAAAAAAAAAATCATTTAAATGTTTTAAAAAATATATATATATATATATATATATATATATATATATATATATATATATATATATATATATTTATATACACACTGTATATGTGTGTATTTATATATACAAAATATACACAGTACACACACAAATGTTAACAGAAACTTTTATTTTGGATTTAATTAATCGTGATTAAACGTTTGACAGCACTAGTTATTAGCTGGTTTATGTTGTTCCAAAGGTTTTCTAGTCTGGTCTACAGCAAGCTGTAGGATCAGCTATAAGGTCATACTAGTTTGTGGTGGTCATGACAGTTTTTAAAAAAGCTGGTTTAGGAAACCAGGAACCATGTTTTAAAACACAACTACCATTTTAAGCTTTATTTTCCAACAAAGTACAAGGGAAAAAAAGAAAACAGAACCTCTTTATAAGGTTTATCATTCCAATTTTCCAAAACGTACAATTATCCTTTGGTTCCAAACAGGAAGTCTTGACATACTCTTTGGCTGATTCACCCATTCTCCCTCATTTTACCTCAGTCTGCCCGGCTCTCGTTGTGAGAAGTTCATATCAATCCTGTTCTTACCGTTTCTGCTCATCCTCCAGCAGCACAAGTTTACTTTGGACATCCATACTGTGTTCCTGCTCAAAGCGCTGGAGACGGTGTGCTGAAGTGTCTAGGTGTGACTGGAGCTGAAAAAAAAAAATAAACAGAGGAAGGTATACAGTTGAAGTAAAGTTTACATACGCCTTGCAGAATCTGCACAATATTAATTATTTACAAAAATAAGAGGGATCATACAAAATGCATGTTATTTTTTATTTAGTACTGACCTGAATAAGATATTTCACATAAAAGATGTTTACATATAGTCCACAAGAGAAAATAATAGTTGAATTTATAAAAATAACCCTGTTGAAAAGTTTACATACACTTGACTCTTAATACTGTGTTGTTACCTGAATGATCCACAGCTGTTTTTAGTGATAGTTGTTCATGAGTCCCTTGTTTGTCCTGAACAGTTAAACTGCCTGCTGTTCTTCAGAAAAGTCCTTCAGGTAACACAGATTCTTTTGTTTTTCAGCATTTTTGTGTATTTAAACCCTTTCCAACAATGACTGTATGATTTTCAGATCCATCTTTTTACACTGAGGACACCTGAGGGACTCATATGCAAATGTTACAGAAGGTTCAAACGCTCACTGATGCTTCAGAAGGAAAAATTATGCATTAAGAGTCAGGAGTGTAAACTTTTGAATGGAATGATTTGAATGGATGTGCACATTTTTATTATTTTGCCTAAATGTCATATTTTATTTAGTTAGTTAGTTAGTTAGTTAGTACTGCCCTTCAGAAGATACTTACATGTTCCCTAGAAGACAAAATGAAATTTACCCTGATCTTTAAATAAAAAAAAAAGTGTTCACCCCCTGGCTCTAAATGCATCATTTTTCCTTTTGAAGCATCATTGAACATTTGAACCTAGTGTAATAGTTGCACATGAGTCTCTCAGTTGTCCTCAGTGTGAAAAGATGGATCTCAAAATCATCCAGCCATTGTTGGAAAGGGTTCAAAAAATTTTCACAAAAATGCTTTTCACAAAAAACCAAAGAATCTGTGAGACCTGAAGGACATTTCTGAAGAACAGCGGGCAGTTTAACTGTTCAGGACAAACAAGGGACTTATGAACAACTATCACTAAACAACACATTATTAAGAATCAAGTATGTGTAAACTTTTGAACAGGGTAATTTTTTATAAATTCAACTATATGGACAATATGTAAACATCTTTTATGTGAAATATCTTTTTCAGGTCAGTACTAAATAAAAAAATAACATGCATTTCATATGATCCCTCTTATTTTGGTAAAATAATTAACAATTTGCAGATTTTGCAAGGTGTATGTAAACTTTTGACTTCAACTGTATCCAACATACCAAAATACACATGACAACAATTATATAACAAAATTCACATGCGCATATAGATTTCCTCAAACTAAAATGCTCCAACTGAAATTTTTGTGTGAAGGAATAATAGGGGCTTTCGCACCGCATAGTTCTAGGAACTCTAGGAATCAGCATAGAGAACCAATTTCCCCTTACGCCATTTTCCTGGTTGCATTCGCACCTACAGCAGGAACTCTGAAGTGGCCGGAAGCGACTTTATTTGGGGCATTTACAAATGTCAGCAACTTGTAAATGGAGTATGCCATGATCTGAGCTGTTTTTGAGTGTGTTGTGGGTTTTGTGATAACGGCGATGGAATGTAAACAGACAATTTACACGATTCAAAGAGCATGAAAATCTGACTAAATCTCAAATGACAAATTGCAGTGTTACATATCATTAAGGCTGACAAACGAACACAGCGTTGCAGACAACATAGCTAGCTAAATGCCGTTATCGCTGTTTTCCATGTTCGTAGATTAAACGTTTTTACATGGCTTTTTAAAAAGCCAGGTAGCCAGATGTTTTGTATGTGTTTGGCCAATCAGCACACACGTGTGTCACTGATAGATCTGGCAGAACTGTTTTAGACCTTACTCTAAAGTAGGAGCAAATTTACTAAATACGTTCCTAGTTCCTGCTGTGCGAACATGCCAAAAAGCAGGAACTTCTGCCAGTAGTTCTAGGAACTACGAAAAGTTTCCTCTAGTTTGTACTTCTATCAGGAAAGTCTGTGAAGTTCTCCAGTGAGACATACCGAGAGCCTCAGCTTCTCTGACTCTGAGGTTTTCTCCAGCACCTGCTGCTCTAGATTTCCACATCTCTTCTTATACTGGAGCAACTGCGGAAACAGACACATACTTTCATTCTTGACTCTGCAACTTGAGCACATTTCCAACTATACCAAAGCTTCATGGTTTCTTTTTGATATGTATATTCTAAGAAAATACTCAAGAATTACAAAATAATTTTCCCCCTCAAAGAATCTTTGCCATCTCTGACAAAATTAAATGTGTTGGATGAGACCACATCTAACAGTGGACCTTTGCCTGTAGTTTCTGCACCAGCTGAGCCTGTCTGTGTTGGCTCTCCTGAAAGGCCTGGAGCTTCAGCCTATAAGATCGTCCTTCCTCTCTTAGCCAGCCCTGCTCTGCGCCGTACACGCTCTGCTGGTCTGAATCTCCCGACTGCTGCAACAGCATCTGCTCCAGCTGCAAAGACATATGCACACAATACACTGCTTAATCACCTTTTAGTCCCTTTATGGCTGTTCACAATTTGTATTAGCATGATTTAGTGACATTTACAGTGAAAAATTGCTTCAAAAGACTAAGTATTAAAGGAATAGTTTACCCAGCAATGAAAATTCTGTCATTAATTACTCACCCTTATGTCGTTTCAAACTTGTATTTTTGAGAGCTTTCTGATCCTGCATAGACAGCAATGCAACTGACACATTCAAAGCCCAGAAAGGTAGTAAGGACATTGTTAAAATATTAAGTGGTTCAACCATAACGTATCGTGGTACTCTTGTGTTGTGGAATAAAGACGATATTTTTGTTTAGTTTGCATGCAGTCGTAGCTTTATAACATTATGGTTGAACCACTGATGTCACATGGACTATTTTATCGATGTCCTTACTACCTTACTCGGTCTTCAGTGTGTCAGTTGCATTGCTGTCTATGCAGGGTCAGAAAGCTCTCGGATTTCATAAAAAAATCTTAATTTGTGTTCCGAAGATGAACGAAGGTCTTATGGGTTTGAAATGACATGAGGGTGAGTAATTCATGACAGAATTTTCATTTTTGGGTGAACTATCCCTTTAATATCATGTATTTTTCTTCTCAAGTGCATTTGTCTTTAATTTATTTACTGAAAAACACAGGTAGTGTGTATAGAGAGGAGAACATTGTCTGTCACAATGGCAGAGTGTTTTTACTTTGATTCCCATCCTCCTTCAGGGTCTTCAATCTCAATGTCCCATTACCCCACCAACCCCTCCCATCTTCCTTTAACCCCCAGTGCATATCATGGTGCCAGACACCCAGTCCCTGCTAACAAAAACCACATGTTTCCTCTCAACACAACAACATGCTGCCTCAGCTGATTCGAACAAAGCAAGAAGGAGAGAGAGTGAGGGGTAGAGAGAGTAAAAGATGGAACTAGAGTCACCTTGATCCTTTTTGCAAAGAAGTGTGAAACACAAAACTACACACAACTACAGGTCATCCTGAAATCACAGGCTAACACTCATCTGCTGCTAAGCTGAACAGCAGCCTCTACAAGATGCAAGGGACAATAGTCCCCCTGTTCCCAACTGGAGCCAAGGGCTTCGCAAAACTTAATAAAACATTTTCAAACAGCCGTTCTGAGAGCTTTAATTCCGTATACTACAAAGAGGGGCAAACCAGCACCCGGCTCTGGGCGGTTTTGGGGTTCAGGGCTCATAAGGGAACAGGGACTTATTATATGGCCCGTTGTTAAGGTGACAGCTTTTGAAAGCGAACAGAAAATGAAAAACATGGGTGGAGGACGAGTCAGAAGAGAGAGGGGGGACGCTGGGTGCAGCAGCAGCTGTGTTTAAAGGCTCCTTTGGAAACAGCTGCACTACCCTATTGATTATGTATCTTTGCAACTATTTTGGCACAATTAGAGGCAATTTGTTGCTACAACACAAAAAGCGTTTGATGCAAAGTCATGAAATAAATGGCACTTACCCACAAGCATATTGTTCTGCCTTAAAAGCTCATGGGGGTCAGGGGTGCAGCACAGCACACCTCTATTGTGTACGTATCACTGTATGTACATTTGCTTCAAAAATACATATGTAAATAAATAAAAATAAGAGAGTTGATTGTGAGACATAAAGAAACAGTGTGAGATATTTCCATTGCAACACACTGTCACGCTGTGACACAATGTCAAAATTACGAGAAATTATAAGACCAAACTGCCAAAATCATTACTAAGAAATCATGTCACATTGTAAGATATGAAGTTGCAATGTGAGTAACAATGGCATAATTATAATAAACAAAGACAGTTGCGAGATTTAAAGTCACACTGTGACTATCAAATTGTGAGGCTGTGAGAGTCACAATTACATAAAACAAAAATCACAACTGCCAGATATATTCACATTGTCTGTTGTCCAATTTTGCAAAAAAAGTTGCAATTGTAAGATATACATACATTGTGAAACATGGTCATAATTACAAAGTCACAACTGCAAATATGAAGTTATGTTTGTGAGATATGGTCATATTATAAAATATAAAAGTTAGATTCTGACACAATCTTGCAATTATTAGAAACAAAGTCAGAATTATAAGATTTAAAGGGATAATTCACTACAAAACCACAAAAGGGTAAATTTTTTAAAATTTAAGAATAGATGTATACATCATCTGAAAGCTGAATAAATAAGATTGCCATTAATGTATGGTTTGTTAGGATAGGACAATATTTGGCCGAGATACAACTGTTTGAAAATCTGTAATCTGAGGGTGCAAAACAAAAATCTAAATACTGAGATTATTGCCTTTAAATATGTCCAAATGAAGTTCTTATCACTGCATATTACTAATCAAAAATTAAGTTTAGATATATTTACTTTACTTAATATCCTAATAATTTTAGGAATAAAAGAAAAATCATTTTGACACATACGATGTATTTTTGGCTATTGCTACAAATATACCCGTGCTACTTAAGACTGGTTTTGTGGTCCAGGGCCACAAATTAAGATATTTTTTATTATATCTAAGAGCTTTCTGACCTTTCATAGACAGCAACTGACACGTTCAAGGACCAGAAAGGTAGTAAGGACATTGTTAAAAAAAAGTGACATTAATGGTTCGACCGTAACGGTATGAAGCTCTGAGAACAGGCATGTGTCGTGGTGCTCTTATGAACATGCAACAAAGACTGACGCGGAAGAGAAGAAATTGTTGAATAGGTAAAAAATAATATAAATACCGTTTAGTTTCTTGCACAGATGATTGTTTTGTATCTTAACACCTCAATGTATTGTCACAAGCCGCAGGGTTTAATTTGGTTTTGTCTGTGTGTTTTTTTTGACTCTCAAGCCGTGGATTCCATTAAAGGAGAAGTTCACTTCCAAAACAAATATTTACATATAACGTACTCACCCCCTTGTCATCCAAGATGTTCATGTCTTTCTTTCTTCAGTCGTAAAGAAATTATGTTTTTTGAGGAAAACATTTCAGCATTTTTCTCCATATAATGGACTGGTATGGTGCAAGGGGGTGAGTACATTATATGTGAATCTTTGTTTTGGAAGTGGACTTCTCCTTTAATTGCCATTATATGACTGACACACTGAAACGGTTTGAGACAAAAATCTTCATTTATGTTCTACTAAAGAAACAAAGTCACCTACATCTTGCCTTTAAAGTCACCCTGATATAGATATAGATATAGAGAGAGGTGACTTTGAGATATAGAGCCACAATCACCTTTTTATTTAGGCTTAGAAATTTAGATCACAGTTATATTTTCAAATTAACGCATGGTTATGACATTAATTGATTTGGTTGATTTGGCATCCAGATGGACATGGAATGGAATCAACCTGCCTTTAATTACTGTCCAGAACCGACTTCTCCAATTCAGATCTTAACAGTAACCATGTTAAAATATGATGTCAGATTTGCTACTGAAGGAAACTTTACCATCAGCATCAAAAAGACAGGAGGGTTTTGAAGCAGGGCTGATGGATGATGCAATGACATGTGTCGATATTGGATCCTTCTTGCTAGCGGCACTAAACAAACCCAGCATTATGATGGTATTAAATTCAAGAGCTGGTCCCTCTCTCATGTTGCAGCCAATCTGCCGCCACAGGCTTGGCTTTGGTCCATGGGGAGAATGCTGTCACACGTGTCTAGAGGCCACTCAGTTTTTGGGTGTATGTATAAGTGATGAATTTTCAAACACGGGTGTTAGCCACATGCTTTTGTTCAGATTAAAGCTTTATGCAATGTACTTACAGTAAAGATAATTTTAGAATTCTGGTTAAGATCTTCCCTTTACATCAAATGAGGACAAGCTTTCATGGGGGTGTGTGACTGTAGGCAACCATAACACGCAACACAGGATGCTGACCACAATATTGTGTTTATTGTTTTAAAATGTGTGAGCAGACATTAGACCTTTTTATATCCTATATTCCTATATGCATCATTGAAGGGATAGTTACTCACCCTCATGTCCCTCCAAAACCTTTGCAAATTAAACACAAATTAAGATATTTTTGATGAGCTTTCTGACCCTGCATAGACAGCACATCATTAAAATAGTCCATGTGAAATCAGTGGTGCAATCTTAATATTATGGAGCTACGAGAATACTTTTTGTGCATAAAGAAAACAAAAAAGATGAACAAATGTCTAACAGGTTTGGAATGACATGAGGGTGAGTAATTAATTAGCATATTTAAGCAATGTCACGCGAGCAAGAGAGCTGTTTTTCTGAATATAAACATGATTGCAGATACTTTATAGATTTTATACACCAGATTTATTAAAAACAACTCTCTGTAAATCCTGACATAAAATTATTTGATATTTATTTTATTCTATTTAGAGGCCCAAACTATGGAAGTCCATTTCCAGCATTGAATAAAACATTAAAAAAAGGTCATTTTTAACTTTTTATCTCACAAGTCTGACTTTTTTTTCCTCACAATTGTGAGTTTATATCTCGCATTTCTGACTTTTTTTCTCAGAATTGCGAGATATAAGCTCACAGTTCTAATATAAAGTCCAATTCTGAGGGGAAAAAAGACAGAGCTGCAACTTTTTATCTCACAAACTCACAATTGCACGTTATAAAGTCAGAATTCTGAGGTATAAACTCAATTCTGAGAAAAAAGTCAGCTTATATCTCACAATTCTAGCTTTATTTCTCAGAACTGCGACTTTATTTTTTGCAGTTGCGAGTTTGTATCATGCAATTTTAACTGTATAACTCGCAACTCTGAGTATATATCATGCAATTCTGAAAAAAAGTCAGAATTGTGAGTTTATATCATGCAAATTACAAGATAAAAAAAATCGCAATTACCTTTTTTTATTTTTTACTCAGGGTGGAACTACACTGAAAAAATGGCTGTGAATTTAACAGTAAAAGACTACATATACTACAGTAACAACCTGTTGAATGGTTAAAGGTGCAATAGGTGACTGTCTTCAGAAACATTTTTTGTTATGCTGGTTGAAAGTCTCTTCACATCCCAATAGCAATCATTACGTTAAGTGGTCTAAATGTATTTATATGTGTTTATATATTTTGTGCAAGGCGTAGGACCAAGAAATGTTTATCAATGCTCAAACCGAACATTTTGATTGGCTTTCCTACCTGCCTGTCAACCTCTGCGCACCCTGTTTGCATAGACAGAATACATCATCAGAGCGTTCACAAACGCTTTGCAGACAGAGCACGAATGGCAGGCAAATGTCAACCACCTGATCTTCCTTCCTGGTATTGTAATATTTTTACTAACTAACTGTACTATAAAGTGTTCTCACGGTTAATGACACAAAAGCATTTACGGTACTTTTGTGGGAGACTGACAACTGCGCATGTGCATAACATATTGTATCTGTATGTTCTGGAAAGGTGAAGAGATGACTCACCCTACCAATATCTGTCTCTCTTTATTTTATTTATTTCCTTTCTGTTTGTGACCTGGGTTGAATGCATGCTTGTGTACACTTTTCCTTGTCGATCCTCATGTACACTGTATTAAAAAAAATAATAATAATAATTAAAAAAAAAAAAAAAAAAAAAAAACACAATTTGTTGAGTCAGCTTAAAATGATTTGTTACCCTGCTTAAATTACCCTTAAAATTTTAAGTTTAGTCAACTTGAAATGGTAAGTTGTACTAAGTGACAACTTAGATATGTGTTTGTTAATCTTAAAAGTAAGGTAAGTAACCCAGCTACCCTAACATTTTAAGTTGAATCAACTCAAATATCTAAGTTGTCACTTAGTACAACTTAACATTTCAAGTTGAATAAATGTTTTTGAATTAACTGAACTTAAAATTTTAAGGCAGCCAGGTAACAAATTATTTTAAGTTGACTTAATAAACAGTTTTTTACAGTGTATGTGAACAAGTATATCGATGCATGAGGCGTTTTATTACACTCTGGAAAAATCCACCATCTTCTCGTCTCCCATGAATTATTAGCACCACACCGTTTTCCTGTTTAGGCTGTTGAACATTTCAACTCTGTGTTACAATGTATTGTAGTAATTCTGTCTCTGGTCATCTAGTCTGTGTGCCTTCATGCATTCGTGAGGCGTGGCTTTGGATGCCGATTTGCTGGGAGGGTGGGACATTCGCTTACAGTGCTATCAGGCTAAAGTTAGCATCTCCTATTGCACCTTTAACGGTAAATTCCTCTACTATATACGGTGAATAACCGTAAATTGACATTCCGAGAATTCCCTGCGTTACATTTCAAATTTGATGTTTTTTGTTGTTGTTGAAATAACTATGTTTCTTTTTAGTTTTTTTCTTCTTAGTTTTGTACATTAGAGTTGTATGTTACACCTAATGTTGTTAAATGAATGTTTATTGCATAATTTCAGTTTCATGTGTGTTACCATGATGGTGTTTAGTGTTTGTGTGAATGACACTGTGCACCTTCCATATATGTTATTATTTAAAAGCTGCTTGTGATGGGTTTTGGTTCATCATGTGACTTTCTCATCACCACCTGCATTTGGTGCTTATCAGTGTATCACAAAGGTACAAAACAGATTTCAGAACTTAAAAAGGTATATTAACATTATATCAGTTACTGAAATTATGGTATTTAACTGTAAATTTAAGTGAAAACCATAAAACCTAAAATGTTGCTACTGTATTTTTTACAGTAAAATTCCAGCAACCACAGCTGCCGTTTTTTACCGTAAATTTTATGGAATTGTTTTTACAGTGCAGGGGATTTTTTACTAGGGGCTTCCATACCAAACATAAAAGAAAAAAACAATTTGGTGCAGTTGCTGATATTTATATGGCCAAAATGTTAGACTAAAATGTATGTTGTTATTCAATGATAATCATCCTGTACTGTAGTACCAAAGTAAAATGGTGGCTTTACACATAAGTCTTTTGTTTCGTGACACAACAGGGGAGAACCAATGTTGTTCTCTTGAGTTTAGCAGAGTTTAGGTTTTCTCAAACAAAGGGCTTCCGAAGATTCATACAACTCTATCCACTGACCACACATTAGATCTGTACTTCTTACAGTCCTCAGCAGAACAGTCATTCAGAATGGCCTCTGAGGGCCACTAATGCAAAAGGGGCCCCATCCCAAATGCTCACCTTTCTTTTAAGGTCACCTACTGCCATTTTACAATAACGATCAACATGCAACATATTGCAAAAGACCGGATATATGGTTTATATTTCCACTGTTTTTTAAAGTATCTATTCCCCAGATTCTGTGTCCTTTTTTTATGAAAAGAGAGAGGCCCCGTGCTGCCCTCTCACTAAAATGTGTTTTGAGTTAGCATTTTTTATATTACTTAATATTTATGATTTGTGCCACTCCTTGTATTGTCTCGTTTGATAAATATTTCACAATACATCAAGGAACGGCAGCACTTTGATTCATCTGCCAACAAGAGAACATTTTCAAGGCCACTGAAAGCTCTTTGCACAAGGGCCAAGAATATTCGGCTTCTCCCTCCATGTGGTCATAAGAGTGGATTGATCCTCTAATATGAGAGAAAACATATTTAGAATCATGTTCATTTTCCGTCAAGCTTCCTGGGGTTCCAAATCTGCAGAGAATATTCACTAAAGTGGACTCTGTCAGCCACTCTTAATTAATATCAAAACATTAACATTTTCAATTTAGATTAGGAGGCATTACCGGGATTGCTATAAACCAACGTAACAATCAGTAATTCATAAGCACAGAACTAAGAAAATCTTGCTGTTAGTCCAGATTGTTGGTTTGTCAGAGATGGCCTTCCTTTAGAGGTTCAAGCATTCACAAGCAATGAAGTTTTCTCACATTTTATTTGAAGACAGAAGTTCTATTATCATCTACTTAACCTCATGTCATTCCAAACCTGTTTAACTTTCTCTGTGGAACATAAAATAACACATAAAAGAAATCCAAGGATTTGGAATGACACAAGGGTCAGTAAATAAGCGGGTGGACTATTTCCTTTAAAATTCTGATGAGAAGCCTTTCATCATTTACTCACCCTCATGTCGTTCCAAACCTGTATGATTTTTTTTTGAGGAGGACACTTTTGTGTTCCACAGAAGAAAGAAAATCCAGAGATTTGGAATGACGTAAGGGTGAGTAAATGATCAAAGAAGTTTCATTTTTAAAGCTGTGCTCAATTTCTCTAGAAAAATAGGTGACCTGCTCTGAGAAAAACACAAAATAAGCAACCCCTGGTTTTTGTACTCATGGACTAAAAGACCACGCTCATTTATCTATCATTCAAACAAATAAAACAGCAGCAGTCAGATTATCAACTGTTTTATTTTTTTTATTATCTATTAGCAGTTAGCCATGATATGTGTAATGGTTTTACTGGTTACAAAGGTAATTGTATTGGTTTTAATGTAAGCTGTAATGGTTCTTGTTGGTCTACTGCTTGTTGCTTGTTGGTTTACTGGTAATTGGTCACCTTCTTGGAGGCTTGTTGAAACAACTAAATCCTAAGGCAAAATGTCCCAAAACACACTACAGGAAACCATTTTAATGGTTTTAATGGTTAAAAGTTGATGGTTTGTAATGTTTGTAATGTATTTGTAGTGGAAACCATTAGAATTTCTGTGATGGTTTCTAATGTTTTTTTTTCAGCAGGGAACAATCTTTATAAAACGGATAGTTCCAGTCCTTGATTCTGATTGGTTGAGCTGCAACACCCCTTGGCTTCTTGGGGCTTATTGCTTTATTATACCACAGGGCTGTTGAATGCTTGAATCAGATTGGCTGATGAACTTCCTCGGGTGTGGAATTATTTTCAGGGAAACGTATAGCTAATGTAGTTCCAGGCAGGTCATGACCACATTACATGTCCATATCACTTTGCCAAATTATATGGATTTTATGGATTATATGAATGACGCAGAAATAGCATAATGACATATGATGCACAGAATGAGCAGTTCTTCTTTTTAAATAAAGTGTTGTATAAATGGATGTCCTGTCATTATAAAACTCACTTTTCACTTGGCAACTGTGAAGTGGAGCAGGACACCCTCCCACCAGTCCTTGTTTTGGATTCTCATCCACAGGCAACCCATTTTGGCCGCAGGGTGTGGCATTTTTACTGCGTGATAAATATGAGCAGCACTGCATAGCGGTTTATATGTATATTTATCCAGAAATTGATAAATATTAATTCTGCTATTAAAAACAAATAAAGAAACAGTGTAGAGTGTGTATTATGTGCAAACAGTGAGAAACTCTATATTTTTCTCTACAACTCAAAAAAAAAAAAAAAAAAAAAAAAAACTATTCTGATTTGAAGCTTGTAACATATAAACGTGCACATCAACCAAATCACTTTACTTAGAATTCATGTAAACACTACATTCAGATTCATCATTTGGAATGAATTCAGTCTGACTGAACCAAAAATTGTGCATGTAGACGTAGCCGTTGACACTGACCAAGCAAGTAAATATAGTAAACAGCAAGATACAAATGATACAATAATTATATCCATGTTTTTGCCACAAAATTACGTTTTATTATGTATGGAAAGCACATACCGTCTTTCTCCCACTTTCTCTCCCGTACACATGTGCACACATTGAGTATGGACTCACAATCGCACAGAAATGTGGTGTCAGCACTGGTCTGATGTTTTTTTATCAGTAAAATAGTTTAGCAACTTAAAAGCTACATGACATTTCTCACTAGCAAGGTAATAACAACGCTGTTCTTGAAGATGATAAACTTACAGATTCGCTATTAGTAGAGACGCTGCAACCGAACACTGTTGAGAGACGCACAGATTCAGGTAATTCACATATGCTGAATCTCTCTCTAATATTTTCATTAATAACCAAATTAGTCTGCTATCAATGGCTCAAGCCTCTGTACATTATTTTCTAATAATTCAACGGTCTGTCTTCAGTTATTCTTACATACTATACCAGATACAGGGTAAGGTACCAGATACAGTACTGTATACACAAATTCAGGAGAAACAAAGAAATACACGTTTATATAAATACAAGCACATAATTCACAAATTCACAAGCACAAAAGCAGTGGGGGAAAAAACCTCTTGCTCCCATAAAGTATCACCCATAAACAAGACAGACTGAGTCAGCCATATGCTGTGGCATGGCGAGGGTTACAGCTGTGAGCGCTTCTCATTGGCCTGGCCTGGACCCAGAGGCTTAATAAAAGGAATTAATGTAGTGAATAATCTGTCAGATTCCCAAACACAGCTGGAGCGGACGTACAGTTCCTCTACATATATACACACGCTCACACGCACACACCTAAACACACTCCCCCATACTTAACTTCAGTTCTAACTCACACATGTGCAAATTCAATAATGCCTACACAAACATTCATACAAACGTATAAACCCAAAACGCCTGTCCCTTGTGCCTTCATGTCCTCTTTCTACTAATATGCCCTTCTCCCTGTCCCTGCTGGAGTGCTGGCCCGCTGAGAGATATCCAGCTGATTGTGAAAGCTGTTTTTGCAGCGCCACTGTGAGTGATTACACAATGCTGGCCAAGAATCAGAGAGCTGTGAAGCTCCCCAGCTCAGAGACCCCACTGCAGCCCCCAGGCACAAACCAACAACCATCACCATGGAGCACTGTTTGACCACAGCCACAGCTGCTGTGGAGCAGACCTACTGGGAGGTAAAAACGGGACACAGGCAGTGTCCACACGCAAAATACAAACACAAACACATGTTCATATGCGCAATATTGCATCAATTGGGCTTGGAATTTACAATCACCTTCCACAGCGATGGATGTAAACAAACAAGTGAACAAAGTATAAAACATATGCACATAGTAATTTTAAAATTAAACTATAAACTACAAGAAGAAATAAGCCACATGAATGGGATGCTAATAAAATGGTGGTTAACACAATGGCCTATTTAGGAGTGACGCCTGTTTTCACTAAAAAGCAAAACTGCTGTGTGACGTGACACAATCACAGCTATCAGAAAGATATTAGATTCCTAAAGCAATAGATCTCCAACATTTTTAAATCTGTTCTTATTTATGCACCTTCATGTCATTCCAGAGACTGTCTTTCTTCAGTAAAACACAAATGGAGAAATTCTGAGGACTCTAGCAAATGCACCATCACACCAAGTTGTCCATATGACCTGAGCACTATATTCCAAGTCTTCCGAAGCCATGCAACAGCTTTCTGTAACCAACAGACTAAAAAGCAGGTTGTTATTCTCTAATAATCTTCTCCTCCTATGAGCTTTTAATGAGCTGTTAACTGCTGCAATTGGATCACTGAGTCAGTAGCTGTTTCCATCACCCTGTTTTTATGCGCATTTTGATATAGCATAAGAAACGAGTGATGGAAGTGCCAAATTTCAAAAGAAAATCCCTTAATTCGTAAAAAAGTTTTTATGCTTGCTTGAGGTGGTTTTCGACTTTGAGCTAATGGGAATAATCGGAAATGGAAATGCGTTTCCCAAATAAATTCCTCCATGCGCATCAAAAAAGTCATGCGACTTTGTGCTATGGGACGGCATAGCCTGACTAACCAGCGGATCGATCTTCTTGCACAGCATCTGAAATGTTACGATGGTCATTTTAAAATCCCCAAGTCTGCCGGAAAAGTATTTCTGAATAATTGCCTCCCAGAATTGTCTTGCATGACTGCATTCCCAAACCTCTGAATTTGCTTAATCCGCTCGCTCTGAGGCGCAAGTAATTCATTGAATATGAAACGTATTAGATTCAGTGGCTTCTCCTACTTTTCTTAGTAACAGTTAGACAGAGTTAACAGAGTTAAATTCGCAACTTTGGATGGAAACCCAGCTAGTGACTCAAAAGTGACACTGCTACTTTGTAATTAACAAATAAAATTTTGATCCATTTCATGAAAAAAGTTAGTCACAGACGTCATGCCCACGGATCGTTGGCTGAACTTCTGTCGCATACGGCACACAAAATTAGAAACACTTGGGGAGTTTTGAAGTCGTCATCGGATTGGTTAAGTTATACAGAATTTTTGGGAGATGTGTGTGTCGCGTTCTTAAATGCTCAAAACAAAGATGTCATGATGCCAAATCCCCTCACCAAAGAAGAAAGCCGTCGTGTTACAACTGTGACGATGAATGCTTATCAGGAACAACTATATATATATTTAAATTTTTAAAGTTCACAGAGTAGAATGTTTCAAATATGTCCAAGAGTTTTACACACCGGTCTGTTATTGTGGAAACCTGACGCTCCACAAAACAAAACATTATTGGTTGCTTTACCTGTCTGTGATAAGGCTTCTTGGGCGGCCCTTGGTCATTTAAAGCAGCCAAGGTTCCTAGACCTTCTGCCGTCAGTCTGAAGGTCTGGCTATACGAGACTATCAAAAAGTAATCAATAGGCTGATGAAAACCTGTAGGATCCATCACTACTGAGTGTGGCATAAGACAAGTTTTAAATTGTTGAGTGCAGGTGCAGAAAGGAAGAAACTAATGTGTGTGCTGAAAAAAAAGCAGGAAAAAGAAATGACTTGTGGCACTCCTGCAAATCTAAAAATAAAATAAAAGTTACGCAGGTTTATTTTGTTTTAAGGTACAGAATGTTGCCTACTGTGACAAATGCGTCATAGGAATTGGAAACAATAGCCTATGACATTGGAGAAAGGTCCTGAAGAAGAAGAAAGAGAAGAAAAATTCTTAAGAACCAAAATCTAAAATTATCTTAAGAACTTTAATACTTCTTGAGTTACAGGCACACACATTTTCTAAAAAGAACATATAAGAGACTCAAACAGGTATGTTCTATGAAACAGTTTTGTAAGAGGGAAATAAGACATAATTCAACTTTCAAAACAATTTCTTCTTCAAATATTGTTCTTTAAATAAAATAAGCATTGGCTGCATACAAAGTGACCAACATTTGGTTTTCGACCAATGAAAATGGCTAACATTCAACAAACATGGACATGGAGCCTCACTGAGATCCCCATATCTCTGGGACTGAATGATTTAGGGCCTTGAAAATTCAAAAAGAAAAGCTTATGAACAGCTAGAATCTAAAATCATATTGCAATGTCTTTATTACTTCATGGGTTATAGGCATGCGAACCTTGGAATAAGAACACTTGTGGCACTCAGACAGGTATGTTCAATGCAGTTGTCTTGACAGAAAGAAACATCTCCAGTTTCAAGATTATTTGTTCTTCAGACATTCCTCTTTAAAAGAAGTATCTTTTTTTTTTTTTTTCAAACTGACCCACATTTAGTTTTTGACCACTAAAAATGTGTACATTTTAATGATTTACTCCTGGAGCCATATTGAAATTGCAATATCTCTGGAACCGAATCTCATAGGGCATTAAAAATTAAGATGCCAAAAGGAAAGTTTGTTAAAACTCAATATCTAAAAGGGCATTAAGATATCTTTAATACTTCTTGAGTTACAGGCATACAAACTTTGGAGAAAAGTGCTGTTTCCCCATTTTAGAATGGTCACCATTGGCACATAACGCAGCAAAGTCGGCTAAAGTCAACAGATTTTACTAATAGAAATACCAATCTCTGTGTACAAATAACATAATGATGCTGCCAGCTTTCTGAAGTCATTTTTACCCCCCCTGTAACTTGACTCTAAGGTAAGAATTGCCATTTTGACCTCCCTCTACAAAATAGTGGATTACTTCGTAAATATTCATCAATGACATTTAAAATGTTGGCTTTCATCACTATACATGTGTATCTTTCTTCAGAAAAAAATATTAGCAAAATCAAAAATTTGAGCCAGGGACCTCTGGTTGTTGACACGGAATCACACATATAAGTCAGAACAGGTCAAAGCAGGACAAAATCTTGAAGGAGCTTGTTCAGACTTCTACCCAGAATATACCCAGCAAGAGTCATTTTGAACACTTTTGTGAAGCTCAAAAGTTTCAGCCTTTATTTTAACTGCATGGAAAAGAGCAAACAGTACATTATTTAAAATTCCTTTAGAAGAAAGTCATTTGGGTTAGGAAAAGGCTAAGGCTAAACAAATGACACAATTTTAATTTTTCCTTTTAGAACAATAGCTATTTAGGACAAGTACAACTAAGATGCTTAGATGTCAAGCCTAAATAAAAATGGAAAGCAAATGGTAAAATACTTTCTAGGAAGTTTGCTCTTCTGTTCCCACAGTCAAAAAAGAAAGAAAAAAACACACACAGAGTCAAACAGGGAAAAGAGAGAAATATGGAAAAAGATAAAGGACACTTAATTAAATGTAGTGAGGACTTTGGGATGATCCCTACTTTGAGGAATGATTCTCTGGAGCGTCAATCATTTTTACGACTCACAGACAGCTGACAGATCCAGCCTCGCTGGCTCAGCTCCACTTGTGACCACTGCTAGGCTTAGCAGCTTTATGTAGGCAAGAAAACAAACCCTAAACACTGAGTCAAAGACAGTACACCATTTTGACTCTACCAAAACAACCATATCAGTGGCAATCGTGTTTGACAAGACCTTTAAAGCAAAAAGGAATGGGGATTAGGTCAAAAGCACAGCGCCTGGAAGCTGCAATGCTCTTTGTCAAAAAGTCTCCAACTAGTCTGCAAGTCCAGATCAATTCCGAGAGGTTTCCTGACAAATAGCATCACATTTTAGCTACAAAAGCCTTTTTTCACTTATTTAGTGATTTATCTCTCAGCTTAAAAGCTCGTGGCCCTGTGATTGTTGTTTTTCTACAGTGCTCCATTTGGTTAACATTTCTGCTTTATCATACATCTAGCTCTACATTTGGGTAACTCCTACAAAAACACACAGGGAGACTGTCTCACACAATCCCGGTCCAAAACTGCCTCGGAGCTGTAAAATATATACCCACGCAATCCCCTGACACACACCCACACATACAAACTTACACACTCCCACACAAATACACACGCACGGCCCTAGCGCCTGAGAAACTGCAAACTGGCAGTTGTCCAATATCAACATCGAAAGGTCAAAGTTCACATCAACATTTTCTACGTCCTCCTGAGACGATGCAGCTTTTCAAACTGGGTCAAGGTTTATCCCGGTTCAGGGGCAATTTTCAGGGGTCACAAGAGATTGCTGTGATTTTACCAGGAGACAGAGGTGTGCTTTCAAGAGCAAAACCTCACTCCCTGCCCAAATATTTCCATTCCCACTCTTGTTTAGGAGGCCACGCTCAAACTGTCCCGAGAGCCATGAGAAGGACTTTATGGGGTTTGCTGCCTCTTTTTCAATTAGTCCAGTGTCGCAAGATGTGCCACAGCGGGTCTATTCCGCCACAATGGCGCTGGGACTCTCCCCAGGAGAGAGCGAGGGAACACTAACAGATCAGAGCCGCTAAAGCCAACTTCTTTAAGGTATTTGCCAGACTAAAGAACAAGAAACATCTCAAAGGACTACTAAAGTTAACCGACCAACACCCCCACACACTCTGAAGAGATAAAAAGAGATAAATTTTCATTTCATCACCTATTTTAGCTGAGTCAAATAAACTGGATAAACCAAGAAGTTGACAGTAAAAACTAGCCCACCTGAATCTATTTAAATGTAAGTCTGTGATTTACAGCCTAACAACTAAATCAAATCAACACAGTGCAGGAAAGCCATCTAAAGCAGGTAAGAAGCACTTCATAAGCAGTTTTGCAGGTAGACTGAAATAACATTACAATTTAAAAATAGCTGGGGGTTTTTTCAATATATTTAAAAAGTACAATATATAAAATGTAATGTATTCCTGTGATGCAAAGCCGTCGTTACTCCAGTCTTCAGTGTCAAATGAGGCTTCGGAAATCATTCTAATGTGCTGATCTGGTGCTCAAGTAACAGTGAAACAAAATTTTCCAGCATTCTTTAAATCGTTGATTGAAAGTTCTAAAGAGTAGCATTTACATTTTTATGTTTAGGAACCCCTTTGCAGAATCTGTGAAAATGTGAATAATTTTAACAAAATAAGAGAGATCATATAAAATGCATGTTGTTCTGCAAGGGGTTTCCAAACTTTCGCATAAAACTGTATTTGAACTAGATCTTTGCAACAATGTAAAATGTTGGGCCTCATCCAGCTGTTTTTGAACACAAAACCATACTAGCAAAGCACAAAGTCCAAAAACTTGAAAAACTTTCCATGTTCTAACAGAACTCTGTGTGGTATGCACACAGAAAACACAATGACTGATGCTTCAATTGGGAATGACAGATTAAATGGATCACACTCCACCAGAATATGTCATTCCCACATCAAGACAGATTGAGGTTGAACACAGACAGGGAATAAGCAAGCATCCAGGATTCATTACCTCATGTTAATATACTGGCACCAAGCGTATAGTTATGTGTGTTACCATAACATTTTTAATTCAACATTCATATGTATGGAGTCATTTGACTTGTCAGCACGACAAATGACACGATGTCAGCACATTCACACTGGAGAGTTTTCAGTTGGCGACAAAGAGAGGAGAGAGAGAGACAGACAGACGTCTCCACTCTCACAGTGACATAGGTCTTTCTTCTCCAAAAATATAAATGTGGGGTTTAGAAAAAGACTATTTATACCAACCAGACTAATTAAGTTTTATTTATAGCTCATATCTTAAAATAGGCTCCACTGGCAATGTGCACAGTTGGCATTCATTAAACTTGGCGAGGAAAAAGAGGGCACTGTTATCACAAATGGCAGCTTTGTGTTCTATGAAAAATGAGCTTTTTCTTTCACAGCCCCATGAGAGAAGGCCAATGACCTTTTTATTTTCCCCCAAACAGCAAGGTGGGGGGGAAGACAGACAGTGGTGATGCTGTAAACTTCAGAAAGTGAGAGAACTTTCCAACCAACTTTATGTTCTTCAAAATAGTTTATGATTTTTACATTTCAATCTTTAATTTTTGCTAAACTGTCTTGGCAGTTAATTAAACTGAACTAAAATTAGGTTTGAGGGTCTTGTATGCTAAACAAAAGAGGTTTCATGAAGTACCCCACTTCTCTACAACAAAAAGAATTAAGAAAAAAACACTGTGAAATGTAATTATAAGTTCATTTCTGATTTACAAATGTTGACGTCAGAGAGCTGCCACTTTGATCACATGTAATGAAATGTAGATTCAGAATAAACTACGGCTCTGGCTCGGTTTACATCAATCCTTCATAAACGCGAGGGTTCATTCCATTTTTCAGAGCCAAAGTCCAGCTTCAAGCAGAAATAAATAAATTTCATTCCATGTGACACAGTTGATTTTTACATGGCCCTTTACCACTGTTTGTTTATCAAGAACTCCAAACGGGTTTTCCCTCTCGGAAAGAGCACTGCGGCTCTGATATTTGCTGTGCGCATATTCCATTTCAAAGCCATGTGGCTCCCTCTTTCTCTGTCAAAGAGCCTCTGTAACTCCCTCTCTTGATCTCTTCCCTACACACACATCTGTCTATCCACCAACATGTGCAGAAAAAATGAAGGAAAATAGGAATAGGGTCCAAAGGTGCTCCATCAACCTCTCACGTTATTAGTGATGGTCCCTCCTCTGTTTTCAATCCCTTAAAAACTGTTGGACGGAGGGAAACACTCACTTAAAATCTTTTCCTGGACCGAGACTGCATTAGTTCAGAGTGCATGAAACCCCTGCCACCAGGTTACTGATCGACAGTCCCTCAGTGCCCATTACAGAAAGCCTAGAGAGAGTTTGAAGGCAATAATCTACTATATACCAGCATGTTTTGACTTCTAAGCAGGGAGGCAAATACGCAACTCTCCGAAACTTTGCATCAATCACATGCTTACACCAGATGAAGGCTTATGTTTTTTATTATGCACCGTGTGTTAGAGATATTAACCATACTGCCAGAGGACAAGATCACGTTCCCATCGATATCAGGTTGTTTTTTTATATGATTTCTGATGCACCTCTGGGAATGTGTTTGGGCGGGGATGACAAGACTAAAGAGGATGAAAAACGTCTCGGTTATATATGGTAACCTGATGGAGGGAACGGAGACGTGTGTCGCATGACGACATATGGGGGATCGTTCTTGGGAGCCCAATCACCTTCTATTAATATCTGAAGGCTAATGAAATGCAAGTGAAACTGGCGTGTGAAATTTGCATGCGAAACCATTCCCGGTCATGTGGGTATTTAAGGCCAACTTCTCAGAAGGAGCGCTACCCACATAGTAAGAGGTCACTGTGGCTGTGGCTTCTTCTGATTCTTAAAAGGCATATACTCTTGAATAGTAGCCGCTATACACCTGGTTGATGTTACATTGGGATGCATACTCCTCCTCACAGGAAGAGGGATGCTATGGAACCACACCCTGCCTGAAGGGAGGTAACGTGTGGAAATACACCTAGGGACTCACCAGCAGGGAAGTACTAACCTAGGGAGATCTCTGCGGTGGGAAGGGGGGAGACTACCTATCCCACAGAGACTGATGACAGACCAGTTCTGTCGAGGGGAAGACAATGGGTTCACCGAAGGGGAAATGGACAGTGGGGACTCGTATGGGGTGACCGAGAGGGCATCCACAACATACCAACTCAACTACCGTGGTAGCCCGGGGAACTGAACTAGACCAGTTAAGCGTACTTAGTCACCTGGTCAGGGGACAGACGCTGCGCAAGCACTACACCCGGCCAGTTGTCAAGGTTTTACCTATTGTCATCGAACACTAGAGATGAAACTGGTTCCATGTGGAGGTGCGCAAGGCACGAACCGGACATAACAGAGACAAGGCTGGGTTTCCCCGCCTTGGAGGGAAATGCTTGCAAGTTCACCACTTGGTCCCTGAAAGGAGTAGTGGGAACTTTGGGCACATATCCAGGCCGGGGTCTCAGGACAACGTGAGAGTAGGCCGGCCCGAACTCTAGGCACTCATAACAGACCGAGAGGGCTTGTAGGTCCCCTACCCTCTTGAGAGACGTGAGCACAATCAGTAGGGCTGTCTTCATAGAGAGGGCACCAAGCTCGACTGACTGTAAAGGCTCAAACGGTTCTTTTTGTAGGCCCAAGAGGGCTACAGAAAGGTCGCAAGAGGGTATGAAACGTGGTCTAGGAGGATTTATTTTCCGGGAGCCTCTTAGGAACCTGATTATGAGGCCGTGCTTTCCCAGGGACCTGCCATCCACCAAGTCGTGGTTCACTGCAACAGCAGCCGCGTAAACTTTAAGTGTGGAAGCAGACAGATGCTTTTCTAAGCCTTGCTGCACTGCCCCAAGGCCCCATCTCTGTTGGTCCTCACCACAGGAGGCACACGTGCCACTTCAGAGCATAGAGCTGTCTCGTAGAAGGAGCTCTCGTCTGAGTAACTGTATCTATCACCGCTGGTGATAGGTCTCTAAACTCTGCCTCGTCCCGTCCAGGGACCAGACGTGGAGGTCCCAGAGATCTGGGTGTGGGTGCCAATTTGTACCCTGCCCCTGAGAAAGAAGGTCCCTCCTCAGGGGAATTCGCCAGGGACGAACTGACACTAGCAGCGTGAGGTCCGTGAACCAAGTCTGGTTGGGCCAATAGGGGGCAACCATGAGGACTTGATGACGTTCCTCCCTTACTTTGCACAGAGTCTGTGCAATGAGGCTCACTGGGGGAAATGCATATTTGCGTGGGCCCCTGGGCCAGCTGTGTGCTAGTGCATCTGTGCCGAGAGGAGCCTCGGTCAGAGAGTACCACAGTGTGCAATGGGTCGACTCATGGGAGGCAAACAGGTCGATCGTCCAACGATTCAGGTGCCCCGTGACTCCAGGTGCCCCGTGACTCCAGAGGAGGAGATGGCGGGCTAGTTGCGACATGTGGCGGGAGCGTAGACCACCTTGGCGGTTGATGCATGCGGCAGTCGCTGTGTTGTCCGTACGGACCAACACATGCTTGCCTTGAATCAATGGCCGAAGCCTTCTCAGGGCCAAGATCACAGTCAGCAACTCTAGGCAGTTGATAATCCATTGCAGACGGGGGCCCGTCCAGGAACCAAGACTGCATGCCTGTTGCACACAGCACCCCAGCCGGTCTTGGAAGCGTCTGTTGTAACCACAACATGCCTGGACACTTGGCCTAAGGGCACTCCCGCCGTAGAAATGCAAGGTCTGACCAAGGGCTAAACAGACGGTGACAGATCAGTGTGATAGCCACTGGATGTGTGCCGTAGTGCCATGCCATCTCGGGACTCGGTTGTGAAGCCAACGCTGAAGCGGTCTCATGTGAAGTAGTCTGAGCGGCGTGACTGCGGCTGCAGATGCAAAATGACCCGGAGCCTCTGAAATAGTTTCAGTGGGACCGCTGTCCTGTACTTGAAGGACCTTAAAAGAGATGCTCTGCACAGGGGAGAGCTTGCTCTTCTCCCAGTTAAAGGCTCAATCAGGCTAGGTGCCGCAGCACCTGGTCCCTGTGTTTGCAAACCAACTCTTGAGACTGAGCTAGAATCAGCCAGCCGTCAAGGTAGTTGACGATGTGAATGACCTGCTCACGCAGTTGAGTGAGAGCTGCCTCCGATTGCTTCGTAAAGAAGTGAGGTGACAGGGAGAGCCCGAAAGGGAGGACCTTGTACTGATATGCTCATCCTTTGTAGGCAAACAAAGAAACAGTCAGTGCCGAGGGAGGATAGAGACATGAAAGTACGCATCCTTCAGGTCTATTGCCACAAACCAATCCTGCTGCTGAACACATGTGAGCATTTTGAACGGGAGCCTGTGGAGGGTCAGATTCAACACTCAAAGATCTAGGATTGGTCTCAGACCACCGCCTTTCTTGAGTACAATAAAGTAAGGGCTGTAGAAACCCTTCTTCATCTCGGCTGGGGGGACAGGCTCTATTGCGTCCTTCGCTAGAAGTTTGTCAATCTTCTTCCGCACGACAGTTGCGCTGTCGCCTCAGACTGAGGTGAAAAGGACGCCATTGAACTTGGGCAGATGCCTGGCAAACTGAATCGCATAGCTGAGCCGAATCGTCCTGGCCAGCCATCGTGACAAAGTGAAAGTGACAACCAAGGGGAAGGCAAAGAAGTCACGTCCACTGAGGTCCTGATGTTGCCATGCAGTGTTCGGCCGTCGAGTGAACAAGGGTCGGGAACACTGGAAAAGAGATTGACCCAGGAAAGGAAGAAACTGCTCTTTTATTGAGGTTGTAAAATTCACTCCTTCCCCCCGAAAGAGGCAAGCATGTCCGCAGTCTCTCCAGACTGGGTCGCTCGTCTCAGAAACGCTTAGGAGCCTTGCGAGGGTTCTTAGTAGCCTGAGGACGAGCTGCTGGCATCACCTGTCTGCGAGAAGACCGTTGCAGTCTGGCTGCTGGCCCAATCAGAGGCGGGGCCTTGTGCAGCAGTTGCAGCTGGCTGACCTCTTCGGCAGGAAGACGGGCCTGGGTCCCCTGGGGTCCTGGCTCCTCTGGAGGCGGTACCATGCAGAGGCAAAGTGTGTTTGATGGCCTCCGTCTGTTTTTTAACTGCCGAGAACTGGTTGGCAAATTCTTTGACAGTCTCACCGAAGAGGCTGCTTTGCGAGACTGGGGCATCGAGAAAGCGAACCTTCTTGGCGTCCTTCATCTCGGCAAGGTTGAGCCACAGGTGGCACTCCTGGGCCACCAATGTGGACATTGCCCGACCCAGAGCCTGTGCCATTACCTTCATAGCCCGGAGGGCATAGTCGGTAGCCAAACGCAGCTGCCGCAACACTTCTGGGTCGGATCTACTCTCATCCAGTTCTTTCAGTGCCTTGGCCTGGTATACCTGCAGGATGGCCATGGCATGGAGGGCAGAGGTGGCCTGGCCAGAAGCAGTGTAAGCCCTCGCCGTAAGCGATATGGAAAGCTTACATGCCCTGGACGGGAGTTTGGCCACGCCAGGTGGCAGCGCTATTCGGGCACAAATGCACCGCAATAGCGCACTCAACCTGGGGGATGTCTACGTACCCCCGTGCCGCCCCACCATCGAGGGTAGTGAGAGTGGAGGCCCCCGCAAAGCATGTATGACTCAAAAAGGCAGCTTTCTATGACTTTGTAGGCTCCTCGTGCACCTCTGGGAAGAAGGGTGGCCCACACGCTCCGACCCTAGGAACCAATCATCCAACCAAGAGTGCTTAGGTGAGGGAGGTGCCACCTACTCCAGCCCAGTGCTCTCGGCTGCTCGGGCAAGCATGGAAGCCATCTCAGCTTCTGCTTCAGACTGGGCCACAAACCTTGAGGGTGGCAGCCCAGTTGAGCCTTCAGCATCAGATAGCGATAGCCCACCCTTCGATGCTGCGACGGACACCTCATCTCCCTCGGGAGCCCTGAACGAGAAATCAAGCCTGCCTTGAGGCAGACTGTCAAACCCACACGGTAACTCCACCGGAGGGACTGAGCATGCTGCTCAGAAAAAACACAATTCTGGAAAAAAAAAGTCAGAATTTTGAATTTGTATCATGCAAAAGAAAGAAAACATGAGAAAAAAGAGAAAATACCCAGTAAATGCCATTTCTGTGGGCAAAAATGCCTTGTTGATGCCAGAGAGGAGAATGGTCAGACTAGTTTGACCTGACAGAAAGACAACAGTAACTCAAATAACATTTGGATAATATCAGTGGTTCAGGCTGGTGATGGTAATGTTGTGGGGGATATTTTGTCAGCACACTTTGGGCCCCTTAGCACCAATTAAGCATAGCTTAAACGTCACAGATTGTCTCAAAACAGCTCAAACTGTTTTTTTTAACATGACAGTGAGTTCACTATACTCAAATGACCTCCACACTCACAAGATCTCAATTCAGTAGAGCGCCTTTGGGTCGCACGGGAGATTCGAATTATGGATGTGCAACCAACACATCTGCAGCAACTGTGTCAATATGGACCCAAATCCCAATATGTTATGTAACATACACGCATTAATCAAAATTGAATATTACAAAATGCATTCCCTAATTTCGACAGATAAATCTATGTCTCTACTTTAGATGTATTCCAGTAAACACTACTAATAGGAATTAGAGGTAGAAAATAGTATAAAACCATTTCAAAATTCCATGTAAACAAAAAAATGATAAAGAGATGTGAGTGAGGATTTAAAGAGGAAAAAAAAGAACAGACCACAACTGTTCAGTGTCTGTTGTCTTTTTCATATTAAAACAGAAAAACAGAAAAAAATAATAATCTGGAAGAACAGAACACAGCTAATGAACTGAAAAGAGCCTTTGTCACTAATATTATGACTGACAGCAAAGTCACATTAAATTAGTTGATGGATAAAAATGGAGCATGACAAAAAAATATATATATATCTCATTCAGTCAAACTTGGCAGATGGATTATTTGTAGCACAACATTATTATTTAATATGATTTGCTCTAGTTTTTTGAGTGGATGTTCCCCAAACCAGAAGTGGTATTTAAAAGCTAAATAACTAGAAGAATAACAAAGTGCAGTAACAGTTAAAATATTTGCAGTACAAACCACTGTTTTTATGATTATGACAATAAATTAAAATAATATGTGAACGAATTCCATTCTGCAATATGAAACAGCACAAAGGACTATTTTTGTATAGCTAAAATAACTGGAAGCAGCTGGCCTTGCACATTCGATTAAAAATGTCCTTTCCCACTATATGCTGGATACTTCTGCATTGCATTTGACAATAATTTGTTTTTGTTTTTGTTTTTTTATCTCTGAAGAACGTACTGTACGAATTCTGCTTTGTATGCAGTCCATTATATGCAGTAATTCACCATCATGTGGTCGGGTGTGTTTATTTATGCATAAATGGCTTATCCAACAGATTTCCAGAGAACTGGAAGTTCAGAGACCCAAAGGCATGTGTGTGAGGTTCGTACATGTGTTCCTACCCGGCTAGTTAGAACAGCCTGCCTGCTGAGCAGCTGCTCTCTGTCTGTGCACATCTGAGAAGGCAGATCCTTCGGCAGCCGGTTCTCCTCCACCTCGCTGCTCTCGCCTGATACGTCACCAGAAGAATAGCATGGCAGGAAATGATAGAATATACATGTGTTCTAATTATACCCTGATACCCCAGCATGAGCTCATTCAGAGTGTAGAGTACCTGTGGGTGTATCAGCCAGGTTTCTGGTGATGATCTCACGGATGCGGGCAGGAACCGGTGTGACGTTGGACTCCTCCTCATCTCCCCGCAGAGTGTAAGTCTTCTCCTCTGCACTGCTATCTGGGTTAAGCAGGGTCTCCTCCAGCTTCTGAATTATCAGCACATATTACAATCAGGTGACCTAGTCTCACCCAAATCTAAAAACTCCAAAAGTTTTGATGCTTGTTAATAAAACTCATGTATTATTGAATTTAGAATGTATTATTTATTGTAACTAGCTCGTCATGTCTCTGTTTCAGTTTCGTTGGATGTCACAACAGCACAAGGAAATGAGTCACCTGGCTTCAAGTTTCACAGAAGAACCTGAAACTGACCCAGTGATCGACCTTAATTTGTTAAAACATCGCAAGGCTCGTTAATATTAAATCAAGCTCTCTCCTCTTTCATTCACACATGCTGTTTTGAATAGGCAACAGTGCAATAACCTATTTAAGTTACAGCTGGTGAAGATCAGCTTTCCCGCTGGAAAACACGCACCTGAATCACGGCTTCCAGTCTTTGATCCCCTTCACAACTCATCTGGAAACTGGTAGTGATCCAATGCACTTTAGTAAGGGAACAGCGACGTTTTTCCAATTGTCCTCAATTTGTGCTGAGACTTAAAGCGTTTTAAACGCTTAAACAGGGTTTAGCAAGTTGATTTGCACGCTAATAAAGTCTAACAGGCTTTAAAAGTTTTGCTCTATAGGAATAAAGTTTGCAGAGTGCTTTGCACTAAATATCAATGCTTTAATAACGCGCATAAGCAAATTAACGCAGAATAGTTCGTGCTAGAAAAAAGCCACAAGTGCAAAAGTTGCAATCACAGCACAAGCTCGAGGTGGGTGCCTATGGTTGCCAGAGAAACCGGACGCTCTAGCGTGTTGTCATGAGAATTAAAACGCAAGCTTTCCGGCTTCCATAGTTACAGACGCCGCAGGTCACGGCTGCACAAATACAACACTGTTTATTTCAGTCATTGTTGGCACTTTGTTAAAAATCCATTGCAATTAATGAAAACTAACAAGGGGTTTAAACAAAACGATTTTGCAATTAAAACACCATAAAACATTTTCTGAATAAAACAACTTGTATTTCCAAATACAAACAACGAAAAATACTTCAAAGGTTGCCAAGATCATACAAGTGTTTGGATTCATACAAGAAAATGTAAGTAGCATGTGATATACATTCACAAAATGGTGCAAAGTAGCACTAAAAGTGGTTCATTGGCTTGTAATCACAGGGGAACCACTTCAAGTGCTAAATAACACCTACAGTATCTTTAAAAATGATACAGTACCTTTGTCAAGTCGTGCAATGTAGAACTATAAGAGGAACCCCATTCTCCTCCTTAGATTTTAGATATGCCACTCCACTCTCATATGTTTGCTATGAATGGGAATTTACTACAGTGGCATTCTATTGGTATTCTAACCATAGTATAACCATGGTATTTGTAGTAAAAGTAATCAATACGCCAAAGAACCATGGTCACTACACTTTTACTGTAATAAAACCATGGTTCATTTTCGTAAGGGGAAAAGAAGTTGAGAAACATGTTATCGTCAGGAAATGCAGTGTATGTTGTTTTTTATTACTTTCCCCAACTAAATTAAGAGACTAAGAGAGAGTTAGAGAACCTTTAAAGAACTATACAGGGGCTTAGTGGGTTCTTTATACAGTAGTGGTGCTATATAGCACCTCAACCACACCAAAGAACCGCTGAAGAACCATACTGGGCTTAACAGGTTCTTTATACTTTAGCGATGCTATATAATACCCCAACCACCCCAAACCATACTGGGCTTAACAGGTTCTTTATACAGTAATGGTGCTATATAGCACCTCAATCATGCTGAAGAACCGCTAAAGAACCATACTGTGCTTAACAGTTTCTTTATAACATAACAATGCTTTAAAGCACCTCAACCACCCCAAAGAACCACTGAAGAACCATACTGGGTTCTTTAAATGATAGCAGTGCTATATAGCACCTCAACCACCCCAAAAATAATGCTGAATAACTGCTGAAAAACCATGCTGGGCTTAACAGGTTCTTTATATGGTAGCGGCACTACACTCTTAACCCGAATTAGTTGACTTTACTAGAAAATTGCGTGGAAACCCGTTGCACTAAACAAGATTAGTTTTTACAAATCTAAAACTAAACGGGTTAAGCTTTGTAAACATAAAAATGTTAGTGGGTGCAACAGACAAATCAGGTTTGCATTAGTAGTCTTTACTGAAAACCATTAGTTCACACTATTTTTTTTTTTTTGGTGTACAATTTATATTAAAAAATCTTATTGAATATTAATTCTATTGATAAATGATATATTACATAATGCCTTAAAATTAAGAAATAATACTAGTTAAAGAAATAAACTAACCGCATTCCAATGTTTTTATTGCTCATAAAAACAAGCAGTACAGTGTATTCCTCCATGTATGAACTTGTCATACAAAAGACAAGTAACATTTTTTTGACATACAATTCTTATTTGCTAGTCAACAACTGTACAGATTGCTTACAGTAACATGAACACATAGTATTCAACAATATGCCATATCCCTCTGAATGACTAAACATGCATTGAAACTAGATAAGCATTAAAACTTGAGTCAACTCTTTGAAACAAAGATGACTCCTGTGAATTTTAAACATTTTTACCACAGAAAACTGGTACAATTTAACTCTTTATTTTCTCTTTTAAACTCTTTCTCTTTTAACCTCTTTCAATTTAACTGGTTTAATTTAACTTACAGCAATGACAGGATATTTGGAACAAGAGAATCACCTCAGAGATTAATTGTGCACATCAAGAACAGTAAACAGCCACTCCTGTCAAAATTAAATTGCAAGCTGGTTCTTTAATGTCTGTAACCTGGGCTTCAAGTCAGTGTGGCCCAACATTAGAAGTACCTGCTGGATGAACTGAAATGTGTTCTTCATTGGTTTGGGGTAGCTTAGATGAAGTGCATATGTAAGTCCAAAGAGAAGGCACATAGCCTTTGGCAAGTCTTTAATGCTTTTCATCACAACTTCTCCCTCGATGACAATCTTAAATGAGGCTGGATTGAGATGCAGAGAGGACGGAGACACAGCACCTTCACGCTCAACAAGGAGGATTCCAAGGTCAAGGTCTTGGAACACATGATCATCAGCAGAGTCCTAACAACAGAACACATTCAAGACATTAGTCATTAAATAACTATTAATTATGTTAAACAAATAGTCTAATGTATGAATTGGTTATGACTGCTTTTTCAACACTTCATTAAAAGGGTTAGTTTAAAAAAAAAAAAAAAAAAAAAAAAAACTATCACTCACACGGTCAAAAGTTTGGGATCAGTAAGACTTGTAATGCTTTTATTAATTAATGCTTATATTTACTTGATCAAAAATACAGAAAAAAACAGTAATATTGCAAAATGTTTTTACAATTTAATATTTTTTTAATTTTAATATACTATAAAATGTAATTAATATCTGTGGTGAATTTTCCTCAGCTGTTACTCTAGTCTTAAGTGTCACATGATCTTTCAGAAGTCATTCTAATATGATAAATTTATTATGTGATTTATCAATGTTGAACACTTGCTCCGTCAACTATTTTTGTGGAACCTGTGATTATTTTTTTCAGGATTCTTTGTTCAATAACAAGGTAAAAAAAAAAAAAAAAAACTGCATTTATTCAAAATATAAATCTTGTCCAACAATGTAAATTTGTGCTATCACTTTTTATTAAGTGAACACATTCTTGGTGAATAAAAGTATTAATTTTCAAAAAAAAAAAAAAAAAAAAAAAAAAAAAATATACTGACCCCAAACTTTTTATTTATTCAAAACTTTTTTTTTTTTTTAAACCTTGTTATTGAACAAAGAATCCTGAAAAAATTAATCACAGGTTCCACAAAAATAGTTGACGGAACAACTGTTCAACATTGATAATTCGCATAATAAATTTAGAATGTTTTCTGAAAGATCATGTGACACTTAAGACTGGAGTAACAGCTGATGAAAATTAAGCTTTGCATCACAGAAATAAATTATATTTTATAGTATATTAAAATAAAATAAAAATTAAATTGTAAAAACACTTTTTTTCTGTATTTTTGATTAAGTAAATATAGCCTTGATGAGCATTAGATACTCTGATACTTTGTCACATATAAATTCACAAAACTTACACTTCCACTGCATCTTCTCACATGGACCTGTGAAAACAGAGCATAAGTAAACTTTTAGAAAAAGTTTAGAAAAAGTTGCAGATAAAATTCCACTGTAAAAGTTAGGCACCAAGTAATGATCTTGTATATTCCAAGTTTCGATAAGTTAACAGCTATATAAAAAATCACTAATGCAAAACTTAAAGTAGCATTTTTTCCCAATTAGTTTAAAATAAAAAAATACACACGCTAGCATTAGCCACATGGAAAGCACGTGTAAATTACATGCATGGACTCTTAACGTTACATGCATGAGTGCGAACCAGCAGAAAAAAATAACTAAGTTAACGAAATAAACAAGCTGCAGCTAAACTGTGAGCATACAAAAACACTCTGGATAATGTTACGATATATGAAATGACAAAAAATAGCTGAATTAAAAGTTAACGTTATATCTAAACCATGAACCGACAGAAAAAAAAAGCGTCTATCTGCACATTAACACTTTGTCATCTTTTTAGAGTTTAACATCGGTCCATATTTTGGGTTAGCACTTTTTTTCAGAAAGATATCTGCAGATAATACTCTTTATAAACTCACCGATTCACGTTGTTTTCAAAGATTAACCGTTGGCGCGTCTCTTCAGTGAAGCAGCTCTGTTCACACGACCTGCTTCAAAAAGCCCCTCCCCCTTTTCAAAAACGTAACATACTGAGTGATGTCTTCTTAACTTGATCAGTGTAGTCAATTATTTGTCTAAATAGTGCAAACAACTACTATTTTTTAGCAGTGACAACTTTTTTTAAAAAAACAATAAAGAATACGTAATGACTGCTTACATTTTTTGGTTTAGACAAAATCCGGGTTAAGAGTGTATGTAGCACCTCAACCACCCCAAAGAACCACTAAAGATCCATTGTGGGCCTAACAGGTTCTTTATATATCTTGCCCTTTTAGACTAATACTCTATTCATTTACTTACTGCTTGTTTTCGTAAAAAAAAAAATAAATAAATAACACTAGCTTCTCTGTTCTTTTTGTCTAGCACTAGCTAGTTTTTTTTTTCTATTCTGTTTTCCTTTTATTTATTATATAATTAAAAAAAAAACCTTGCTACGTGTACTGCATTAGGCTAACTGAGACTTTGTCATAGCACTTCCATGCACTGTCAGATAAAAGGTACAGTTCTGTTGCTGGGGCGGTACCCTAAGATACAAAATGAAACGGTACAAATATGTACTTTTAAAGTACTAATATGTACTTTTAAGAGAGTGTTTTATTGCTCTTCTGTTGATTTTGATTGCTTCCATTGTCCTCTTTTGTAAACACTTTGGATAAAAGCATCTGCTAAATGTCTAAATGTAATTGTAGCACCTCAACCACCCCAAAGAACTGCTGAAGAACCAATATTTTTGTGTGTGTATATAAGATATATATAATCATCCATTATATGTGTAAGAACTAAAGGCCATTTAATTCAAAGATTTTCATTGGCCACATTAAAGGCAAAGAAACGCTGGCTAAATTATGTAAAAAGTCTAAAAAAAAAATCTGCTTATCAAACATTTATAATATTGCCAAAACTCACTATACAAAATTTAGCTTTGTTTTTGCACCAAAAGCAGTCAGGATTTAGAAGACAGAACAGATATTAAGTCTCTTCAGGGAAGATTTCAGTCCACTGTGAAGTGTCCAGGAAGATGGAACAGCAGCCACTGTAAGTCCAGAGCCTGGGAAGAAAGCACTCCACCTTCCAAGTGTTGGAGGCTCTGTTGTATATTTCCACTTCCACACCATAATCCCCCTCCATGCCCTTCCAGTGCCCCCCAGTCACATACAACTGCCCACCTAGAACCACCAAATCCCCATTCTCATGAAGAGTGTGTAGAAACTGAATCTGGAGTAAAAAACATAAAAAAAACAGTAGTCAGTCACAATAGAATATGAAGGTTTAAATTTCTGTGTAAAAAGAATTATGAATATCATCTAAAACTCACTTTTTCCCACATATTGCCCTCTGGGTTATACAGATAGACCTTTTTGGTGTTATCTGCTACGAGGTAAATGACTCCATCCATAGAAACAGAGCAAGGAGAAGAGAGATATTTAGGAATGAAAGGAGAACAGATGATACACCAGCTATCTGTTGAAGAAGAGAAATCTTATTAAACAAAAGTATACTCAAACTACACGGAATTGAACTGTAGTCACAACTAGATGTTGGCAGGACTCCATGGTTGAAGAACATTATAATTTACACTGTGTCTTGTAAAGTGTCTCATAAAATCATTTTGAATTACTACTTTCAACATAAAACTGTTTGTAATATGAAATTAGAAGCTCTTGGTTTGTTTTTACTGATACTCGTAATGCCTATTAATAAGAGTTAAATACATCTGAACCATGGTGACATGTGTCGTTTCTTACCTATTACAGGATTGTAGCACTGCATAGTCAGGGCATTATATTTAACAGCACAAGAACCAATGAGGTAAAGCTTTCCTTCACAAGATGTGGCTGTAAAGTTAGTCACATATTTCAGCGCTGGCCCCGTAAGAGTCCAGCAATTACTGAATGGGTCGTAATGTTCAACTTCGACAAAATCCATTGTAGTCCCTGTCAATGAAAAGACAAATGTCCAGTTCTGCATTGACCCAAAATCATTTGTCTGAAGCCTCCAGTTAGAAACTGATTTGTTTTCTTACCCCCAATTACATAAATCTCTCCATTGAGAGTTGCAGAAGAGTGGTTAGTCCTGGGCCGCAACATTGGTGCGACAGTGACCCACTTCCCCTCACGAGTGATGTACTTCCAGGTCTCTGTGGTGGACCAGGTGTTGGACTGAGACCCCCTTGATCCCCCTGAGAGTTGGAAAAAACGTTTTTTCCATTTCATATAAATTCAGATGAAGGCTTTGCTGATTTATTTGAATAAATTCTCAGCTCAAAAGAACGGTTCAAACGCCCCCGTTGGTGACCAGGCAACATCAGGCAATAACGCTTCTAGTTTCCCAGGTCATCACAAAGTTAATGTTCTGTTTCTTTGTGCTCTAATCCCCACATTTCTAAAGTGGCTTCAGGTCTTATGAGAGTCTTATCAGGATTGTCTGTAAGACAGGGGACTGTTTTAACTTAGCATCTCCTAATCCTCAATGGAGATGACATTCCATTCATGTGTGCAATAAAACTATAAATCTCACTGATCCTTTCCCAAAGGGCCTAGTCTCTATAAATACCCAGAAAATCTGTGGATTTGTTTTCTCTAGGTAAAAATAGAAGTTGTCTCCTGCTTTCTTTCTTTTTCTTGTCATTATGGTTTGAGGCTTACAATCTAAACCAGCCAATCCACAAATTAAACATATTCCAATAAATATTGTGAAGAAAACATGTTATGATATGCGAGCTACAGCCTTCAGCAACAGCTAAATCAGCTCACCTGTGACATACACGTTGTTATTTAAGGAGACGACAGAAAAACCCCATTTATTGTAGTTGGGAAAATCAGGTAGCTGAAACCACTGCCCTATGGAAAAAATAGAATAAAATGCACTTAAAATCTTAAAAAAGCAAATGTATACAGCATGTAGAGTGAACAGAATAAATGAGACCTTATCAGATGACAACCCAGATAGTTCATAGTATTGACTTTTGATTATTTTGACACTACCAATCAAAGGTTTGGACTTATTTACTTTATTATTAGTTTCAACGTTTCAGAATAATAGTCAAGTGAAATATGAAACACATTAAATAATACAAAATTTCCATGATGTAAAGCATTCTGGGATGCTTTTTAAACAGTTTTTAGGTTATTCCCATTGTTTTTATTCCCATTCCCATTTTGACTGCTTTTTCTTATACAATTTCACTTATCTATTTAAAAATTAATATTTTAGTATTGTAAAGAAATTAGTCAATTCATAATTTCCATCATTTACTTATTGTACTCGAAAACTGCTTTCCAGACCTAACCGCGGAAAACAACAACGAAATCACGTAATATTTCTAAGCTCCGTCAAAGGTTTCGTGCTGAATGTGCTGTCACAGCTTGGAAAGCAAATGTAGTCCAGGCTCTAAGAAAATCGCTTTGTTAATTTTGTCCCATGTTACTTTCGTCCCCGCTCTCCCCTATTCATTTGTATATATTTTGTTATATTATTATCTGAACATACAAAACATCAAAAGAAAGAACAGGGTATCTGCTTGTAAATAAAAACATTTTATTTTAGCTTCATGCATTCTTTTTAATAAACACTTGAATGTGGGTATATTCATTATTTCATAAATAAAAAAATAAATAAATAAACAACATTTTGAACAAAAGACTATTTATGATCAAAACATAGATGGAGTTGATCAACATCTCAAAGCTTGACGGTCATTATTACCAGTTAAACATAACTATAATTTTGATGCTGTTTTATGTCTGACGATTGTGTTAAATTACATTTGAAATCGTCTGTTGTTTAGGGTTCTTCTGTACAGAAGATGTTTAAATATTTTGCGTTTAAAGACCGATATGTGACCCTGGACCACAAAACCAGTCTTAAGTAGCACTGGTATATTTGTAGCAATATCCAACAATACATTGTATGGGTCAAAATTGTTAATTTTTCTTTTATGACAAAAATCATTAGGATATTAAATCATGCTCCATGAGGATTTTTTGTACATTTCCTCCTGTAAGTATATCAAAACTTAATTTATGATCAGTAATATGCATTGCCAAGAACTTAATTTGGACAACTTTAAAGGCGATTTTCTCAATATTTTTGTTTTTTTGCACCCTCAGATTCCAGATTTTCAAACAGTTGTATCTCAGCCAAATCTTAACAAACCATACATAAATGGAAAGCATATTTATTCAGCTCAAATCTCAATTTCAAAAAATTAACCCTTATGACTGGTTTTGTGGTCCAGGATCACATCTTATTTAAAGATCATACAATCCTCATCAATAGTGACATTAAAAAGTATTTTAGGTTTAATATTAATAAATGTGCCTTGAACTATTAGTATAAAATAAATGCATTTTAAATCTATTACCTTTTTTACTAAGGTAAATAAACAACTCTTTCTCTGTTACTTGCATTAAACCATCCCCGTTTATTTGTCAGCAAAATGCCACCGAATGATGTAAAATGTATTTTCCGCTGGAATTTTGACAGCTCCAGTGCTTTTTTTGTATCCCTGCTCACAAACAGCTGGATTAAGCCCAGTGCATTATGGGTGTTGCTAGTTTTCCTACATTTTGGCTAAAACAAATACCACACCCTTTATAACTTTTCTAATGCATAGTGTTTTCAAACTTGACTAGTATTATGCACATCAGATCTTGAAGTGGACATTGGATGCCCATGTTCCACAAGTTGATATGATTTTTTAGGGTCTTCACAAAATGTCTGCAACATACTTTGTTTAAAATTCCTCAGTGGTTGTGTAAAACAACACCTTATTACCATGTCAAAAACAGCTCTGTCCACAGCAACATGTTCAGTACATGTCTCTTTAAATGATAATGAGCTAATGCCCACCCACCCCTCTCTTCATTTCTTGCTACAGCTGCTCAAGCACAGAGAAAATGGCGGACAGCGTACAACTGGCTGAGGGTGGAAATTTGCTAATATGGGACAGTCCATTAGTGATCATGGGCGGGGCTCGATCAATATGACATCATATTGCTCAGAAAATCAAAACGGCTTAATAAATGAGACTGTTTAGTTTTTTTTTTTTTTTTAATTTTTAAAAAAGCAGCAAATGGATTTTTATCATTGTAGGGTGCTTGCATCCACATACCTCTAAGATACATTTATATAAAGTGAATTTTGCATTCGATGTCCCCTCTAAGTGTTCCAAATGAACCTAGTTCTTCTTTTATAAACTTACAAATTGGTGTCAGCTTAAGTTGTCCTTACCAAGCTTTGGGTTGTAGAAACCACAATTTCTGGGGTGCAACCTTCTATCTCTGTCTTCATCTTCATCCTCATCTTCATCATCCGAGTCATCCAGCGAGCGACCACCCATCACAAATAAAACCTCCTGCAGATTAAGGGCATTCTGAGTCACTCTCGGCTCTGACTCACCTCCTGTCATTTCTCGTTTCTGAAGAAAAATTAAAGAATAATAATAATTTAAAATAATCATTTTGTAGTATAGGAACATTATGTTTAGGAGATTTCTATATAAAAAAGATTTGTCTGACCTCTCTACACATTCTCTCTACAAACTCTTTGGATTCTAGTGAGTCTTGCACCAATGGCTCTTTAAGCAAGTTCTCAGTGAGGTAGGATTCTGTAAGGAGGGAAAGCTTCACCATGCCCAACAATTCTCCCAGATGGGAGATCCGACTTTCTCTACAATGCCTGACCCAGGCCAAAACAGCCTCGACACAAGACCGGTCATCTCTTATGTGTAGATCCTCATCCTTCAGGCAGGCCACTAGCCTGTCTTTCTCCAACATCAAGAACTCTTCATGTTGCTGCACGGCCTCAAAGTTTTCAAGCAGGAAGCTCCAAGCTTTGGCGACAACTTCAGGACAGCCATGGATCTCTCCAAACTCAAGGATTCCCAAACAGTTTGTGGCATCTATTTGGTGCTGGAGATATCGACTGCATACAGTACGGACGGTGTGGAACTGGAGCTGGCTGGATGTGCAGATGAGTCCTTCTACATTGTTTTTGTTGATGGTGAGTTTCCCTGTATAAGCAAAGTCCAACAATTGCGACAAAACACTGGGATCTACATCATGAAGCTCGACACGAGCAGCAATGCTCTCCACAAAATCTCCTGAAAACATAGAACGGAAGTAATGGCTACAGAGTGCGAGGATTCCGCGGTGACAGGGAAAATCCCGTCCACCGGCGCTCAAGGTGACATCCACAAGTTTGGGTTGAGAACAGAGGGAGCGCAGGCCCTCTAAGATGCTCTGCGGATGGGAAGAGAGGCAGAAGTCTAGATCGTCTATGTTACGCACCATGACGAAACTTTGACCTGTGGCCTTAATGCATTCGGGGCCAACCAACAGATGTTTTCAGTGTTTACCTACAAAGGACAAGACAAATGGGTATAATCAGTCACATGCAATCTGATTGCAACATTCATGATCATAGCAGTGAGGAGCCTCCTATGACCTAAGGACAAATTTTCGTTCTCTCTGCTTGGTAACAGAACATTTCAGGAAGAAATTGGAAGAGAGTGAAGTCATGTTAGCACATCAATATAAGTCAAATTATCAGGCGATTATCGCCAGAGTTAAAAACAGGTTCTTGCCAAAGACAATATATCTGATAGCCACACTGGGAGAGTATAATTCTGAGAATCAAATTTACTACCATTCAAGATTCATGTCTTCGCCTGTGAGAGAGTTTGCACACAAAATACATAAAAATATCACTGCTGAATATCACTGGATGTTAAACAATTCTTTTTAACACAACAAAACAAGAAAACATTGAACTTACCAGCTTGAGAATGAAAGCAGAATTCATACATTATTCACAGTACTTTTTTTGTTGCTGCTGTCTGAGGTGTGGGACACGCTGTCTTTTGCAGAGTCACTGGGACAGCATGCTTGTCTTTCACACTGCTATATTTAGGATAGTCATTCTGAGGGGGGGCTATACTCAGAGTCTAAATAGTACTGCTAAGCTCCCACCTGCTCTTAAAGAGATACACACAACTTTCTGTGTAAGAGTAAACAGTCAGATGATCATTTATTTAATCATTAGGGTAAGCAGCCTGCAATATTGGTGTAAATTCAGTCTCTAAATGTCTGATTCTCAAGGAGTAACAAAAACTCAACAGATTTGCATCATAAATCACAAATTGATAATTCTGACAAAAAGACAAACACTTCAATTTATGGCAGTCTTCTACCTTGCACTCCTGGAAAATTGGAGAATAAATGGCGAAAGCATGCCTTACATGTCACAACTGTATAAATATTGGTACCAGTTCTACATCAAATTCAAAATATATATAAATTTAAAGGATTAGTTCACTTGCGGAATACAAATTCCCTGATAATTTACTCACCCAATGTCACCCAAGATGTTCATGTCTTTCTTTCTTCAGTCGAAAATAAATTAAGGTTTTTGAGAAAAACATTCCAAGATTTTTCCCCATATAGTGGGCTTCAATGGATTAAAGCTCTAAATTACAGTTTCAATGCAGCTTCAAAGGACTCTACATGATCCCAGCTGAGGAATAAGGGTGTTATCTAGCGAAACGATTGGTCATTTTCATCACACATTGTGTAATCACATTGGAAAAGTCATGTGTGGTTAGTTCTTCGTCTGAAAAAAAAAGTTAGTTCTTCGTCTATGTACTTTGATTCACTCCATCTCATTTTCTCCTCCAACTTCAAAATCATCCAACATTGTTTTACCTTTTTTTATTGTAAACAGCATTTGACTTTCTTTGCACGTTCACTTTGTAAACACTGGGTTGATACTTCCGGCTATGTCATGTGTGACTTTTCCATCGACGACTATATGTGAAGTTGAGGTTTATTTTTTCAGAAAATTGACGAATCGTTTTGCTAGATGAGACCCTTTTTCTTTGGCTTGGATGGTGTAGAGCAGGGATCCTCAAATCTGGCCCACAAGATCCACTTCCTGGAAGATCCAAATCCTGGAATCCTCAAAAACCTTAATCTCTTTTCAGCTGAAGAAAGAAAGACATGAACATCTTGGATGATATGGGGGTGAGTAAATTATCATCAGGAAATTTTTTATTCTGGAAGTGAACTAATCCTTTAAAGATACAAAGAAATCTCTATGTACATTTCCCTCCAAAAAAGGCTTATTGTCATTCCTCAAAATCAAATATCTCTGCCTCCTTTTCTTTCCAGAAAGCAAAACTGCGGTCAATATATTTGCAAATCTCTTCATTAGTCAGACTACTAATATCTGCATTACTTCTCAGGACATCGCTCTCATCTGGAGTAGGCGTCTGTACAATGACTTTAGGCACAGGCCTTGTTTCTACCATTGTGGTCTGTTCTGAATGTTCAAGCTCTGGTTGGCCTGATCCATCTCCGAAGAACTTCACTTTAATGTCTTCCAATCCATCCTTCCATTCCCGGTTCCCCGCCTCAATGTCCTGAATTACAGCCTTGTGAAAATCACGCACAGTCTCCCAGGTGAAACGGCCCACATGGTCGAACACTTCAAAGCACAGCAAGTGTCTCATTTTCCTCTCGTCTGCTGGCAAATCTAGCTCAAGTATGTGAAAGTAGCCGAGCATGAAGAGGTCGAGTGTCAGCGTATCATAGTCAACGGGAGATCCATCCACACGAGGCAGGAACTGCTCAGGTGAGTAAATTGCCTGCTGCCGGTTGAGTCTTCGGATCTGCCGCGATGGTACAAATGAGATCATGCTTCTCCAGTTCCCAATCATCTTATTGATAGCGCTTCTCTGCTTAAAGAAGTGCCCCAATTTGCCATTTTCCATAGTGTCCTTTGGAGAGATATCCAAGCTGGCTTTGCGTTCACATTTCGGCTTCTTAGATATATTCAGCGAATCAACGCTTTGCTTCCTCTGAGCATTTCTCACAGTTACAGTATAAGCCGACTTCTTCCAGTGACCAAGGAACAAGACCACAATACGTTCCTTGCGTAGGGTTGTACTTTCCATGGCATCGCTAATAACATAGTCAATAGATGAATCATCAATCTGGTCAACCTCTGCTGTTAGTTCTTGTTTTTCAGAAACCTCATCTGAACCATTTTTTACTGGTTCTTGCTCTTGTTCATCCAATGATTCTGTCACCCCTGTATCCTTTTCTGAGGAATCACTCTGATTCTCAAAATTAGACTTCAGGTTCCTCACAGAGACTCCAAACTGCTGAATCTCATTTTCTATCTTCGCCCTCCTGCCTCTGTTTAAGGCTTGCCTCTCTGATGGCTGGGAGAAGACATTCACAAGCTCTGTGTTTGGCATTTTGCAGTAGGGCTGGTCTGTTAGGTTGGTCATAAGCAGTGACATACTCTTCACAATGCCTGAAATACGGTTGCACCAAACAGGTAAGGGAGTCTGTGTGGAGTTCTTGTACTGGGTGTTGACTGTGATGTTGACGATGGGTGCCGGAAGAATGTTTCGAAGTTCTTCGGCCAGACGAGCAATCTCCATTTCATAGCCCTCGCAGTTCTTTTGCATCGAGACACTCTCAATTTGCTTCTCTAGATAAATGAGGTCATCCTCTGTTAGAAGCTCTCCGAATGGACCAAGGATGGCATTGTGAGCCTGGGAGTACCTCCAACTGTCCATCTTTGTATATCTACTACTGCTCTCCTGTTAAATAAGATAAAATGTTCAGTTAAAATTCAATGTGGAGAAAGCTGCAGTCAGAACATCATGTATTTAAAAGACATTTAATGCAGTATTTGTACTTCACCTTTATCCTCTGGGTTTCTTGGTCAAATAAGCTGGCCTGTAGCTGTCGTACCATCACTTGTCTCTTCCATTCTGCTATAGGTCTGCCCTTCTCATCATGCATGGGTACCAGGTAATCAATATCAGACAAATTAGCCTCCTCTGTTGGTAACACCACCATTTTATTCTAAAAAAAAAAAAAGACAATAATGTATTGGCAAGCACTGTAGTTCAAACTGTGCCCTTAAGTACATGGAAAAACAAAAACAGCACTATCGTGCTTGGCTAATATGAAATCCAGAACACCATTAACTTGGTTGTTAAAGTTCCTTTTTTGTATTTTGATGCAGATTTCTTTTACATATATGCTAAAGTGCTTTAGTAAATTTCATAAAAGGTAAATTCAATAAATAAATTAATTTAAACAATCACATGGTTACTATATTTACTATATTAACTATATTTACTAACCCTTATGAAAATTAACCATGGATTTGCAAGTGTAGCAACCATGTTTTTGGTATACTGATTACCATTTGTATAACCACTGTTTTACTACAAATACCCTGGTTAACCCTGGTGAAAAAACCAGCATATGCTGGTAGGTATGTTTTGATGCTGGGATGCTGGTTAGGTATGTTTTGATGCTGGTTTAAGCTGGTCCTTAGCTGGTTTAAGCTGGTCCTCTGCTGGTTTTGCTGGTCATGTTGCTGGTCAAGGACCAGTATAAACCAGCAAAGGATCAGCATAAACCAGCAAAGGACCAGCTTAGCCAGCATCCCAGCATCAAAACATACCTACCAGCATATGCTGTTTTTTTTTCACCAGGGAAACTACGGTTAGTGTAGCACAACCATGGTTTACCATCATTTATAGTAAAACCCTGGTTAGTTTTGGTAAGGGAAGACAACTGGTAAATTGTTCTGTTCACACAACAACTTTATTATCAATAAAAAAAAGTTACAGTTTAAATTTACAGTTGAAGTCAAAAGTTTACATACACCTTGCAGAATCTGCAAAAAAGGAGTGAAAATATGGTATTTGGGCCAAATAAGAAAAATGTACACATCCTCATTGCATTCAAAAGTTTACACCCCTGGCTCTTAATGCATTGTTTTCTTCTGAAGCATCAGTGAGCGTTTGAACCTTCTGTAATTACTGTATACGAGGCCCGTTGTGATGGAACTTAAAATCATACAGTCATTGTTGAAAACCGTTCAAATACACAAAAATGCTGAAAAACCTAAGAATCTGTGGGACCTGAAGGACTTTTCTGAAGAACAGCAGGCAGTTTAACTGTTCAGGACAAACAAGGGACTCATGAACAACTATACAAAAAAACACAGCTGTGAATCATTCATGTAACGACACTGTATTAAGTGTATATAAACTTTTGAACTGGGTAATTTTTATAAATTCAACTATTATTTTCTCTTGTGAACTATATGTAAACATCATGCATTTTGTATGATCCCTCTTATTTTGGTAAAATAACTAACATTATGCAGATTCTGAAATATTCAAGATGGTGAATTCCATGACAATGGAAACTGTAAAGTGTATGGTTGATTTGTGACTAAACTAAACTGCTCCAGTTGAAAACAATGACTGAATCTAAAACTTCTGGCTTTCCAGCTCCACTTTCCATCTCAATCCCAAAAAATAAATTACGTCCAGTGTAAAGTTCTTAAGTTTGATGTGATCACACAACAACTAGTTACTCAGTACATTTCTATTTGCAAGTGTACATCAAAAAAATTAAGGGAGTCAGTTCGGTTATAGAATGCAGTTGTCATGTAACTCTGTATAGCACTCTAATACAGGAATGACAGCTGTATTCTGCTAGTGTGAAGACAGCCTTAAATCCAATGATAATGTGAGAATGTGAATGTTAAATTTCTTAACTGAAATTGTCAAATCTGCCGTCAATCCAGATTTCTTAAGGCTGGCAATAGATTTTACATCTCCCAGTTTCATTTCTCCCATAAACAGTTTTCCTTTCTCTGGTACTGGCTTAATCGGAGGCGTACTGGAACTAAGGTTCTTCACCACTGCAATGACAATCAGAACAAGAACATCATTTGTTACTCTCATCTGTTTCCAGTTATGTTCTGATCATATTCACATAGGCTGATTACCATTACTCATTGAACTGGAATTAAGTCATCAAGTGAAATTAAGGAAGGATGAGTCAATGGTGACAGCAGTGCCCACAAAATGCTGTCAGGATTGCAGAACATACATATACAATAGGGGTATTAAACAGCCCCCTTAGGGCTTTCTCACCCGTAGTGGCCATGTGGACATTCTGGAAAGCGTTCCCATGTGATGTAGAAGATGGAGGCGAGGGGGTAGTGGTGGAAGGGGGAGGAGAAGGTGAAAGAGTCGAAGGGGGGTAACGGGCTTGAGGGGAATCTTCTGTCTCAGGATGCTGGTGGGGTTGAAAAGAAATGGAAAGCCAGTCAATTGAAAATGGACACATACTACAGCCAGATACTAATCCTGTAAAACACACTTTTCTGCTGTAATTGTTACAAAATCTATTGAGCTGCTCATGAAGGGAACATTTTAAAGCATATGTGTACAGCTGGATGTGTCGCAATTCAAAGTATACTTTATGTGACAGAGTGTGCAAAAACAGGCACTCAACATACTCAACTACAGAGTTTCATCCTTTTCCAATGTCTTCTCCATAAGTTATGACAGATAAATGTTTTTAACTAGATGTTTAAACTAGAGTTGCAGGTATCTCTTAAAGGAAAAGTTCACCAAAAAATGAAAATTCAGTTATTAATTACTCACCCTCATGTCATTCTAAACCCATAAGACCTTTGTTCATCTTTGGAACACAAATTAAGGCATTTCTGGTGAAATCCAAGAGCTTTTTGACTTGGCACCTTTAGATAGCAACACAACTGACATGTTTAAGGCCCAGAAAGGTAGTAAGGACATTGTTAAAATAGTCCATGTGACATCAGTGGTTTAACCTTAAAGGGTTAGTTCACCCAAAAATGAAAATTAGCATTTTCCTCTAGTTTGCGCCAGATGTTGTACACAGAAGCCGCTCAGGGGTGAATGACGTAGGACATAGCAGAACCTGATTTTACCAAGTACGACATGTTCCTGGATCAACGTTTTTGTTGACCCTGGAACAACACTGTGATTAACCAATCAGATTTGAAAAAACAGTGTATAGTTTTTATGAAGTTTAGCTTACAATCAGTGTTTGGTGCTTGTACATCAGTGTCATTCATCTATCATTTCCTCTGATTTTAGGGATTACTCATGGGTAAGTTTAGGTTTAGGTGTAGGGATGTGGTCAAGATTAAAATTTTGGATTAAAATATGTTGACCCAGGAACACATCTAATTCAGAGGCTGGGAAGAGGCAGAACAATTTTTAATAGAACTTCAATAGGATTCGTCTGAAAGAAGGAAGTCATATACACTTAAGATGCCTTGAGGGTGAGTAAATAATGGGCTAATTTTCATTTTTTGGGTAAACTATCCCTTTAAGTTTATAAAGTTACAAGGATACTTCTTGTGCACAAAGAAAACAAAAATAATGATTTTACTCTTGTAGCTTCATAATATGATGGTTGGAACACTGATGTCACATGGACTATTTTAACAATGTCCTACTACCTTTGTGGGCCTTGAACGTAGTAGTTGAATTGCTGTCTATGCAGGGTCAGAACACTCTCGGATTTCATCAAAAATATGTTAATTTGTGTTCTGAAGATGAAGAAAGGTCTTTGGAACAACATGAGGGTGAGTTATTTTTGGGTGAAGTATCCCTTTAACCTCCTGACAAAAGTGGCTGTCAATGCAGCCATCTTTTTGCGGTCTCATTCGTTACTTATTTTATTGTGAAACAACAGGCCAGAACAGTGTAGCTACCTAGTGGACAAACTAACTGGTGCTAAAAAAAATTCAAGGCGCATATTTGAGCTAAGCACACAGTGTATACGCATCTGGCTAAGCGTATACTATGCTAATGATGAAATTTACATCACATACACAGCATACATACCATAGTAAACTCCTCTCAAAGTATACTTTGGGCTTTAGTCAGTATTACATGCATGTTTAGTGCAATAAAGGTAGACAAAGAAAGAAAAATGTAATAATTGCAGTATAAAGACAAGAAACATTTAATATACCAACACATATCAATAATCAATAATGTCTGTTTTGTACTTATTAGAGTGTTGTATATTTAGCTTAGCAACATGCTAACAACAAACCAACATACAGTTTTATGCTCAAGTTTGGGAATCCCTAGCAGAATCTGTGAAAATGTGAATAATTTTAACAAAATAAGAGAGATCATACAAAATGCATGTTATTTAGTACTGTCCTGAGTATTTTACATAAAGACGTTTACATATAGTCCATCTTCTCCTGAGGACAACTGAGGGACTCAAACACAACTATTAAAAAAAGGTTCAAACACTCACTGATGCTCCAGAAGGAAACACAATTCATTAACAGCCAGGGGGTGAAAACTTTTGAACACAATGAAAATGTCCAAATTTTGTTGAAATACCATTTTTTTTCCCATTTAGTACTTTACATATGATACCTCCTTTTGGAGCATCAGTGGATGTTTAAACTTTTTTTTTAATAGTTCAAGGGACTTATGAACAACCATCACAAAACAAAAAAACTTCGTAGATCATCCATGTAACCGCACACAGTATTAAGAACCAAGGTTCCCAAACTTTTCAAGGGGGTTATTTTAGTAAGTTAAGCTTTTTTTTTTTTGGTCTTGTGGGCTATATGTAAACATCTTTAATGCAAAATATCTTACTTAGGACAGTCCTAAATAAAAAAACAACACGCATTTTGTATGGTCTCTCTTATTTTGTTAAATTTATTCACATTTTTACAGATTCTGTGCATAAAACTGTATGTGTGGTACATGGAGCTGTTTTCACAAACTGCGTTCGAAACCAGTCCTTATGAGGTGTTAGCGATTAGGACGCTGCCTTAGAAGACAGCTATGTAGAAACTAAGCAGAGAAACAGCTTACTAAATTGTGGAACAGATCTAAAACTCACCTTAAGACTGTCCATGTCTTTGTGTGTATTAGTGATCTGTCTGTAATAATCGGAGCTGGGTTGTCTTGACACAGCTGGTTTCTCTCTGAGCTCTTCCTCTATAGGACAGTTCTCTTCCAGAGGTTGGGCAGCTGGACAGAGCTGCAATACAAAGAGCTTCTATTATCATATAACATTTACTGATTCAGGTAGTGTGCCATCAAAGCACGTTATTTCACACAGACCTGAAAGGCAATGGAATAACAGGCCAATTATTGCCATTTGATCCACGACACAGCAGAATATCACAATCATACACATGAAAAACAGCGATTTGTGGTCTTTCTTTTGTGCAGTGTTGTGGTCAGAACAACGATATGTGAGCATTACAGTAAGAGGGGCCCTAGCTGGGGGGCAAAATAGTTGTACCTGAGCCCAACATCTAGATCCCACTTTACCAGAGGGAAAATGCTGAGTATATGGAAACATTTAGATCACCGCTGATGAAACTGTAATATCCTAATGGACTCCATGCAGAATGCATATCAAATGTGGCTCTCAAAGGGCTCGCTGTAAAACACACACACACACAGAGCATCAAAGGGAACACTGATACGCCGCAGCATGCTATTTTGCTTTGTCTCTGTGAGGTGGTCCTCCCAATTTCCTCTCGCACGGCACTTTGATGTCCAAACAGCACGAAATGCGCTGTGACACGGCTTGGGCAAAGGCAGGAATAAATTTCCCAGAAGTTGTGCAATTCATAAATAGATAAACTTTGGGAGGGGTAATGCGGGTATGTGGGGCAAAACTACATTAGCGAGTGGAATCTCTTTCCTTCGTGACCTTTGAGCTGCAGTTCAGTTGCTCACTCACGATCAGGACGCATCTGTCTCTGCGTGAAGGTTTAATCAAAGCCAGTGGACACCATGGCACATTTGGTTTTCATCAGCTATCCTCTTCTGTGGCTAAGGCAGTGGATGCTGGAGTAACATGGTCCTCCCATCCTCTCCTCTGCCTCGTGGGCCACACAAACACTGATGGAGAGAGTGAGGCTACAGCAAAAGCCCCAAAGACCTATATGGTGGAAACCTACAGTCTTTCTTTTTCAACGGTTGCTTTGGACAGGGGAAGAACTCAGATAAAACAGATAAAATCACTCAAATATGCCGTTGAAACAGGCAGAGACGGTGGGGTATTTCTCAATGTTCTGTTCTAGTACATTCAATGAAATTATCTGGGGGGAAAAAAAGAACCAGAAATGGTAGAAATATGAAGGCCTGCACGGTTTGTGTAAGGTTTGGTTAAGGTTAAAGCCTCCTCATCTCTCTGCTTTCTGGAGGAATTCAAGACCACACACTTGTGTTGACACATAAGCACTACATTCAATGTTAAATCACTTTTACACCTTCAGTTAAAACACATGATGAACATGTTTGACAGCTTTTAAATTTAGAGGATTGAGTGAAAACGGTCCAAAGTGTCTACAGCAGCAAATCCTCTGTGCTGGAAAGTTTATGTTAAAATGGAGAAAGGATGAAGAATGAGCTTCAGATGGCATTCTTTCTGTTAGCTGTTTTACAAAGAATTGTAGGATAGATTTTATACTACAAATAATAACTAAATGAAAAGCTAAAATGCCAAATCAATGAATCATAATACTATGGGTGTACAGTTTATGGGTGACGTATTTGTTATTTGTTTTATTTAATTTATTGGTAGAGTTATTATTTAAAAACAGTAACAATTTAACATCCTTTAAATGTAACGTTTAGCAAATATCAAAATAAATATAAATATTTTATACAAAGTGCTGGGTAGTAACTGATAACAATCAGTAATCAGTTTCTAAAAATGAAGTACTTGTATTTAGAGTATACTGCATTTTAAAATGCTCAGATTACAGTTACTTTTTTTTTTTGGATTACACTACCAGTCAAAAGTTTTTGAACAGAAAGATTTTTAATGGTTTTTTAATCCTCTTCTGCTCAAGCCTGCATTTATTTGATCCGAAATACAGCAAAAGCAGTAATATTGTGAAATATTTGTGTTATTTATATCAACTGCTTTCTATTTTAATATATTTTAAAATGTAATTTATTCCTGTGATCAAAGATACAATTTCAGCATCATTACTCCGGTCTTTAGTGTCACATAATCCTTCAGAAATCACTCTAATATGCTGATTTGCTGTTCAAGAAACATTTATTATTATTATTATTATTATTAATAATATTTAAAACAGTTGAGTACATTTTTTCAGGATTCTTTGATGAATAAAAAGATTTAAAGATCAGCATTCATCTAAAATAGAAAGCTTTTGTTACATTATACACTATACAATTCAAATAATAATAATAAATAAATGTTTTTAGCAGCAAATCAGAATATTAGAATGATTTCTAAAGGATCATGTGACTGGAATAATGATGCTAAAAATTCAGCTTTGAAATCACAGGAATAAATTTCAATTTAAAATATATTCAAATAGAAAAGTTATTTTAAATAGCAAATATATATCAAAATTGTACTGTTTTTACTGTACTTATTGTAAGTAGAAGAGACTTCTTTAAAAACATTAAAAATCTTACTGTTCAACAACGTTTGACTGGTAGTGTACATGATTAAATATTATTTACACAAATGGAAATAAAATATTTTTCCATGTTTAGTATTCAAGGGTTTAAATAATTTGAACTGTACATTTTAATGATTTAATTATTTATTCACTTTTTATCAACTCACAAACACCCACTGTAGTTCTTTTTACGCCCAGTTTAGAAAACTCTGATTTAATGTAATGTTTAATGCACTGTATGATATTGATTTATTGTAATTTTTTTATCAATATGGTACATTTGATGTTAAGTTTAAAACAAGTTTGATACAAAGTAATCTAAAAAGTAGTTTACCTAAAATGAGAAACCTAGATTACATTACAAACTACAGTTTTCATTATGTAATCAGTAACAGACTACAATATGTGTGATGCTTTACTTTTAGCATTTCAGATATCTATATCTATTTTTTATGTATTTAGACAAAGTATTATAAAATTAGTCTATACAATATAAAATTGTAATATATTCAACCAATTAGATATAAAAAGGAATTTCAATGGTTCAGTGATGAAATTTTAAAAGCCCTAAACTGTGAACTTTCAAAGGCAGAATAAAGACAAAATATATTAATATACATTACAAAGAGACTACAATATGTTAAAAGTTCAATAATCATGCTATGAAAACATTTCAAATTCTGAATTATGAGGAAATGTAGTTCATATAAAATTAAAACAAGCAACTTATGACAGTTTTGAAACAAAAAGTTGTTTAAGCAATGGTGAAATGTGCTCAAATACTGCCATTGATGTGATATATCTGAAATTAACAATAATAACATATTGGTCAGGAAAGAAATACTAACAATATATTAGCTCTACAAACACAACACGTATATAAAGCACAATAGTTACTTACAAACTACCGTCCTCTTAATTGTAGTGGATATCCAACACAGGCAGTGGCTGATCACTTTGTGTCACTGGACAGTGACACACGATGTGAACACCAAACCCGGAGATGTGTTCACTCCATCCACACCATCCCAACAACTGGCCATGGCCCAACAGACAATAAACAATAAACTCTGATAGGAGAATGCACTTAATAATTTACACAGTGGATTGGGTAGCCGGCAATGTCACTAATGAACAAACCAATCAGCACATGCGAACAAGCGAGCAGTGTGATAGAAAGCAGGAGACTGTCAAATCAGTAGATGCTGACAGAGACACTGTATCTCTTTCATTCATTAATTTGGTGCTGTTGTTTTGTTTTGTGTTTTTGATCTCTGACACCGCATTAAACTGGGGACGTGACCTTACACACATCAACACTAATCAACAGACAAAAATCTTCTTAAGTCTTAGACTGAAAGATGGGGCATTGCATGAGCAGAACCTTTCCATTATTTGTTTAATAATGCATGCCATGGAAAAATAGGTGACAATACAATCAGGTCAGTTAATTTATTCTCTCCAGCATCATAAATTTCAGCATTTCTAGAGTAAAAGCTCTTAGCCAACATGTAGACATGCATTTGTCCTATGTATTCATTTAATTTTTATATTTTTGGGAGCAAAAATGAAAACGAATAAATACAGGAGGTGGGTGATCCTAATATCATAAAATAATATTCTTAAAACAAAACTTTACGTAGATTGCCATAATCTGTTGTTACAATGGCATAAAAAATACATATTTAGATGAAATATATATATGAAATACTTAGAACAGACAGAAAACATATTTTTACTGTTTTTGGGGGAATAAAATGTTGTATAAAATGAAGCAAATTCTATATGAACAAATTCCTCTGTATAAACCTTCAGAATATAGACAGGAATAAAAATGTGTAAGTGCTACTGAAGTGGAGATGTATGGCTCAGTGTAGGAAAAAAAAACTCATTTTGAGAAAACGGCCTTTAAAAATATGGATTGTAATTGAAATCTATTGAAACAAACAGATAAAGTGCTATAAAAGAAACACTTAACAGTGTCTTTTGGATGATTTCTTTCCACTAGTCTGAAAAAACACTTTATGAAAAACCAAAAAGCCCAAAATCTCATACTTGACAGGTGCATGAAAAAACAGTGTTTTTGCCTGCAGTGTCTCACCTCAAAAACACTACACTGTAAAAAATGACCGTAAATTTAACGGTAAAAAACTGTAAAATACTACAGTAAAAACCTGTTAAATGGATTACGGTAAAAGACACCGTAAGTTGACATTTCCATTTTTGTTGAAATAACTCTTTCTTCTTTGTTTTTTTCTTAGCAGTTTAGTACATTAGGGTTATATGCTACATCTAATGTTGTTAAATGAATGTTTATTGCATTATTTCAGCCATGTGCGTTACCACGATGCTTAGTGTTTGTTTTTCGAACTTCCAAAATATAGTTTAAATGCAGCTTCAAAGGGCTCTAAACGATCACAGCCGAGGAAGAAGGGTCTTATTTAGCGAAACAATCTGTCATTTTTTTAGAAAAATTAAAATTTGTATACTTTTTAAGCACAAAAGCTCGAGTAGCACAGGCTCTCGGATGCACATCTACGGGTCGTTTTTGAAAGATTCGTTCATTTTGAATGAATCTTTAATGTGACTCGCGAAGAACAAGTCGTCTCGGGGAGCGCTTCGTTCAGTCGTGTATGCGCAACATCCTTTTAGGTTCTGTACTGGAATTACTTCAGCTGTTTCGAGTCTTTGGGTTTTTCGAGTCGTTCGTTCCTCTTATGGGGCTGTCACGTGAAGCTGATTTTGCTAAAATGAATGAAATGACTCGAAAAAAGATTCATTCAGTTTCATCAACGAGACTCAAAGGTCCGAGTTGGTAAAATGATCCGAACTTCCCATCACTACTACGAAGTTCATCGTCTGTGTACTCCGGCTAAAAAAGGTAGAGAATGGCGAAAAACTCCATCTTATTTTCTCCTACAACTTCAGAATCGTCCGACATGTTGCACCTTTTTGTTTTGTAAACAGCATTTGACTTACTTGCACTTTTCACTTTCTTCTTTGCGCGTTCGCTTTGTAAACACTGGGTCTGTAGTTCTGTGTACGTTCGGCGTGACCTTTCAACATGATTCAATAGTATGTAGCGTCGTGAACACGCATGCCAGAGCCTGTGCTACACCAGCTTTTGTGCTTAAAAAGTATACACATTTATTTTCCAAAAAAATTTAATTGTATTTTTTAAAATGAAAATAACCAATCATTTCGCTAGATAAGACCCTTCTTCCTCAGCTGGGATCATTTAGAGCCCTTTGAAGCTGCATTTAAACTACATTTTGGAAGTTCAAAATCGAGGGCACAATTGAAGTCCATTATATGAAGAAAAATCCTGAAATTCTTTCCTCAAAAACCATAATTTCTTTACGACTGAAGACAGAAAGACATGAACATCTTGGGTGAAAAGGAGGTGAGTAAATTATTTGTGAATTGTTGTTCTGGAAGTGGACTTCTCCTTTAAACGTTGCTATCGTTTTTTTATGGTAAAATTTCGGCAACCACAGCTGCCGTTTTTTTTTTTTAACTATAAATTTTATTGATTTTTTTGCAGTGTACTTTGTGTTTTAGAATCAAATTTAACCCTCTGGGCCTCTTCGGTCATTTTTGACCGAAACAATTTACATTTTAAAAATCGTAGCTTCATCGGAATGGGATGATATTTGGTGACTTTTGTTGCATTAGCTATATGAACACACACACAAAAAATCATAGACATGATTCGGATATGTTAAAGGGTCACAAAAAAAAAAAAGTCACACTTGGCTCCTTCGCAGTCAAAAATGACCGACATAGGAAATGAATGGGTAATACAAAAAAATACAAAAACTCAGAGAATCTTTTGGTGGTACCAACTACAAATCAGCCGCTGTGCAGAAAAAAAAGTGCACAGGAATCAAGGAGTGAAACTCTAAGATATCAAGAGTGCAAAACAGACACCCACGCACACATACAGACACACATAGAAATGAACTGATAAAAATACAGCCGAGCAAATTTTGAGAATATGTGAAATAAAATGAATAAATGGAAAAATACAAAAGAGTCTCTCTCACAAACACACACACACACACTCAGAAATAGAGCAAATTTTAAGAATATGTGAGATGGGGAGAGCTTGTATTTTAATTTTTGATTGTAATCATAATGCAACCTGATATTTATCTAAGCAAAAATATCTAAACCTTGACAAAAAGTAGTCTTTTAGAATGTCTAAATGTATATCTAAAAGCAAAATTATATATATATATATATATATATTTTTTATATATATAATATATATAAAAAAACAATGGTAATCCAAAAGCCTCTGTATATATGTATAATATGTATATAGGGAGATATACAGGAGCTTACACACTGTAAAAAATAAAACACACAATTTGTTGAGTCAGCTTAAAATTATTTGTTACCCTGCTGCCTTAAAATGTTAAGTTCAGTCAACTCAAATAAGTTTAGTCAACTTGAAATGTTAAGATGTACTAAGTAACAACTTAGATATTTGTGTTTGCTAAACTTAACAGATGGGTAAGTAACCCAGCTGCCTTAAAATTTAAAGTTGAATCAACTCAAATATCTAAGTTGTCACTTAGTATAATTTAACATTTCAAGCTGAATAAACGCTAAAATTTTAAGGCAGCCCGGTAAAAAATATTTTAAGTTGACTCAACAAATTGTTTTTTACAGTGCATGACATTACACAAGTTTTCATTTTTTAATGACACCAAATGGCACAATTCTCACTTTAAAAAAAGGATTTTAAAAGCATTCACTCTGTTTTAATGTGAAATGTCGCATTTATTGAAAAATAATTTAAAAAATCTTACATAAATAAATATATATTAATTCTAATGGCGAAAAAATAGCACATTAAAATTTGATAAATATAGCATATTGTCATAAAATCCCCTCAAAATTTGAAATAATAATCAAAAAATATTATTAAACAAAAATATTTTACAATGATTTTCCTGAAAAAAAAAAAAAAAGTTACATTTCAAGGCTTCGGTCACTTTTGACTGCGAAGGAGCCAAGTGTGACTCCTGCAGACCCTCATGACTATACAGTATGTGTCAAGGTCAATGAGACAATTTGAGTGTTTTATGAAAATGCAAGGTTAGTAGAAGTTGTAACTGATATTTATCAGTTTATATATGAATTATCAATTCATAATATTAAAAAAAAAAAAAAAACTAATAAGTGAAAAAAACCATAAGTGAGCCAAGTGAAACCAATATGAATACAAAGACTTCTGGCACATCTGTTTTAAACTAGATTTTAAAAATATTTTTATTCTTCTATTTATCATGTACACTATTTTATGTCATTGACCCAGTTACTTTCTGGAAATCGCAATTACGAAATTAGAATACACAAACACTCTTGTGAAATACAATGTGTGACTGCTTACAGTAAAACAACGGTATTTAGAAGAAATAAATAATGTGTCAGATTCAGATTTTGTTGTTGACATCAAAGGCTGTGAGTCCACATGAAACCTGTGCTAGTTTGGTGCCAATTTATATGTCAGTTAGAAGAAGCCCACCCAGATGACTGACTACATCTGCTAAGATTCTGAAGAGTTGAACCACTTGACATTTCTTATGAGGTCACATTAACTAAAAAAGCATTAGTTTAAAATCCAGACACCTCATTTGACAGTTTAAGTGCTACAGATACCAAGAAAGTTATTAAGTCATAGGTCATAGAGCACTGGTCACAAAAACAACGTAGGATGTAATGTTTGAGAATGTGCTCATACTGTACATTTTCATTATGGCCAAGAAGTACACAATTTATCAAATTCAGAGCAAGTACAAGAATTCAGAAACAGCAATGCCCCTATCTGGGAACATGTAAGACCTTTGTTCATCTTCAGAACACAAATTAAGATATTTTTAGTAGGTAGCACTTAATTTACTTTACTTGACTGATCAGTGTACAAACTGGTTCCTTAAACCAAAATGACTTCAAGACAACTGTCTCAGAGGATGAAGACAGAAGGAGATTATGAAACGAGGATTGCTTACAGCAAACCCTGAATCTGCAGGTGCACAAAAATGCATATACAAAACATTTGTTTGGTGTGTCGCACATTCTCAGTTAAATGGTAAACACTGTTGCATGTGTAGCGGACCACTAAAGGTCAAAGCAATCAGAGCATTCTTGAGATATGACTGAACGTTTGATGAGAAACACGTTGAAAGATTCTTCTCAGGGGGTAAACTCATAAAAAAAGCTCCCTTACCACCCCCTAGTGGCCGATTAGCACTGGCATTTTTATAAAGGCCCCATGCTGATCCAAACTCTCCAAGCATTTTTATAATGCTTGAAAGTACCTGTAATAAACAAATCACTGAGCGTTGTACATTGCATTAAAAACTAATTTTGTTGTTGTTGTTGTACTGAAATAAACCTGCATTGGGTAGCCAGAAGAGACACATTTAAAACAGCTGGCCTTCTAATCCCCTGCCTGAATAAGATGGGAGGAAAGCATATATGCGTGTTGTAAAATAAACCCTTGATCTGTTTATTTGATTGCAGCTGTCTCAGGGAGAAGGCACTAGCGCTTTGAGCGGAGGGCCGTGCTCAGGGAGGGTGACCTCTTTGGGATGAAACCAAAACATGAGGAAATACCTAGCACGCAACTCTCTGGCCAACGGCCCAAACAATCCATTACAGGCACCGTTAGGAAATGAGATGGCCTGTCCCGAGCACTCTGAGGTGGAATAAAACCTTGTGAAGTACACTACAACTTGCAATACTATAAGCGGACCAGGAGGAAAACTAAAATATTTTATTCCTGAAATAATGCTGATATGGACCATACGGAGTCTTTCCAGTGGGAGGCCTGGGAACTGTTTTTGGGTCAATGAAATATAAAAGAGTATCCATAATAAATGGAAAAAAGGAAAAATCCTTTTAAAAGTTTAAAACATGCGCCAAGTTCTGTGTGAGAAAACATTTAGGTCATTCAGTGTCAAATCAACTAACTTTAAGAAACTTCCCTGGCTCAAATTTTCAAAAAATTTGGTAGAAAAATATTAAATGTCATGGATATATAATCCACTATTTATAAGGCGGGTCAAAATGACAATTTTCACCTGAGATTCTGAGCAAAATTAAGGGAAGGTAAAAATCGCTTAAGAAAGATGGCAGCATCATGTTTTTTTACAGAGAGATTTGTAGGTCTGTTAGTAAAATCTGTTGACTTTAGCTATCTTTGTTGCATTATGTGCCAATGTGATCATTCAAAAATGCAACATAGGCTCATTGGAAAAACGTCCCTCTACTGAAAAAAACTTACCTATATGTACGAACCACTGCAGTTTCCACTTTAAACTGGAACACTACAAGCTCTGATAACTTTCATTCCTTTTCACACAAAGTATGATTTACACACAGTTTTGATTAATAAAGCCCAATTTTCACACAATTACTTGCAGAATATTATATTATGACTTCAAAAAACAATTTTAACAGCCTGCGCAATTTGAAAAAAAATTACTTTTGAACGCTGTCGTCACATATACAGCTTCATATGCATAAGTTTTCTAATTCAGTAGATTTGCTCAGTAGCTCACGCGATACAGCACTGCACTTAAAGCGAAGATAAAGAGCTCCGGTACGAACCCCGTGAAACTATGAATCGACAAAACAGCTCAAAACCACATATGAAATTTAAAATAGCACGGCTGCATCAACAAATGCATTTTTATATCACTTTTGCATTTGCTAACACTATCTGTTAGGTTTAAGGTAATAAAAACACAGCAATACGTGTCTGTACCAACGTAATAAAAATGTGCCATGGTCACGTATTGAACGTGTTTTAGTGGCACTCTCTGAACATTTCACTTTGAAACTGCTGCGAAACGTGCAGTAAGGTATGCAACTACATAGAAATGTATACAGAGGCACGTATTTGAGTTGGAAAAATGGAGAAAAAAGCAACTTTCATGTTTTTTATTTTCTCAAAGTTCGCATTCCTGTGACTCAAGAAGTATTAATGATATCTTAATGCCCTTTTAGATATTGTATCTTAACAAACTTTCCTTTTGGTGTATTAATCTTAAGGCCTTGTATGGTTCAGCTGAAGAGACACTGGTATCTAAACATGGCTCCAGGAGTAAACTGTTAAATTGTACATATTTTCAGTGGTCAAAAACTTGAGCAATTCGAGAATTAACCTGAATTAACCTTGCCCTGTCATAAAAAGGTAAAAAGAGAAAAAGAGACTTCTTGATTTTTTTTTTATGGTTTTTATGATTTTCAGGATGTTATACTATCCAGACATTTTTGACTTTATGTCCTCACAGTCTGATAAGTTGACTTCCATAATAAAAAATCTGATAATTAACTGACCCCCATGTCATCCAAAATGTTCATGTCTTTCTTTCTTCAATCAAAAAGAAATGAAGGTTTTTTTATGAAAAAAATTCCAGGATTTTTCTCATAGAGTGGATTTCAGTGGTGCCCAATGGGCTGAAGGTCCAAACTGCAGTTTCAATGCAGCTTCAAAGGGCTCTACAAGATCTGTCATTTTCTAAAGACAAATAAAAAATTGCATACTTTTTAACCACAGATGCTTATCTTCCACTAGCTCTGCAATGCACATGCATGTCTTCAAGCATTCCATAATTGCATTGTACTTCACACGTGTGTGATTATGTAATGCGTGAGATCGAGCTATTGCAAGATGTGCATTTGTGATACATAAATGTAATTTATTTTTAGAAAATGACTGTTTTGCTAGATAAGACTCCACAGCTGGGATTATGTAGAGCCCTTTGAAACTGCAATTTAGACATTCAACCCTTTGGCTACCATTTAAGTCCACTACATGGAAAAAAAAATCCTGGAATGTTTTCCTCAAAAACCAGACATAAACATCCTGGATGACATTGGGGTGAGTAAATTATCAGGAAATTTTTATTCTGGAAGTGAAATAATCGTTTAAAATTGGTATGATTTTGAAGGAAGTCTCTTACACTAACCAATTTTGCATTTATTTGAATAAAAATACAGTAAAAACAGTAATATTGTGAAATATTATTACAATTTCAAATGTTTTTGTTTTAACATGCAATTTGTTCCTGGGATGGCAAAGCTAAATTTTCAGCAGCCAGTACACTAGTCTTCAGAGTCACATAATCCTCCAGAAATCATTTTAATATGCTGATTTGATACTTATTATGAATGTTGCAAATATTGATAAATTGATGATCTTTGATCATTAGAAAGTTCAGAACAACATCATCTGACCCCAAGCTTTTCAGAGGTATTGTTTATCAAGATACACTGTACGTAATTCTAGCTTAACAAAAACAGTGTCTTCTAAAATGTATTTATCCAAGGCAGCACTGCTTGATCAGATGTTTCACCGTTGGTTACAGTGGAATTCAGGTTAAAGGAAAAAAGATAAACAATCAGATGCATGTTTGAAGCCAACAAACATCCTGTTCTCCAACTGATTTGATAGATCAAGTATCCGTTTCCAAGCATTAGAATGGTAAAAACCCTGAAACCGAAGCCTGTGGATCCCATAACCGGCTCAGCCCCCGGCCCTCTACCTGAGCTAGGCTACTGGTGAGAAGGTAACTGATACACCCCCAGCACGTAGAGAAAGACTGCGAACGGCTGCATCTGATGCTTCAACAGCCTCCCTTCACTAATTAGATCTCTATTGTTGGGACAGGTCAACTTAATTTTTGACGTCTAGTGGCGCCCCGAGTCTCTCGCATCAATATAGGAGCAATGAATTGCTGATTTATTTATGTCCATGTTGAGCTTATATTACTACATTAGATCTATGGAAAAGTGTGAGCAGGGTGATTGGAAACAATGTAATTAATTCTGTGAAATCTCTGATACGGTATTTAATACTTAATTGGCTTCAATTGGTTTTGAACCTGTTGACTTAGCAAAAAAACGTAGCTTTAAGTCCTGGCTCTGGCTTTACTTAGTGTAAAATTAATATGAAACATTGAGATTTATAATCAAGAATGCTTTATGGTTCCATTCCAACTTGGAAAACTGGAAAAAGGTTTTTTTTTTTTAATTATCTGACAAAATGAAAAAGTATTTGCAGGTTCAACCATGGAAATCAGCTTGTATTGTCATAAGTTTGTCAGTATGCAGCTGGGTAAATATAATCCATAGAGGTTTGTGTAACATAAATTTATGGCCTATACCCTATACATGTTTATTTAGCAGAAATTAATATTCAGATCCTCCAGAATTTGTTCATATGGATTTTAGCTCAAACATTCAGTATTAGCTTGTTAAACGTGTTTTATCAGCTAAGCAAGGTATGTTGGAAGACATCCAAGGCAAAAAATGTACACTTCTTGAATAGGAACAGCAAAAACAGCTGCTATTTCAACCGCCCGTTAACGCAGATGGACATCTTCAAAAAAGAAACGAAAGAATGCACAGTTGTGAGATATAGTAAATCACCAGAACAGCAGTTTCCCCTGTGGACTGATCCATCAATTTTCTGCTCTAAATGTGGAATTAATTCCTTTTCCTACGTGGTTCAGTTGTTGTGCCCGCCCCGACAGCACTACCATGTTCGCCCTTGAAAAATTTATGACTTAAATTGAGCAGCATCTTATTTACCACGTGAAACAAGAAGGCTGAGAGGCCACTGAGGTGCATGGCACACAAAAGCTTCTTAGAAAGTAGGTGCTACTTGACACCCTAAAAGTTACTGGTCTGATTTTCATCAGACGCTCTTGATGTGAATGGACATGTCAGTCAAAACAAATCAATCATGAAAGAAATGGATGCAGGACAACTAAGAGAACTGACCTTTTGAGGCAAGAAATGAATCTGGACGAGAGCTTTTTTTTTTCTGAGTTTGTCTATGTGACACTTCACTGCAAGGTCTTTAACCCCCAGACCAGTTTTAAACATTCATGGTGTGATGTTACATCCAAACCATGTGTGACAACCTTTGATCCTTTCTCATAATTATGTCTGTTCTTGTTATTATTTATAACAGCATAATTCAATATGGTTGACAAAACTGGTATAGTAACATGTACCTCATATTTTTTTGTAGAATAGCATCCAAGGAATGCTTTTATTCTGCAATTCTTCTTTTTTTTTTAAAGTTTACTTTACATACAGTAATGCATCCACTGTAATTTGCACTGTATGTATTTGTTGACAGGACAATTCAGTGGGAATTTTCATTAATTACGGTGAATATTGATATTTAAAATAAAATGATAATGCTGTGTGTTAAAGGTTTAAATTTATTTTTAATTACACTGACCAAAATTATAACATAATAAATAACATTTATTAAAACAAACTAACAAACAATCAAATATAATTTTCTAACTTAGTTAAAATATATAAAAAAAAATATTAATCAAAATAAAATCATACAATTTTATTAAATTAAAAGAATAAATTAAATCCATTAAAACAAACAAATAAATCTATTTCGATCTCTAGATCTCTAACTTACTTATAACATGTTGAAACATGTTTTTATTAAGCAAATAAATATTTAGTAATTTTTATTAAGACATATTTTATAATTATTTTATTAAAATTAATATAATACAATTTATTAAAACAAACAAATAAATAAATAGACAAATGGATGGATAGTTGGTTAATTATTATATACTTTTGAAGTAAAAATGAAAAATTAGTATACATAAAAAAATATCATCCTTTGTCATTTAATAATTAATGCATCAGAGGGTTAACCCTTATGTATTTGACTATGAAATATCTTTTAAATTGATTTTAATAGCTATAGTAGACATTATTTCTGACTTTCAGTTCAAAAAGGATTGTTCAAAATGCCCCTAAGGTGAACAGTGGCAAAACAAACACCACCATTCGTTTTTTGTTGTTCATCAATAATTTTCAATAATTTTCCACAATCAAGATGCATGAAATTCCAAATAATGCCAGTGAAAGACAACTTAAAGAACAATTACTAAACCTAAATAATCAACATTCTCTCCCAAAGTAAGAAATAAGCCTTACATTTCTCTCCACAGAGCGAAGGTATCTGGCACACTCAAAGTGGCCGTTGTATTCAGCCAAATCAGAAGCCGTGAACCCATCTACATCTCTTTCCTTTGGGTTGATCTGGTGACCCAGGAGGATTCGACAGCACTGGGAAATCATTTTTGATTTGATTATTACGATTTAAAGCCATAATTAATTCACTCATTTCCATTTTAAACACTCAAATTCTAATTCAACCCACCTCTATCTCCCCATTCTCTGCAGCATCATGTAGAGGAGTACCACCCCAATAATCCCTCTTGACCTTTGATCCCATCTGTAACAACCTCTCCAAGATGCTACGATGCCCCCCACTGGCGGCAAAGTGTAAAGCAGTCGCCCCTTCATTATCTTGACTAGACAGGCTGACGTCTGTGAAGGACACCTGAAGTAGTCCAGACAAGTATTGCACACTTGTAAACATGATACCAAAGTGTATATGTGTGGAGGTGAATGTATAACCCACCAGCCATACCACCAGCGCATGATGGCCCATGTGAGCTGCAGCATGCAGTGTCGTCATGCCATCTTGGGCTCTTATATGCACGTCAGCTCCACAGTCTTTCACCAGATACTCCACAACATGTAGATGTCCCTCCTGGCAGGCCAGATACAGCGGCGTGGCACCCATATTAGTCTGTCGATTAACACACCTGAGAAAAGGTCCAGTTGGATGATTAGTCAAGTGGGTTTTTGAAGACTGATAAAAATTTCAAACTAAAAGAAATTTCTGAGTAAAACCCCTCTTCTGCTATTAGTATTCTCAGGGTCAGAAATGAACTTTTCCATTGAGGGGCTATTTTTGCCTCCTTGAATTGATTTCCAGGGGCATTTTTATATTGGTTAGGGTGATTTTTATAATCACCTTATTATCACAATCACCATACCATGTTGTCTTTAATGTCAAACACTTGAATTTACCCAGTTACTTTAAATTATATTTTAAACTGTTTAAAACTGTATCTAAATTATAGCTACATGTAAAAAGCAGGAGCTCATAGGGCTGCAATATTACAACAAAAATCATAATTGTTAGAATAGCCAAGGATCAGCAAACTCCATGTAAAACTGATCGGGAAGACCAAACCGTAAGTTGTAGAGACTTGAAACTGGGCCTGACAGGGGCGTTACAGCGATTAAAAGTACGAAGTCGCTCTTAACTCCTTAAGGTCGTTAAGGTTAGGGGAAGGCAAAATTTTCGGTACTTTGCATTTTTTTAAAAAAACCTTTTGCGAACGAGTCCTGGGTTTTTCGCCTGATTGGAACCAGAGCATGTGAGCGGAGTGGAGTGGAGTGGTGTAATTTTGAATGGAGGGAGGAGTGGATTTTTTCACATTTTCTGATTGGAACCAAACCAGTGCAGGAAGATTCCCTGGAGAGTGAATATCAATAACTATCAAAAAAAGTTGAAATTTCTATCCTCCGTCGCAAAAGGATGGCAAAACATTTGAAAGGGGCAGGGCTGCCTTTATTAAAACTTTTGAACGGATTGAGATAACTTCGCCAAACTCCCAACATTCATGTAAGAGCTGAATATTCCAAGTATGTACAACTGCAGACCGGAGATCGCCAAAATGGGGCAGAAACTCCAAAAGTGGGCAGAACCTCCAAAATGGGGCGGGGTCTCATCACGCAAAAAATTTCCCCATTGGCTCTGGCTTCAGCCTATTGTTATCGACTTACATTTCAAAACTAAACTTTATAAATTAAACATTGTTCGTAGTTAATCTCAAATAAAATAAACTATGCTATATAAATAAATATGCTCAGTGAGAGCAGAGCCCCAAAGCTTGTAGCCAGTGGTTAATGATATAAACGGGAATCACCCACAAGCTCTCCCGCAAGCCGTCCCAGTGAAGCGCAGGGGAAAGGTTTTATGCTATCACTTTATTTTAAGCAACAGGGATGTCCCGGGTCTTGAAATTCGCAGGGTAAGAAAAGGGTAGTGATGTTGGATGTAACTAAAAAGGTCCAATTTTCTGGTGAGGTCTGGTTGGGGAGTTACAGAACGGCCTGACGATCTCATGATCGCATAAACTTATTAACTGTTTATCTACCACGCTATTCAAGGGTAAGGTGTGGGATAGGTTTAGGGGTTAGCATTTGTGTAGCATAGTGTAGGAAATCAACACTGTGATTGACAACCAATAAAATCTTTAAAATCAGTTGTGGGGTGGAGTTTGCGCTTAAGTGGATTAGGGGGGAAAATTGCGCATGCGTGTCATGTGCCTGTGTGTCAAAGGGAGGAAGCCACACCCTATTTTGAAGCAGCCACCCCCTTTTTGGAGTTCCCACTCCCATTTGGAGATCTCCAGGCTGCAGTTATGCCCCTCTCTAAAAAATATTGCATTAAAAAAAATTGCAGAGCTTGGCCACTTGGTGGCACTGTTGGTGGGGGGGGGGAAACAACAACAACATAAAAATGGACCCTTACCAATTTGAACGCATTTTTTCACACATGCAAGATATTCTAATTGATAGACCTCCTCTTTGCCTCTAGAACTACTGCAGTCAATCACACCGTTTGTTAAATGGCTGACAAAATGTAAAAAACCTACTTTTTCGAACCAGTCCTAGGTTTTTCGCTCAGTATGGAAAAAACACTGCAGTGCAATTCTCTGGATTCTCTAGGTCAATAATTATAAAAAAAAAAAATGTTGAAATGTACCCTTTGGGAAACTATAACAGGGTCGTTTACAAAAGGGGCCTGTCCAAAAATGCCCAAAAGCCCATAAAGCCTAAACCAAAACTCAACACTTCACGGAACCTGGTGAGCACAAGTCATAACCCTGTTGAAAAAAAAAACAGTATATGCTGGTTAGGTAGGTTTTGATGCTGGGATGCTGGTTTTAGCTGGTTTACGCTGGACCAGCCAAAACCAGCATCCCAGCATCAAAACCTATTCAACAGGGAAATGTTTAAAAAAAAAAAAAAAAAAAAACCTTCTATGGCAAATTATCTGCCAAAAAAGATTTTTAAAATAGCTGATTTAGGTGATTACAGGCTTGCTAAATAATATGTATTTTTTTATATATATATATGCTTAAATACCTTAAGGTGCTTGACCCTGGTATCCACTGCTTGCAGCTATATTCTTAGTAATAATGATTATTAATATTGATATAAAAAAAGGTATAGAAAAGTTTTTGTTTTGTGTCTGCATTGTGGGCATGTCACATTCTGGCTTCTTATAATTCTTGGTTATAAGGCTTAACGCTACACAAAACATTTTAATTTTACAGATTTAATTTTAATCGTGACAGCCGTTATACACTGTTTAATCGTGCAGGGGCATTTTTTTTTGCCCTTTTTTACTTGAATTTATAAGGCATTTTTGTTTATTTTGGTGGCCTTTGTTAATTTCTGACCCTGAGTATTCCCATGTCCTTATCTGTGCATTTCCTCTTCAATTAACCTCTGTTACTGGTCGTCTTGGCCTGTGTGACCAACAACATTAGATTCACTAACTGGATTTGATCCTTGCGCTAAAGGATTCAAACATATGCTAAAGGCATCATGATATATAAGGTCTGGTAAATCAACTATTTTACCTAAGGATAAATAGAGCAAATGATTGTGTCAATGTCCACCACTGTTAAACCAATTACTGCCTGGATATTAATCACTGGAGGCTAATTTAAAGTTCATGGGATTGTATGGAGCTATTCAGTTACGACATCCATTTGTAGACCAGCTCGGAAAAGGAAATTCGCTATAGGCTCCCTATAGTTTTATAGTTTTCAGTGGGTTTAGCAGTTTTTTGTTTTGTTTTTTTTTTTAAAAAAAAACTTACATTTAACATAAAGTTTGGGGTTTTTAATGCTTGTTAAAACATGACAAAACGTGACAAAATTACCAGCGAAATGCACAAGTTTATAATCTTTTCATAAATAAATAATTATTTGTAAGGGTTTTTTTTAATGTTTGTTAAAACATGACAAAACGTGACAAAATTACCAGCGAAGTTTATAATCTTTTCATAAATAAATAATTATTAAATAGTAAATATTTTTAACATTATTAAAACTACATACTAAGTGACTGATACCATCTTTGTCATGGAAAACCTATTGAGTGAGTTCGCAGCTTTGTTTGCTTAAATTTATTTTCAAGATCTGAGGTAAATTATCTATTGTTGCTTACAGTATGGCTATAAATGTTGCGCAATATGATATTCAAACTCACATTAAACACTTTTAACATTGAATAAAACACATAATCAGTACACTCGCTCAATTACATTTGCTGAAAGCACATACTTTGTGGTCAAAATGAGCCTAAAATGCAAAATAATAAGCCTGATTAGGGATAGAAAAGATAACAATATTTTTAAAATTTGTAATTATTGTACTCACAGTTGTGGGTATGTTAAATACATTTTGAAAATAACACATTTGTTAAATACAGTTTTATTTATCATATGTTCTCATATTTATTCTTTTATCTAAGGCCATGATTTTATAAAACTACTGTTATGATGTTTACTATTTGCAATAGTTGCTATTTACTACTGTATTAAAAAACTACAGTAAGTTTAATCCTCAAACATCACTGTAATGATCAGTTATGATATTAATAGGCCTATATGGAACCCACAACAATTAAAAAAAACAAAAACATATTGTCCCCGTAAAGTGAGTTTTCAGTGATACTTTGACCACTGAACTAGGAAATGTCCCCAGTTTTCTATTAAAACAAATCTGGTCTTTTAGACCAGACCCAAAGGTCTTTTATTTCTTATTTGGTAACTTGTCTACTACAAACCTCATTTTAATCCTAAATTAGTAAAAGTTTTATTCTAAAAGCGCTTCTTTAGTCACAATGGCTGTGGAACCCCGTGCCGATCTCTTGACGTGTTAAGGGTTCAGTACTTAAGGTTCAGTCACAGTGAGATGCAGCTCTGACAGTTCACTTCCAGTAGTGACATGTGACAGACAGGGTGCATCTATTATACACCAGCTCCCTGACTCTCACATGGGATCTTCTAACCCCTAAGGTTAATATATGCATTCCCCTGGCTATAAGTTAAGTTTAACTTATCCTATACACATCTCCGTGTATCAGTTTCAGATGTGGTAATGCTATACATGCAACGTGAATCTGTACATGCGTGAGAGAAAAGGAGAACAGGATGCAGGATTGACAGACTTAGTGAATTAGTGAATTAGTTTGATGGGTTTCATTAGATCACTACAGCTCAATTCCTATTCCTGCATCCCTTTAATTCCACACAAAAGCTACAGTAACTGAGCAATTTGAGGAAAATCAAAAACCTGTATCTAGCAAAATGAAACTAATGAGGAAGCACATGCATGTTGCTTTGGTTTCAGGGGCGCATTTTGTGTGCCCTCATTCTGGTGAGTAGATCAGAACGTGCCACACTTTCATGTCACATGTTCACTTCCTGTTAATGTTTAATGCATTTCAAGTCATCTAAAACGTGGTTTAGTTAGAGTTAACTACAATAACCCTGGCTTACACAAAGTCACTGGATCTGTTTTAAAAAGACACTCATTTTAAGCCACTCACTATACTCAAAACAAATAACTCGAGACGTGTGACCCACAAAACCAGTGACCCAAAACTGTTTGTCACATTCTTCTTTTCATCCACCTCTGCTACATGAGATTAATCTCTGTCATTACTACGTGTCTGAGCTTGTAACACTGTACCCTGGAGCTTGACCAATCAGCAGCTTCAAACAGGTGAGGTCACCCTTGGCTGCAGCATAGTGGGCAGGAAGAGCACCGCAGTTTGTTTCCACCTCTGCCCCAATCCCATGAGACAGCAGCCAGTGGACAGCTTCTACCCTCCCAAACCGTGCAGCGAGATGAAGAGGTGTGGCCCCACCAGAATCCTGATCCTAAATACATGCAAAAAATGAAAAATACTTATAAACAACAATTCTTTATTTAATGATTTTTTTTCTTTGTACACTTGGGGCCAGATTTACTGAAAGATTTACAAAAGATTGCCCCTAATGCATTGACTGTTTTGTTTGGCCTTCTCACAGCTTCAGTTGTATCACCCACAATGCGCTTGGCCTTTACCACTTTGTTAGCTAGGCGTGCCATCCTCCCTAAATGGAAATGTGCCTCTCCCCCTTCACATGGGGAGTGGATTCAAGAGGTATTGCAATGCATCCACCTTGAGAAAATCAGATACTCTTCCAAAGGATCATTGAGATCTTTTTATAAAATATGGAACCCCATACCGGGCACTATTGGGAATCTAAATGTAACATCTGGACCTTCTCTTTAGAGACTTAGTACGGGACCATTTGACTAGACCTTAATTTTATTTATTTATTTATGTATGTATTTATTTGATTTGTGTGTGGCCTTTGGGAAGGGTTGCGGGTGGGGTTTTGTTGCTGTTGATTTGTCTTGTTTCTCGTTTTTTCTCATATCAGACATCCCGTTTCATTTTGTAACTGAGGAAATACACTTCATATGTCTGCAAAACTTAATCAAAAATTTGAAGAAGATTTACAAAAGATGGTTTGCGCTGGCGCAAGCTGTTAGCAAATCTGGCCCAAACAGTGTTGGGTAGTAACGCAGGTTACTTAATCAGATTACTTTTTTCCCAGTAACTAGTAAAGTAACACATTACTTTTGAATTTACATGAAAATTTGGGTTTACCTATCCTAGGTACATATATTCACTGACACGTCTGTGGCCTTTACAGTTGCCAAAAAATGTAACATTTGGGGTTTGTTATTAAAAATAAATAAGCAAGCCCATCTCAGGTCACAAACAGTAACACAAAAGTAACATAATGGATTCCTTTTTTGTTTGTTTTGTGTTGTTTTTGTCTTGCTTTTTGTTTCATTTTGTGTTTGTCTTTAGTTATTTCTGTTGTGTTTTGTTTTTGTTTTGCTTTATTTCATTTTGTTTTTGTCTTGCTTTTTGTTTAGTTTAGTTTAGTTGTTTTTTGTCATGTTTTATTTTTTGTTTTGTTTCGCTTTGTTTTGTTTTTGTCTTGCGTTTTGTTTTGCCTTTTGTTTTTGTTTTGTTTTGTTGCTTCCACAAAAAAAATAAAAAAGGTAATTGGATGTTTTTATTTCGCAATTCAGACAATTTTGCAATTCAGAAATGCAATTAAGTTTTTTTTTGTTTTGTTTTGTTTTTGTTTTGCCTTGTGTCATTTGTTAACAAATGACAAAGGTGTCATTTGTTAACATTAATTAATGTGCTAACTAACATGCATCAACTCTATTTATTAATCTTGGTTAATGTTAGTTGATAAAAATACAGTTGTTCATTGTTTGTTCACAGTGCATTAACAAATGTTAACAAACACAACTTGAGATTTTAATAATGCATTAGTAAATGTTAACTAATGAACCTTACTGTAAATCATTACTGAGTTCATTTCTAAAATCCTGACATATGTTTTAAAATAGATTTTTATCGCCAGTTCATTTGGTGATTGTCATTATATGATGATCCAAACTTTTTTAACCACACTACAAAAGATCAATTTAACAAATACAGTTTGACTAAACTAAAGGAAAAAGTATTATTTATTTATTATTATTATTATTATTATTATTATTATTATTATTATTATTATTTAATGTGACAAGAACGAACCACTTAAAGGGGTCATCAGATGCCCATTTTCCACAAGTTGATATGATTCTTTAGGGTCTTAATGAAAAGTCTCTAATATACTTTGATTAAAATTTTTTAATGGTTTTGTAAAACAACACCCTTTTTACCATGTCAAAATGAGCTCCGCAAAAATCATCTCATTCTAAGGGGTTCTTCCTTTAAATGAAAATGAGCTCTGCTCGCCCCGCCCCTCTCTTCTCTCTGTGGAATGACGATCTTGTTTACTTTAGCCGCATTTAGCCACTAAACTTCCTAACTACCACGTTATAAGGAAAGGCGATCGCAAAGATTCATAAAAAACGCTTATACACACTTCTGCTGTAAGTGAAGCTGGATCATGAATGATTCGCACAAAAATAGAAGGGAGGGATAGAGGGATATATGTAGATCGGGAGGCGCATTCCATTCACAAACAAACGTAATCCAATACATCTTTAGCGGCTCAGATGTCGGGAGTAAATGACGACCACTACGTTCATTATTACATCCAGCAACACAACACCTCAATCGCTCAATCTGAGATATTCTTGTCTAACTTACATTCCTGCTTCGGCATCGAAACAAGGAAAGTTACTGGACTGTGACAGCTGGTCTGAGGTAAGAGCTCATGTCAATCAACTATCGTGGGAGCGGCCTCTGTCGCCTGACATCTGAGAACGGCTCGATTTGAAAAAGGGGATATAATTTTTACAGATTAATTAAAAACCACTGCGTGGATTTTTATCATTATAGGGTAGATGTGTACATATACTGCCAACACACATTAATGTTCAAACAACATGAAAAAGTGAAGTTTGCATCCAATGACCCCTTTAAATCATGAGCCAACAGTTTGATAAAGAACTGTCATTGAGTCATAAGCTGAAAGAACATTCAATTTGATAGAGGTCATTTCATGATGTCACCATAACACTATCATAGCAACCATGTGTATTGTCCATTCTACTATAAATCTATTGCGACTGACACAGACCCCGTTCCTCAACGGGCCATCACTCCTCTACTCTGCCAGTGTGATCAAATTAGTGTAGCCATCTTTATTTAATCAGACCAAGGAAATGTTCATTAATAATTCAACCGCATACAACTTTGACCTCACCTTGGCAAGCACAGGCTTAAAAAAAAAAAAAAAAAAAAAAAACTCTGATGAACTCCCAGGAAGACCACCAACCAAGAATATTGTTATCACTTTAGTCCATGATAACAAGGCACTTAAAACATCTAGTTTAATACAGCACAGCTGGCCATAAATTAGATCAAGAGGTTGTCGATGTTAAAAGAGCCGGTTTGCATTAGTGTGAGATCAGGGAGGTGCGGGGGGGGTCTCGGAGGAGCAGTATGACCTGTACTTCCCTGGTAAACAAACAGTGTTAACGGTTAGATTGAGCCCCCTCTAACCCATCTGCTCGTGATTACAGTGGTCATGCAATACTACTGAGCAAAGAGTAAACAGAGCAAGCGAAAGTGATGTAATCACACCATTCACACCGTTCTGCGTTCACACCGTTCGTGCAGCGGGTGAACTACTTATTATGTAAGATGCAATATTTGAAGCAGGTGTTGTTTAGCTGTGATATTTAGAAATTTGCTTTCTCTGTAACCACACCATGCACTGGTGTCATTTGTTAACATTGGTTAATATATTAACTAACATGAACGATCAACGAACACCACATTTATTATGCTATTTATTCATCTTTGCTACTGTTAGTTAATAAAAACAGTCATTGTTTGTTCATGTACGTTCACAGTGCATTCATTCATTTTAACAAACACAGCCTGAGGTTTTAATAATGCATTAATGATTAATAAATGCTGGAGAAATATTGTTGATTTTTAGTTCATGTTAACTAATGCACCTTATTGTAAAGTGTTACCATTTTATATTATGGTAGGTAGTTTACATTATGCATATTGTCTGAGATGTATTTTGTTAGGAGAAAAGAGTGATAATGTCCGCAATACACCTAATGGCATCTATGGGTAAATCTAAATAGGCCAAAAAATGAAAATTGTGTTATTGTTTATTAATTAAAACTGTATGACTTTGTCTTCTGAAACACTCAAATGTAAAAATCTCTTTTTTTTTAATAAGTCTTACCATAGCTGAATTTATTTGATCAAAAATACAATAAAAACAGTAGCTTCAGAAGATCTACAGAGAAGTGGTCACCATCCAAACTGACAGAGGCTGAGAAGAGAAGAGAAGAGAAGAGAAGAGAAGAGAAGAGAAGAGAAGAGAAGAGAAGAGAAGAGAAGAGAAGAGAAGAGAAGAGAAGGACAGACATGCAAATGCAGATTCAAAGCTGGTCGTATCTTACCCAAAATTATCTCAGGCTATAATCACTGCCAAAGGTGTTTCAACTAAGCACTGAGTTAAAAAAAAAAACTCAGTTTCTCCGTTCTAATGAATTTGCAAAGTTATCACCCAGATAGCACACACACATCTACCATGCCTGTTAAAGAGTACTTGTTCTGGAAAGCACCTGCTGTGTACAAATATCTAACAGATGTCAATTTAACATATATTCTAAATCATAAACACATCTTCAAGACATCTAATAGACGTCTATTGGACATCTGATAGGAAATGTTAGATCTATTGCAAATGAGCAAAAACATCTTCCAGATGTAAACGCAGACGTCAAATAGACATCTCCACGATGTATGTGTGCTATCAGGGCACAGATCTATGTTTTTGCTTTGTCATTATGGTGTATTAAGTGTAGATTGATGAGGGGAAAAAGTAATTTAAAGCAGCTTAAGACAGGGCTGCACCATTACCAAATGTGTAAAAGAAAAAAAAGAAAGAAAGAAAGAATGGGGTCTGAATACATTTGCAAACCTCTGCTTGTAGTGGCAGACAGTGGCATTTCTAGGATGTGAAAACATCTGGGGCTAGTAGTGGTGGATGGGAGCTCACATCATAATTACGCAAGATTTTGTTAGACACAGGTGGGTGAACCTGGATCCTTCTAAGGAGGTCCAGGGGACATGCCCCCCAGGAGAAAATTTGATATATTTTAAAGGTAAATTCATTAATCTGGTGCACTTTAAGAGTTCAAAAATAAGAGCTATAAGTTAACGCATGTTCATTGTGCAAACTGAACAAAGAAAAAAGGTTGATGACCTGACTCACCCCTCTTCTGATACTCTGAAAACATTGGATCATGAACTCATCGTGTGAGCAAAGTCATATTGTGTTTTCGATTTTAGTTAATTTGACAGATACTTTGCCAAAGCAGTGGCACAAAACAACAGTTACACTATGAAAAAATAGTAAATCGTAATCACTGCAAATAACAAACGTATCAAAATATTATCACAAAATTTTAACTTCACAAAAATATATTACACAAATAAAATAGTACAGAAAAAAACATTTATTTGCATGCAAAAATAAGGCCCTATTTTTTTTTTTTTTTTGTTAAAATTTTTCTGGACTCCTTTTTAATGGGTAACTGTAATTTTATTAATAAAAAACATGTCTAATTAATTAAAACAATGAAACTTATACAATTTAACGCCAAGTTAAGTTATGTTCAGGGTCCTATGAAGTGTTTTATTTTTTATTGTTACCAGATTTGTTTTACCATGTCTATTTATTTAAATGCATACAACAACTTTTATTTACTTCTACAACAGCCTTCTCTGTTGTGTATTTAAATTTTTCTGGTTATGAAATAAAGGCATAAAATATTAATTAATATCTTTTAATTCATGGAAATTAAATTTTATTTTTGGCAAATAAAGGGGTTGCACTAATAAAATTTTAAAGATGAAATAAATATTGTGTAACAAAGTCAACAGTAGTAGTAGTTTTACTGTAGGTACATACATTCTACTGAATGATAGTAATATATTTCTGCCACAATGTCTACAAGCTATTATTTTGACGGGTTTAAGTGAATACCTTTATATTTCCTTGAGTATATAACCGTGGTTTACTCAAATGAAACAGTAAAGTTCTCACAAATTACTCTCAGAGCAGTTCTGGAGATGTTGTTCATGCATTTTTTATGGCAGACGCTGAAATCACCGCGAGCATCACCGGCGCTTGTTTGTAGTAAAGGAAACGGCGCCTGCATCTGCACCGTGGGGAAAGTTACTTTTAAAAGTAATGCATTACAATTTTGCATTACTCCCTGAAAAAGTAATTAATTTAGTTACTTTTTATGGAAAGTAATGCGCTACATTACTTTTGTGTTACTTTTTAAATCTGGGAAAGGGTTGCTTCTTTGTTTTTAATATAAAACAATTCTAATGTAAAAGCCCTTCTACACCAAAAGTGAAATGAATGAATTCACCACAGGCTAAAAGAAAAGTGTTTATGCATGAGATCACTCTTCAGCTATATAAAAAAAATGAAGCACAAATGTTAGTTTATCTAAAGTCATTTTTGCTTATTAGTACGGTTGAATTGCATCATTGAAGGTCAGCAGCAAAGACACTGGTTAATAAAATAGGATTAAATACATAAAGGATATTTGTTTTATTTAACATATCTAATTACTAATTGCATTTCCCCGTTTTTATTCATTTTGAGGAACACTGAATCTGTTTTATGAGTGAGATGAATTAATGCATGTTCACATTTAGTCTAGAATACAGTAACACCATGTTTACTCCCAATTTCCAGACAGGAGACATGTCAATCAATAAATGGGGAAAAAAGTAACTGGCGTTACTTATTTGAAAAAGTAACTCATATTTTCTTAGAAATTCTAAAGTAATGCGTTACTTTACTAGTTACTTAAAAAAGGGATATTATTACGTGACTCGCGTTACATGTAATGCGTTACCCCCAACACTGCAGACAATATTTGCACCTCAGTGTACTGCAGACATTTACAATAGTGGAAAATATTATTTGATCCCCTGCTGGTTTTGTACGTTTGCCCACTAACAAAGAAATGATCAGTCTGTAATTTTAATGGTAGGTTTATTTTAACAGTGAGAGACAGAATGACAACAAAAAGAAAAACGCATTTCAAAAAAGTTATAAATTGGTTTGCATTTTCAGCAGTGAAATCAGCAAGATTTCTGGTTCCCAGGTGTCTTTTAAACAGGTACTCCACTGAAATTAGGAGCACTCTCTTAAAGGAAGTGCTCTTAATCTCAGCTTGTTACTTGTATAAAAGACATCTGTCCACAGAAGCAATCAGTCAATCAGATTCCAAACACTCCACCATGGCTAAGACCAAAGAGCTGTTCAAGGATGTCAGGGACAAGTTTATAGACCTTCACAAGGCCGGAATGGGCTACAAGACCATCGCCAAACAGCTTGGTGAGAAGGTGACAACAACTGGTGTGATTATTCGCAAATGGAAGAAACACTAAATAACTTGCTCCATGCAAGATCTCACCTCGTGGAGTTCATGAGAACAGCAAGGAATCAGCCCAGAACTACACGGGAGGATCTTGTCAATGATCTCAAGGCAACTGGGACCATAGTAACCAAGAAAACAAAACAATTGTTAACACACTACTCTGTGAAGGACTAAAATCCTGTAGTGCCCGCAAGCCCCCCTGCTTAAGAAACCCGTCTGAATGAAAATCTGAATGATTCAGAGGAGAACTGGGTGAAAATGTTGTGGTCAGATGAGACCAAAATCAAGATCTTTGGCATTAACTCAACTCGCTGTGTTTGGAGGACGAGGAATGCTGCCTATGACCCCAAGAACACCATCCCCACCATTAAACATGGAGGTGGAAACATTATGCTTTGGGGGTCAGGGGGACAGGACAACTGCACCACATCAAAGGGATGATGGACAGAGCCACATGCCGTCAAATCTTGGTTAAGAACCTCCTTCCCTCATTGAAAATAAATTGTGGATGGGTATTTCAGCATGACAATAACCCAAAACACAAGGCCAAGGCAGCAAAGCACATTAAGGACCTGGAGTGGCCTAGCCAATCTCCAGACCTTTATCCCATAGAAAATCTGTGGAGGGAGCTGGAGGTTCAACGTCAACCTCAAAACCTTAATGACTTGGAGAGGACCTGCAAAGAGGAGTGGGAAAAAATCTCTCCTGAGATGTGTGAAAACCTGGTGGCCAACTACAAAAAACATCTGACCTCCATGATTGCCAACAAGGGTTTTGGGAAGGGGTCAAATACTTATTTCACTCATCAATTTATAACTTTTTTTAAATGTGTTTTTCTGGATTTTTGTTTTGTTGTTGTTTTTGTTGTTCACTGTTCAAAGAAAGCTACCATTAAAATTATAGACTGACTGTATCTTTGTCAGTGGGCAAACTGATCAAATAGTTTTTTTAGACTTGGTTAATGTTATTAAAATCATAATTGATGTCTTATTGGGACCTTTTTCCTACTAATAGCTGATATGCACTGTGCAAAACAAGAATGGGATTGGAAAAAATATTGATATTAAGAGCTAAATCCAAAATCCTTACTCTCCATGCTACTGTCCCAGCTACTTTGGGGTTGGTTTCTTCCTTTTGTGGTTTATCTAAGCTCGGTTTCTTTTGTAATTTTCTCTTGCTTAACCAGACTGTGGTGAGTGGAGTTATTGCAAACAGAATTTGCCAACAAGACAAGGAGACAGACAGATTTGCACTTAGCGAAAACAGGCACTCTGCTCATTTTAATTATCTTTTCATCACACTGAATGATCAAGTTGCTTCATGAGACTTGGATAATAGAACACAAGTCATACTTGAACTACATTTTTGGTGGTTTTTGTCATTTTTGGAGCTTGACAGTCCTTGGTCACCATCCACTTTGATTATATGGCACAGCATTGTCTTCGGAAAAAAGTAAATCTCCCATTTGAAAAGCAACCCCTTCACTCACCTGTGCATTACATCTTGCAACCTGCACGAGCCACTTTAGTTCCCGGGTGTGACCTGTAGCTGCAGCATCATGGACAGGTGTGGCTCCATTAAGGGCCCTTGTGTCAGCAGCCAGCCCCGCTTCCGTCACCAGAAAGCAAAGGCAGTCCAGCTGACCACAGCGTGCGGCATGGTGCACCAGTCCCGCCCCCTGAGCATCCACAATGTCGCCGGTAAGACATCCAGTTTCAGCGAGCTCCCTGAGACTCCGTAGGTCTCCTTCTCGGGCTGCAGCGATGGCCTTTTGGAGCACCATGTCAACCCTGCCTCTCTGCACATACCCAAGCCGCCTTTGACTGGATCCGGACGCTATCTCGGGCAATTCAACCTACCCCCCACGGCACACATGCACACACACACACAGGGGAAGCCGACACCTAACCGTCTGCCAGCTGGCGGGGTTGGGTGAGCGGAGGAGAGGAGCAGGTCTGGCCCGGTGAGCTGTAAAGGTAATGAAAGACGTCACAATGCACCAGTGCTCATCGTGGCCCAGCCGTTGCCTTTGTGCTCGCTTACCAACCTGCACATGGTTGCCCTCGGGCTCTGGCAGCAGACACCCGAGTAATGAGAGAACTGGCCTCTGAAGACCTACTAAAACTGCTGTGCATGCATGTGGCATGTGATTAGAGATTACAGTGAGCCTCATTTTCATTATTCATTTCTGTCTGAATAGTCAAGAGTGTGTCTGGAAAGTGAACAAGGGATTAGAATAGAGCAGTTTAGACAGAGCATATGAACTTTAATGATTCAGCATCAGGGGAGATCAGATCAGCACTGAGATGTTAAAGAGAGTCCATTTAGAGCATTTAATAATGCTGGTGCAGCTTTGTTGTACCGGTAACAGATATCTCGGTCTCATTCTGAAAGTACATGCTCCATCACATCCCAATGTAACTAAGTGCAGCCGCCAAGTTAAAATGAACAGGTCTCTGTTGTTCCCTGAAAAAGAGGGTATGAACATCTACAACATAATTAAAATAATTCACATAATTAAATTATGAAACCGTTTAAAAACAATGCAACATATCACAGTGTATTAAATACAAAACCAGGAGGGGCAAACTAACCACTAAATACTAAACCAAATAACGAAGAATCCCTGTTAAAAAAACTCTGACCATGACCAAAGCCAACAATCATATGCAAGTAGGAGTGTGCAATAGCTACAAAAAAATGATACATTGATATTTCATGTAATTTTTTTTTTGTAGATCATACACATTGCACACCCTCATATGCAAGCTGCTTATGGTATTTATCATTTACTATTTAGTTAAAATCCCTGAAGTTTCATATATGAAATATGCTTTACCAAACAATATTTATGTTAAACATTTTGTTCTGCTAAACAACAAGCTCTTAGACAGTGTTGGGAAAAGTTACTTTTAAAAGTAATGCATTACAATATTGCGTTACTCCCTTAAAAAAGTAACCAATTACGTTACTTAGTTACTGTTTGTGGGAAGTAATGCGTTACGTTACTTTTGCATTACTTTTTAAATCTGGGCTGGGATTCCTTGTTTGTTTTTAATATAAAAAGTTATATTTTTGGCAAATGTAAAAGCCTGTTTACACCAAAAGCCTCAGGATAAAGGAAAAATAAAATCACGTTTGTACAGTAGAACGCAGAAGAAAGTTCAACACTCTTCAGCAATAAAAAAAGAAGAACAACAAATGTTAGTTTATCTTGAATAATTTTTGCTTATTAGTATGGTTATATTGGATCATCAAAGGTCAGAAGCAAAGACACTGGTTAATAAAATGGGATTAAAAAACAAAGGATATTTAATTATTGCAGGTTTGCGTTATATTCTGAGTTGCACTTAACTTTGTAAATTTATTTTGAGGAATACTGAATCTGTTTTTTTTGTAAGCGAGTGAGATGAATTAATGCATGTTCACATTTATTCTAGAACTAAAGTTACATCTTATTCCCGATTTCTCTCAACATGGGGACAAAAGAGCTTTCAGTCAATAAATGGGAGAAAAAAAAAGTAACTCAGATATTTTCTTGAAGATTAAAAAGTAATGCGTTACTTTACTAGGTACTTGAAAAAAGTAATCTGATTACGTAACTCACGTTACTTGTAACATTGCTCTTAGATCTGGGGCTGGTTGCATAAAAGCTTAAGACTAGTCTTAAAAGTTAGCTAATTTTTTTCTTTAAGACTGGTCATGATTTTTTCATTTCAGTTAGATAAAAATGTAGATTAGTTGAATGCAAAAAAATAGGATTACCCTTTGGCTAAGTTTATGCAACTGGCCCAAGTATAGTGCAACCTGACAATGACCCTGAAGCCTGATCTTTATCCTCATGACACACCATTTAATCTATTTGCAAAGCAAAGAAGATTTATATTAAATATATTCTCCTAAATAAAGAACTCTTATAGATCAATATAGTGCAACCTGAAAATGACCCTGAAACCTGAACTCTATACCCATGACGCACCATCTAATCTATGTGCAAAGCCACATAGCTATAAACTAAAACCTTTCAATAAAATTTGTCCTTTTTGGTTGAAGTTCAATATCCATATATAGGCACACACAATATCCAAGGTGCTAGTTCATCCGCTCCAGTTGCTCTACAGTGTCCCTCAGATCCTCCACGACAATGTCCACATCTTCACGGGACGTACTTCTACCCACACTGATCCTCAAAGCATTAGTAGCCACATCATAGGGAATCCCACAGCTTAGAAGAATATGGGAAGGTCTAAAGAAATGATAGCAGAAAAAAAATCATTAGGGGTTTTTCCACATTCTGTTCTGTCTAGAGTGTTTGGCTACCTTTGTTTTTGAGTGCTTTTATTATTTAATCACTTAAAACTGTACCCTTTGACCACTGAGTATCATTATACAGTTTTACATATACAGTTGTGATCAAAATTTTACATTATTTTACCAAACATAAGAAGGATCATACAACATGCATGTTACTCTTTATGTAGTACTGACCTGAAAAAGATATTTCACAAAACACATTTACGTATCGTTGACAAAAAGAAAATAATAGTTATGTGTAATGGTAATATCATATCTGTATGATCCACAGCTGTTTTTATTTGTTTAGTGATAGTTGTTCATGAGTCCCATTTAAACTGCCTGCTGTTCTTTAGAAAAATCCTTCAGGTCCCACAAATTCTTTGTTTTTCTGGCATCTTTTGCATATTTGAACCCTTTCCAACAATGACTGTATGACTTTGAGATCCATCTTTTCACAGTGAGGACAACTTAGGGACTGAGGGAAATATTTCAGAAGGTTCAAACGCTCACCGATGCTCCAGAAGGAAAAAAATATAACTGTTCAGGACAAACAAGGGAATCATGAACAACTATTACAAACTAGGGTTGGGTCACTAGATGACTGAAACAGTGAAACAGACATCACGATGTTGAGGCAGCATCGTGACCCCATTGACCTGCCCGCCCCCCGCAACTCGCCGCATCCCAATGCCGTGTTCAGAAGGCAATAAATAAAAGATGGGAGGAAAATATATATTTCAATACTTTCTCTCGCAGTTATATTGTTGGGTAATTACTCTGTATATAAATTGCGGGCATCGGGGAGCCACTATTAATATGCATGGCATTTTGAATGCACGGTCGCTTTTTACTTTCACTTTCGAGATTTGCAATCGCATATGTTCTGTGTATACTTAGAGCGGCAGTTCTTACCACACATTTTACAAGATTAGATGTTTGTCAGTGGTGCACAGGATCTGCAAATCATTAGCCATCATCCTCAGTCATCTCTCCTTACTCTGTTTATGTGGTAAGTGAAATTTTATATACTGTAATGTAATATAATTGGCGACCCCTGCAAGCAGCTAACCATGACCCTTTAGTGGCTCGCGTTATTTTATGTGAAATATCTTATTTAGGTCAGTACTAAATAAAAAAAAAAATAGCATACATTTGTATGCTCCCTCTTATTTCTTATATACATGTATAAAGTATTTAGGGGTTCAAGGCGCAGGATTTGACACAACACTGGTGAAAATTCACACCTGCCCTTATACAAAAAACAAAGGATATTGACTTTTCATTGTAAATACAGATGACTTACTGATCTCCTCTGTCTGAGTGGCAGGCAGCACCCACACTGGCCAACAACCTCCTACAGGTGGAAAGCACTCTACGCCCTGCAGCAGGGGGGATGAGTCTCATCAATTATTCACAAAAGCTCTTGTGTTTTACAAATCTGCAGGGTCAAGACCTGACCCAGTTTTGACCAACATATATATAAAGACAAACAAACAAATAAAGACGTCACCGATATTATATTAAATTTAATTTAACCAAAATTAAATATACCATATCTGTGAAGAATTTTTAATCTAAGGTTTGGTCATGAAACTTCGATTATGAAACTTTGATTGGTTTCGTTTCATATCATGTACTGTCAAAGACTAAGTGCAAAATTAGAAAATGGCCATTGACTCACCTTGAAGTCCCCTTCCCAAAATGGATACGTTGCATGTGTTGGGCAAAATGCCAGAGCCAGGAAAATGGCTGTTAAAATGAATCTTATCTCTTCCAAAGACATCCTAAAGTAAAAATGCAATAAAAATAAGAAAAAATAAATACAAAAATAATCTCAATATAAATATAGGCTACATTAATGCCCACTGAAATATTTGTACTAGTCAGTATAATAAGGTAGAAAGAGGACTTACAAGCAGCCTTTGCTCTAAATAACATCGGATGTCCAGGAAATGGGCTTCATACTCTGCTAGATTTGAGCTTACCAATTCTGCAGCCTTTTCAAAAAAAAAAAAATACAAGTTGTACAGTACAAACCAGAGGTCGCGTTAACCGAAAATTGTCCGTCATTGACAGAATTTTTTTTTTTTATCATTGACGGAAAAATCTGAAGGCTGTCCGTCATTTTAACAGATTGATCTATTGTAAAATTGTAGCTATAATTCCCACCCCTGTGGTGGCGAGTGCGCTCCAGTCTGGCAGCAGAGCAATGGATCCAAAGCAAAAACAAAACTGTCACGAATGTTCTCCTATGCATTTGATTATGCACAGACAAGTACACAGAAGCTACAACGATCTATCATGCCACATTTAAGAGCGCCAAAACGGTATTTATTGCTTGAATTTCCTATCGAAATGGACAGAATATGAAATCTGAGAATTTGTTCTATATCAAAAGTGACACAAAGCCTAGCCTATTGCTATTTATTGGAAGGAAGACGCACTAAGTACTGTTTATTCATCAACTGAAAACAGCATAGACCAAAAGATCGACTGGGATTTAAGAATCGATATTGGTTCATTAAAATGAGAATCTATTAAAATCGAGAAATCAATTCGTTTTTTGTTTACCCAGCCCTAGCGTATTTTGTTGCTTTTAAACACTGGGCTGTCGTCCTTTAGGTTCATGATTAAAAATGAAAATGTGAACAAAATAAAAGCAATTAAATGTGTTATTCTAATTAAAATATGAGAATTAAAATGACTATAGATTATGACAGAATTCTTACGACCCCTGTCTGTCAAAATGACGGACAATGTTACAGTCTAGCGCAACCTCTGGTACAAACATAGGCAACTTAGCACTAAATAAATTATGCTTATGATACATAGTGGGTTTTACCTTTCCCAGACCAGCAATCATTGCTGTGTTCTCAGTTCTGAGAAAAAAAGAGATAACAACAGCACTGATTTCAGAGTCGGTAATATACATCTTTTAATTCTGTTCAATAATTCATCACCCATAACGAAACCCATCTCACAATAAACCATGTCATACCCTGGTCTGAAGTTGCGCTCTTGCCCTCCTCCAAAAAACAGAGGGTAAACCGGAGTTGTGGTTCCAGGATCATTTGCAAACAAAGCTCCAATTCGAGGGCCATAAAACTGAAACACACCATCAACAGGATTGCAATCTCTAATTTTCTTCACTTAGAGAGATATGATATATCAACAGCGTCTCTTGTTACTTACCTTGTGTCCTACAATGGTAATATAGTCTACTCCCAGCTCACGTGCATCCACTCGTATCTTTCCGATAGCCTGTGCTGCATCAGTGTGCAGGAGGATTCTGGGAGCTGAAGCTGACCTCTGTTTGTTTACTTCCCTCACCCTCTGACAAATATCCTTAATTGGCTGTTGAAAGAGAATCCAAGTGGTTACTGGGTGTGTTACTGTGAGTGTTTATGCTAAATCATGGCTGAAAAAACTAATGTATTTTTATTGGCAGAGCAAAAATTAACTAGCCACGCTGTGTCTACAATGCAAGTTAATCTATACTAACATCATGTTTATAAAATGTCGTATAAAAGCATTATCACACTCCCATTAAGCCTCGTCCCAACTGGCCAAAACATGTGTGATTGTTTAACTATGAAATAGTTCAATACATTATTGGGATTGCTGTCAAAGCAAAATTCTCACCATAATGATGCCTGTCTCATTATTGGCCATCATGATCGACACCAAGCAGGTGGTGGGACGAATCGCTGAAAGGACATCCTCGACCTCCACCCGTGCCGTGACCTTGGAAACGGGCACAAATGTGACATCTACAACGAGAATCCAATCAGGTCCAATCAGAGCACAAAGATCTTTGGTCGTATTTATATTTTAATTCAGATAGCAATAGACAAGCTTTGGATGCAATATTTCTGGTTACAGTAGTAAGCTGAAGTAATGCCCACTTTCTCAAGATAAACCACTAGAGAACAATGAGATTCATGTTTTAGACAGAAAATCCAGGCCTGCTAACCTGCTTTGCCCTCTTTTAACAAGTGTTCAGCTGTGAGTTTGATGGAGTCGTGTTCTACATTGGAGATGATAATATGGGGCAGGGAGCCTTTTCCATTTAGCTGCTTGTTTGTGCTTCCCTCGGCAGAAGTCTTGCTTTTATTGAAGTGCTCCACAGCTGTGTGAAACACTAGATTATTGGCCTGTAAGTCCAGAAGAAAAAGAGAGCTGAATAAAGATAAAGTGTAAGTAAAGGTCCTTTCACACAACTTTCAACAGGGATTCAATACAAGCGACATGCACTTTTAGCACTGACACATGAAGGATTACAGATAGTGTTACAATGTTAAGAGCTGTTCACACCAGCATACAGTGCCTTGCAAAAGTATTCATACCCCTACACTGTTTTTTCACGTTTTGCTGTGTTGCAGCCTTGTGTTAAACTGCTTTAAATGACTTTTTCCCCACATCAATTTACACTCCATACCCCATAATGACAAAGCAGAAAACAGATTTGTGACAACTTTATTAAAAATAAAACATTTAAGTAAGTACATTGCATAAGTATTCATACTCTTAACTCAGTACTTAGTTGAAGCACCTTTACAGCTTCAAGTCTTTTTGGGTATGATGCAACAAGCTTTGCACATCTCCATTTGGCAGTTATCTGCCATTCTTCTCCTTACCATTTCACCTTTCAAGCTCTGTCAGCTTGAATGGAGGCTGGCAGACATTTTCAGGTTTCTCCAGAAATATTTGATTACGTTCAAGCTGAGGCTCTGGCTAGGCCACTCAAGGAAATTCACAGAGCTGTCTATAAGCCACTTTTGCTATGTGCTTAGGCTCATTGTCCTGTTGCCCAGTCTGAGGTTCTAAATGCTCTGGGCTGTTTTTTCATTAAGGCTATCTCAATATTTTGATGCATTGAGCTCTCCTTCTACTCTGATGAGTCCGTAAGTCCCTGCCACTGAAAAACAGCCCCACAGCACAAGGCTGCTACCAGCACACCTTACTTTTGGGCATGTGCTTGTGCTTGGAATTGAGGTTCATCAGACCAGAGAATCTTGTTTCTCATAGTTTGAAGGTACTTTAAGTGCTTTTTTGCAAATTCCAAGTGGGTTTTCATGCATCTTCACTGAGGAGAGGATTGAGTTTGGCCACACTGCCATAAAGACCGGACTGGTGTAGTGCTGCAGTGATGTTTGTCCATCTCTAAGTTTCTTCCACCTGCATATATGATCATAGAGCTTAACTAGAGTGACCATCAGCTTCTTGATCACCAGTATAACCAAGGCCCTTCTCCATCAATTGCTCAGTTTGGCCAGGAGGAGGCCAACTCTAGGAAAAGTTGTAGTTGTTCCAAGCGTCTTACATGCTTCTGTGAACCTTCATTGCAGCAGAATTTTTTTCTGAACTCTTCCCCAAATCTGTGCCTGTTTCTGAGCTCTACAAGCAGTTATTTTGACCTTAGGGCTTGGTTTTTGCTCTAATATGCAGTTTCAGCTGTCAGACCTTTTCTGAGAGGTGTGTGCCTTTCCAAATCACACTCATTCAAAAGAATTTGCCAGTTTCACTCCACTCAAAGTGTAGTAACATCTACAAGCGAAATTAGTGCTCCTTAGCTAAATTTCAAGTGTCCCAGTGTTCACGTGAATACTTATGCAATGGAATAATTTCAGTTTTTTTTATTTCTTATAAACAAACCTGTTTTGTGCTTTGTCATTATGGTTTATGCAGCATCGATTGATGTGAAAAAAAAAGTAATTTAAAGCAATTTAACATAAGGCTGCAACATAAAGTGTGAAAAAAAATGATTTGGCATGACAATGCATATTCACTCTCTGACAGTAGATAAAAAAACAGAAATAACCTGGGTTACTACAGAACACAAAGTGCTACATAACATTCATTTTCTTGACACCTGCTTGTCAGAATTTAAATCAAACCGTATATACATGTTTTCATGTAAACCTGTGAAGAGCAGTGCAGATTAGATTCAGATTCGCTATGGTATCAAGGAACGCCAAATACTAGGGGTGTAACGGTACACAAAGGTCATGGTTCAGCTATTCACCAAGCCGTGGTTTTATGTAACAGCAGCAATTAAGACATTCAAATCAAAGTTTCGCACTGAAATCCGTCTTGGTGTGAACACGCCCTCAGTGTACTAAATTAATACATGTATTAATAAAGTACACATTTTTATCCAATGCAACAACTCAGGAACAACAACAGCTGTTTCTGTAAGGAGATTGGTTTGTGCTTCATTAAGACAGTGATAAAATGTAATAAAACTTTGAGCATGTTACAACACTAAACAGGTATGATTGAAATGTGAATTAGCCATATGCAAAAAAGCCTTAGGGTCTTCACTATAGTGTAATCAATTAAGAAAAAATAAAAAAGGAAAGAAGATGAATTTCTATTTGAACCGGGACACTTGAAACCCTCACCTCAGTTCCTCCTGAAGTAAAAATAATGTCTGCTGCTTTTCCACCAACCATTCTGGCAATAGTGTCTCTGGAATGATAAATAATATCTCTGGCTTTCAGACCTAAGATCAGAAGAAAGCAATATGAGATTGTGTTTAATAGATAGTTCCCCCAAAAATAATAATCATTTACTCACCCTCATGTCAAACCTGTTTCACTTTGTTCTGTAGAACATAAAATTCTATTCATTGTAATTTAAGAATCTTACATTGTACATTTCCCCCCATAGTCTGGCTTCACTATTTTTTTGTTTCCACCCTTCATCAAAATATTTTCTTGTGTGTTCCACAAAAGAAAAGAAATGCATACATGTTTATCTTTGAGAGCCTCATACCTGGTACGTAATTACTGCTGGGATTTCCCCATGCATCAGTTAAAGCATCAGTAATAACCTTGACCACCTCTGGATCGACTGGTGTGGTGGCGTTGTAATCCATATATATTCTGCAGCAGACAAAGCTCTTTTACAAACTACATTCTGGAGCATGTGGCAGATCAAATGTGAATGACTTCATGTCCAGTCTAGGTATGATATGACATATTCATTACCTGTCTGGCCCATCAGCCACATGATGATGATGATGATCCAGGTCAGACCCACAATGTTGTGTTAAGGCTCCCCGTAAATTACGACCCAGAATGACAGGGGGATCAGTCTTTTCAGCCATTATCTAGATTACATTGGTAGATAGAAGGACAAAATACTGTACATCAGCCTAAACACATGCGATAATATTTAATTCAATTAAATTATTAACATTAGATTTATGACCATTAACGCACGAATCATGCTGGGTCACATATGTTGCAGAAATATCATAGTTAATACAAGATTGATATTTATTCTCAAAAGAAGTTTATTGCAACATAATGTAGCCATAAAATCGTGCAAGCCATTTACTGCACTTTGATTCACACAGGTGATTCACTGCTGGTAGAGTCAGATTACTGCACACGTTGTCTACGAGCATACCATAACAACTAAAACACTTAAACTGCCTTTACAGTCATTTTCAACAACCATCGCTGAGATAAACACTGATAAACCTGATGAACTTAAGTAATTATACTGTTACTTTACTGACCTCTCTTGCTCTTTAGCGTATGTCCTATCAATGATTCACAGTTCAAACTGATGATGCGGCATCGGCACGCTACTTTGAACCGGAAGCGTACAGGATTAAACTCTTCCTTATTTCAGACAGTGGCTCTTTATCTCTCTAGTTTACTACAGTGCGGGTTTGGTTCAAGTTTTATTAATCAGTTCGTGCTGACGTTGCTTGGTTGACGTCAAAAGGGCGTCCAGTCATGTACGAGTTGTAATATTAATGAGCCAAGCCTTCGGGTTTAAGCGATTCCTGATTTGCTAGCTGGCTCGCGCTGGTTGAACTTTACGTCATGTTATTAATATTCATGAGCTAAGCCTTCATCGTAGTAGCGTTCTTAAGATTTTAATGAGTAGCTTTGAGACGAGATAGTATGGCAAGCTGATTTAACATCTTTTAGAAAGACACTAGTATCTAAAGATAGGCACTAGTACCCAGTAAAAAAAAGATAATAGCTAAAAAAAGATAGAAGTAAGTTTTTAAAAGATGTTTAAACGTTTTGAAATAGGAATAGAACAATAGAGTGTTTTTACCACACCTCACCATTTGGCCATATTGGCGGCACAGAATGTAAACAATGCCACTAAGCTGAACAGAACATGCAAATTTGGCTGATTATTCCTGCTGAACATGGTCAATATTGTTATGTTTTGGGCTGTACTAATTGGTCGGGCCGGGAAAAACATTTGAAGACCGCCAAAAGTTATAACAAATCAAGGAGAAGAATGCAACGAACTGTCTGAGGAATAATGGTGTTTGTGGTTGGCTAAACTTAAAGGGTTAATCCACCCCAAAATGAAAATATGTTTTCTACGTTTATGCTTAGAATCGATCCGTGTGATTGTAGACCTTTTTCCTGACTAAACGATTAGCGCCGCCATTATGAATTCTTACTTCCGAATGGACGCTTTTCTGCTCCAGTCTCCATAGTAACCCATTCAAATAGCGGCCATCTGTTTTAATGTAGCTACCGTCGACAGCTTAGTGTCATTTACACACTTGTAAAAATTCGAGGAGTGATGCATTGACAAATGACGGGCATTGCGACATTGCAAAGTGATGGTGCTGTAGAGCCATGTGCTTTTTAAAAACATTTTAATAGGTTTAACATTAGATTATCAGATCGGAATATACGCTAATTTGACTAGAAAAGTTTGTTTCGGCAAAGACATTATGTTTGCTACAAAAATGTATGACATGTTTATGTTTGGCGTGAAAACGTGAGAAAGCTATGCTAAATCTGATCTGACTGGTCAGACTGAAACAGATTTTCAGGAATGTGATTTGAATAGGATTCTAAACCACATATGCATGTAGCTCGAAATGGATTTGCACAAAATTGTGAATTTTTTTTTTTAATTTTTGAATAAAAATCGGATTTGGGCTGACAGTCTAAATGAGAACTTTGACATAAAGTGTCTAAATTACCATTAAGAGGTCATGTGTGAACAGGACCTTTTAAAATATACCGGTAAATTCATTCTGGCAATTTTTTGGCATGAGAAGTAACATTACCAGTAATTTACTGGTAATGTGCTGTGTGAATGCAGAACAAGATTTGGCTTCTGCTGTGAGCATGTAAAATGCCTACATTCTGACGCAGAAGACGCATTTTTTACGGAAGTCAGTGAAATATCTAAAATCCTCTAATGTGACGTCTCTGGACCAAAGCAGCTACATAAATGTGAACCTTTGACACAATAATTAAAACATCAACGAAAACACTATACATCTCCATGTTTACAAACCCAACACCGAGAGGCACAGCCATTTAGAGGTAATTTCTGGTTAATGATGTCACAGAATTTACGGGTATTTTGAAAATGATGTGTAAATGGTGCTTTACCGGTAAAAATGCAAAACGTTGCCTGTGTGAACAGCACATTTTTGTATTTACCGGTAAAGTAGTTCCGTACTTTTGTGCCAATTTACTATTACTACTGTGTGAAAGGGGATAATGTCAATATCTTATCTTAGAGGGTCTACCATTCTATTTTAAGTTTGTATTTATTGTTTTTATGGAAGCTTGTGATGTAATAAAAGCTTGCATGCAATAAAAAATAAGACTTTTTATCTCACAATTCTAATTTATTTTGTTTGCGTCAACAAATGTATACCCCCTTAAAAGGTATAAACTCAGAATTCCAATAAAAAACACTCAAATTATGAGATTTAAAATGCCAGGTTTGTGAGATGTTCACTTGGAATTCTGAGAAGAAAAACGTGGTTTTGAAATATCAGCTTGAAATTGTGACACATAAACTCGGAATTACTAGAAATAAAGTGAAAATTGTGAAATAAAGAGTCGCAATTGACCAATTTTATTGTTTTATTCCATGGTGGAAACAGTCTTCCATATGTTTTACATATAAAACCAGGAATACATTCAGTGTTACTGGAATACAGTTTTCCTGTTTTCTCATGCATAAAATAATGGCTTGAATCAGACACAAAAGACAAAGCCATTCCTAGTGTTGCATAAGTTCCACATTTATTTCATATCTGACGATGTGTTAAGTGTACACAAACATTTGACTCATAATTCCAACACTCAGAAAGACACATTGAACTACTGCCCATTGAAGATGGTACAAACCGGTTACAACTGCATATTACACCATTCACAGCAATCATGTTTATATACAAGGCAAGTAAAACTGAGAGAAAACGACAGAGAAAAAAAAGCTTATGAATGGAGTCTGTGCATAAAAGGAGAATGGAAGCACACAAATATTTGGTGTTGATTATGAGAACTGATTCATTCTTTAAATCTGGGAGTAAAATGAATGCAATGTTTTTAGCCTTGAAACACATTTTATGCAAATTGCTTGTAGAAATGGTGCAGGCTATAACATGAAGAATACCATTCAGCTCTCTGCATTACCTTCTACAAGGTGCACAGACAAAAATCAAGACAATTCACATTTGCTTGCATGTACTCAAACTGAAAGTGATTCTTTTACATCTACATTTTGTAATTTTGTTCTCACTTATTTTGAAAATGCACCTGCTATTACTATGAACACACACACTTGTTTCTAAAAGTAGTGGCATTGCTTACAACTGGTCGTGAAAGTGAGATACACACATGGAAATTGCAAAAATGTGAACTGTTTTTATAAACAGAGAACCTTGAGGCATTGAGAATCCTTTTAGGGTATGCTTTCTGCTTTTACAAAGAAACAGAAACCCACTTCTCAGCTTTCAACATCTTAGTATTAGCAACTGAATTTTTTGAAATAAAAATGTAGATCTTTAAGGTTTACTCAAAGACAGATCAAGACTTTCAACTGAGGTTAGTTCAGTGTCAGATTCTTGGCATACCGAGCATGCGCTGAAGGTTGGCTGGCCTCAGTCATGCTAATATGCCTGAATCGTGCCCTGGAGGCACCTCAGGTTTGCAAATAGTTGATATGCGCTTAAAATATGCAGGTATGGAGGAAAGTCTTGCGTTAGGTAACCTGCAGAATCATCCAGTCATTCTAAACCACAGTATAAGCCTTCTAAACTAAGCCTAAGTCAAGTCCCACCCACAGAACTACAAAGTGCCTGAATCACAGCTGTTTATATAATGTAATTCAAAAATTTGGTTTCATATTCCAGAAAAAGTAGTTCGGCTGAAGTTAAGCAACTATCGGCAATCTCAACACAGACGGTTGCCTGTTTTAGAGAGAGTTTGCACAACCTATCGACGAAGCACAACAATCATACCTGAGATGACTTTAAAAACAGAAAATGGAATTTTAAATGTATTTTGTTACATGTCTTAGCCTGTCGGATATTTTATATGATTATAATCATAGAAAAAAAAACAAGGTTTGGAACAATGCTATGACAGCAGGGCTTATTTCTGGAGTCCATGATGACTTTTTTTTTTTCTGGCTGAATAAATAATTTGTTTTGTTCATTTACAATCAGTTGAGGAAAAAAAAAAAGATTACACCATCTAGATATGCTTAGAAATCTTAAAACCTAGTCATACGTAGGGCATGTGCAATATGCAAACTAAAAATAAAACAAACTAACTAAAGCTGCTTTTCCCTGCAAACAGGAATGATTACACACAGAGAGAAAGAGTGGTACGAATGCGTGGGTCTGAAAGTGGACATTCACACTGTTAAAGAAGTGCACAGGGTTTGAGATGATGGAAATTGTAAAACAAAAAACAGAGGATGCAAGAGGCACAAATCATATCTCATCACTCTCTGGGGTGCGTGTAGAAAATTCCATTAGTACTGTACATTTAATTTGTTCTAACAAACTTCTAAACCTTCCATTTTCCAAGACTGAGCACTGTACAAACACTCATTTGGGATTCTGGGCAATGATGATGATTTTTCTCTACCTGATAAATCTTGCAAAAGCATTTTTGCTTTCGTAACCAAAACTAGTTAACACTAAAAAGTAAAATTCAAGTAATCTACATGTAATAGCAGCTATCCCAGCTATTTACCTCTAACCTGTTCCCCAAATGCATTTCATTGTGTCGGGGGAAATGAGAGCAGTGCGGTCAGTAAAAGGGAGGTTAATCAACTCATGATAAAAAAGTGCCATATGCAGAAATTGCACTGTACTTCTTCAAAAATATTACAGTCTTTGTCAATAAATACATGCTGAAATAAATAAAAACATGTTAAATAATAAATACCTAACTAGATAAGACTTTAATAGAAATTTTAAAAATAAATTAGACAGATATAAGATCATTTGGGGACACCGGTCATTTTTTATATAAAATATTAGACTGGATTATGATACACTTTAGATAGATCTACTGACCAGTACTCCAACAAAAATAGGCCAAATCTTTAAAATGGTTCTCGTACGGAGATATGAGAACGCAGGCGTTTTCCACTGCCAAATTTTTCTCATGCGTCCTGGTTATTTTGAAAACTTTACACATTTTGAGGCCTTACGAGGGAGACGTTTTAAAGGTATACGAGTATTTATGACGGGTTGTACTGTGTCCAAGAACTGCACTTAAAGAGAATAAGAGCGTAATATGATGTGATTCATCTGCTCCTTGCTAAGAACTGCGTATCATTGATCAATTCTATCTTCCGTAGCCAAGAGATGAATAAACATATGGTCTGCCGACTTAAATACTGACCAGTTTTATCGTTTTAAACCCATCCACAGTAAGGCCATGTGATCCATTTCCAACAAACCCAAGATATGGATGTCACTCTTCACAGTAACAAATTCAGAAGTGTTTGCCATGAGCAAAATTCCCCTCAGCGGCTTTCTAAAATGTTGCTGAAGACTACAAGCATACTATCTCTACCCCAATAAATTAGTTAGCCTGTTCTCTTGGCGCTATAAGTTGAATATTTAGGCCGCTGTAGATGCACAACAAAGGGGCCTTTAAGATACAGGTGCACAGTTGGTGCTAGTGTGGACAGGTGCAGGTACACACACGTAGGAAACAGAGGGTCAGAGAGTTGAGTAAGCACAGAAACTGGGGGATCTTTCAGCAGATCTATTTACAAGGTTAGTCCTTTGTGTTTTTTTGTCTTTGAAGAGTTGTACAGTGGGTATACATGTAGTGGGCTCAAAACCTCATCTGCCCGGCTCTTCTTCTGGACAGTTTAGACCTGACGGGAAGGAGAAAGTTAAACGAATATTGGTATGGCAGTTTTATCTAAGTGAAAGGCTTAGGTATGTGCTTTACTGTACCTGATAGATCCAGCAAGCAGTGGGTTAAAGGCATACAGCCAGTCATGCATTTCCTTGTCATTACTGGCTTGAAGGAGGACCCCACGGTGCTCTGTGCATACCGCAAATGTGTAGGGAGTCTGCAGGTTAGACAGACATTGGATTAGAGGTCAGTCTATAAACTGAGTCGATTGATAAGTCAATTTACTCAAAAGGTTTTGCCTTAAAATAAAATAAAATAAAATAAAAAATTTAATTCAGGCACTGGATTACAGTTCAGTCTATAAACCGTCTATTTACTCACAAAGTGTTGCCATAAAATAAAATAAAATAAAATAATTAAATTAAATAATTGAATTTAGGCACTGGATTACAGTTCAGTCTATAAACCGTCTATTTACTCAGAAGGTGTTGCCTTAATAAAATAAAATAAAATAAAATAAAATAAAATAAAATAAAACAAAACAAAATAAAATAAATTAAAATAAAATAAAATAAAATAAAATAAAATAATTCAGGCACTGGATTACAGTTCAATCTATAAACAGTCAAAATATTCACAATGTGTTACCTTGAAGTAAAATAAAATAAAATTGAATTCAGGCACTGAATTACAGTTAAGAAACATCTATTTACTCAGAAGGTGTTGTCTTATAAAATAAATTAAAATAAAAAAAAATAAAATAAAATAATTCAGGCACTGGATTACAGTTCAATCTATAAACAGTCAAAATACTCACAATGTGTTACCTTGAAGTAAAATAAAATAAAATTGAATTCAGGCACTGAATTACAGTTCAGAAACATCTATTTACTCAGAAGGTGTTGTCTTATAAAATAAAATAAAATAAAATAAAATAAAATAATTCATTCACAATTACAGTTCAGTCTGTAAACAGTCTATTTACTCACAATGTGTTGCATTAAAAAAAAATACAATAAAATAAATCAGGCACTAGATTACAGTTCAGTCTAACAGTTGATTTACTCACTGTGTGTAATAATAAAAATAAAATAAAATAAAAATAAAATACATTTTTTATATTAAAAAAATTACAGTTCAGTCTATAAACAGTCGCTTTACTTGAAGGGTGTTACCTTAATAAAATAAAATAAAATAATTGAATTCAGGCACTGGATTACAGTTCAGTCTATAAACAGTCTATTTACTCAGAAGGTATTGTCTAAAATAAAATAAAATAAAATAAAATAAAATAAAATAATTCATGCACTGAATTACAGTTCAGTCTATAAACAGTCTATTTACTCACAATGTGTTGCATTAAAATAAAAAAATCAAATCAAATAATTCAGGCACTAGATTACAGTTTAGTCTATAAACAGTTGATTTACTCACTATGTGTTGCTTTAAATAATAATAATAAAATAATAATAAAAATAAAAGAAAAAACTTTTTTCATATTAAAAAATTATAGTTCAGTCTATAAACAGTCACTTTACTTGAAGGGTGTTGCCTTAATAAAATAAAATAAAATAACTGAATTCAGGCACTGGATTACAGTTCAGTCTATAAACAGTCTATTTACTCAGAAGGTGTTGTCTAAAATAAAATAAAATAAAATAAAATAATTCATTCACTGAATTACAGTTCAGTCTATTTACTCACAATGTGTTGCATTAAAATAAAAAAATAAAATCAAATAATTCAGGCACTAGATTACAGTTCAGTCTATAAAAAGTTGATTTACTCACTATGTGTTGCTTTAAATAATAATGATAAAATAATAATAAAAATAAAATAAAATAAAATAATTTTTTATATTAAAAAATTATAGTTCAGTCTATAAACAGTCGCTTTACTTAAAGAGTGTTGCCTTAATAAAATAAAATAAAATAAAATAAAATAATTAAATTCAGACACTGGATTACAGTTTATAAACAGTCAATTTACAATGTGTTGCTTTAAAATACTTTTTTTAATGCTAATAATAATAAACAAAATATTATAATAAAACTAAATATTTTTTTTGTTGTTGTTGTAGATGTTTCACCTTCAGCATGGCCTGCTAGTATTCAGAAAGTGAATTCCAGTTCAGTCTATAAACAGTCAATTTACTCTCTAAGTGTTTTAGGAGAGATTAACTTTAAAAATAAAAGAAAAAATAAAAGAAAATGAAATAATTAATTCAAAATATTTGCAGATGTTTCACCTTCAACATTTCCTGCTGGTCTTCGCTGTACTCCACTTGTGCCGAGGACAGGTTAAGAATGGCCCTTTCCACTGTGTCTCTCTCTGTGTTGTAAATGTAGACATAAGGCCGGCGTACCACCACATATCTCTTAACCCAGCCATTACTGTGAGGCTCCAGGAAGTGCAAATAACCTTTCTTTGACACAATTGGGCTGCAACAATAAAACAGGGTACAGGTTAGAGTTAACTTCCAAAAATCTCATAAATTAAATTTCATATTCAGGCAAATGTAACATAAAAAGCAACTGCTCATCCTCTGAGCAATAAACAATTTGTATGATCTGTACAATTTCTTTTTTACCTGACACGGATTTCCTGAATGTCTGGCACAAAAGTGCGGGTTCTTGATTTGGACTCTTGAGGAGACTTCTTGCCCTCTGTTTCAGATTCAGGGATGGGGCTGACAGCACGAGATCGAGGTGTTGGGGGTCTGCACATATGAGAAATAAGAATATAGATGCAGCTTTTAGTTACATAGCATTTCATTTAGAACAATATTTAGCAGACATATTTAAAAACATGTAAAGATCTTATTTCTTTACGTTAAAGGGTCATGAACTGATGTTTTGACATACAAGAGGTCATTCTACATCACTGCTTGTTTAGCTCCACCCACCATTTCACACATGTAGTGTAAATAACAAGAGGCAAACGCAGGTCTATACAGAAACGAAACAATAAAGATGTCTCTGAAATGCATACATATTTATGTGTTTTTAACACTGATCTATAATAGAGAACTGGATTGCTCATGACGTCATAGAAGTGAAGCCATCGCGCCGCCATATTGCTATTCCCTAGTATTCGCAAACATTCTATTGAATGAATGGGAACTAATACGACTTTAATGAGAAAACATCACCTAACAAGTCAGCGTTTTCATATCTGACGTCTCACTGTACATTCTCACAGCGCAAACGTTTATTGTTTAATGTCGGGAATTCCCTCTGCTTATTAAAAACATACATTACAGTAGCGAACATCATGAACATGATAAACATCGGACGTTCACCATGTTTACAAATGACAAAATGCTCATTCTGAAATCTGAAAGATTTACGCTTTGTATACATATAATTTGCCTTGCACAGTTAATAATTGTTTGTGCTGTTTTGTTATAGTATTTTTATTCGTAATGTTACAGACTAAATGAATGTTTCAACAATGATTTCGTTAACATCATTCTGAAGCAGGTAATGATTTAAACGTTTACTTCAGCCTACATAACATTCGTGTTGAGATAAATGTTAATAATAAACGTTAATAATGCAAAAATGTTAAATATAACATTTTAAAATGATTTAAATAACTAAAAAGATACAATGAAAATTAAACTTTAAAAATGAAAGTAAAACTGTCAGCAGATGGCGTTAAGTCACTGATTTTATCACTGAATCATTTTTTTCAGGAATGAAGCGACTCTCTTTATGAATGGGTAATTGAATCAGATTCGTTTAAAAACGCCCGTTCATTCATAAACAAACACAGCTGTGTTTGAATAGAGATGCGGCTTAGTTGTGACTTTGTTTCAGACTATTTCCATTGACGAAATTGAGCAAAATCAGGTAGTGTTATAGTCAGATAGATGTAATTTAGGTCACTTAATATAATAGAATTTGCGTGATCTTTAAGAGTTTAAAATAGATGTTGCTCACTTAGGGACATTAAAATATGCACATCATAACTTGGAGGAATAACGCTGACTAATTACATTTGGTACGGATTTAAAGACATCAAGCTTTATTTCCAAGATTTGAATTTCAATACAGCACAGAGCAATATAACAGGCTAGTATTGTATTTTTTTATTATATATTCGAATCAATTTTAGATACTAATTCCAGATATATGTTCATGTTTACTATTTCCTGCATAATTTCTTACGTTAAGAAATATATTTTGTGTTAGATCAAAACTGTGTCGGCAAATGCGCAGCTGACACACCCACCTGAACGATTTCAAAACATCGCTTATCCTGCCTGAAAAGACGATAAATACTGTAGATAAGATTTTAAGTAAAAAATAATTTACATACACATATCATAAAAACTAGTCCTGTGTGACTGATACGCTTAAAATCGGGTGATTTTAGGTCAGCGGGTTAGCTGTGAGTCAATGGTGCTCTCTGTCGGTAGGGAATAGTAAGATGGCGGATCGAACACTTCCGGTGTCTTCACTGCCTAACGGCAGTTTAGAACACAATGAGCGATCCAGTCATTATATGTAGATCAGTGGTTTTTAACCTAAATCATGGAAGCGTCCATCTATGAAGGATGTAGGCTGTCAAACATACACAACTGTTGGCCAATCACAGCAGTGGGAGTTCTGAGTGTACAAACTGCCATGTCTATTCGGACAGAGCGTTGTGATGAGGGGGGGTCAAAACAGGACAGAAAATAGCCTATTACTTCAAAATGATCATGTTTATTGATGTAAAAATCTTGGTAACATTATAAGTAAACCTCAGAGAACAGTACAGAATAATAAAAAAAGGCAGTCCATGACCCCTTTAAATGACTTTCTCTTATTCCAACTGTACAAAACACCTGTAATATAATCCATTAACTAGTTGATTCTCAAACTAGCCTGACACATTAGCTTCATCAAAAGAATTTAGGACAGGACTATCTGTTAGTCTGACCAATGGCCAAAACTGACCAGAACGGCTGTTTTTGTGTTGCAGAAATTACTCTTTATAAGTTTCGTTTATTCTTTTAAACTCAAAATGAAACAGCAGTGAGCAAGTACTGACCTGAGTTCAGTGTTGTGGCCGTAGCGTCCCTCCACCAATGAGGGGCATGTGGAGGACGGGGTGAGGGTGTTTTCAGCACACACTGAGGCCGAGTCTTTCAAAAGAGTTACTGACATCTCGCTCAACTACAACACACCACAGAGAAACCAGTCATTAAACAGAACACAAACACACACCCTCACAAAACAAATTCTGTAGGTTTGTCTTGCATTTTTAGAAACCTGAAAGTCTTTAAAGGAGAAGTCCACTTCCAGAACAACAATTAACAAATAATTTACTCAACCCTTGTCATCCAAGTTGCTCATGTCTTTCTTTCTTCAGTCGTAAAGAAATGATGTTTTATGAGAAAAACACTTCAGCATTTTTCTTCATATAATGGACTGCTATGGTGCCCCGATTTTGAACTCCCAAAAGGTAAAATGCGGCTGTAGTTTAAATGTGGTTGTAAAAGATCCCAGCCGAGGAAAAAGGGTCTTATCTAGTGAAACGATCGGTTATTTTCATTTTAAAAAATACAATTTATATACTTTTTAATGCCAAACGCTCTTCTTGTCTTACTCTGCTTGGACTGTTTTTGTTCCGGTTCGTGACGGTTAGTGTTTGTCGAAAAAGTCCCATCTCATGTTCTCCCTCAACTTCGTAATCGTCCTATATCGCTGTTTTACCTTTTTTGTTGAGGGTGTTTGATCTTATTTGCATGTTCACGTTGCAAAGTCTGGGTCAGTACTTCTGCAGCGATGTAGGATGATTTTTAAATCATTTTTGAAGTTGAGGGAGAAAATACGATTGAAGTTTTTCGACATACCCTAACTGTCTTGAGCCAGAATACACAGAGTTCAAGGAAAGAAAGGCAAGACGAGCGTTTGAGATTAAAAGTATTTCAAATTGGATTTTTTTAATGAAAACTACCATTTCGCTACATAAGACCCTTCTTCCTCGGCTAGGATCGTTTACAACTGAATTTGGGATCGTAAAATCACCATTATCCATGCTGAAAAATGCTTGTTTTCCTAAAAAAACAATTTCTTTATGACTTTTGGAACAAGTGGAATCTTTGTTTTGGAAGTGGACTTCTCCTTTAAGGCAGCATATTCTCAGCAGTCTGCGCTCTTAAAATCACAGTAATTGATTTAGTTGATCAATGATAGCTGATAGAAGGAAAAACTGTAAAATAGTGTAAAATATTTAATGGCATCTTCACCTTGCTCTCGCTGGCGCTAACACACACATGGCTGTAGTCCCTGTTAAAGGTGTGGTTAAGCAAACGCAGACACTGTTGGGACAAACCGAAAAAAGGAATGTTAAATTCACTGACAAGAACCTTTTTCTCATAATTTCCTAACATATTTGACTTTTTTTTTTGCAAAAATCTTTTAATTTTGAAATCTTTTAAGAAATTAAAAATCTTTTAAAATTGAGTAATTGTATAGACTGATTGTTTTTTTATTTTATTTTAATTTATTTACATATAATTTCTTACTAATCTTATATATATAATATAATATTATATAATATTTTACTTTTTAAAGATTCTAATCAGATTTCTTAACATTATATTATACGGTGACGCATTGTTGCCACACACACATTTTTTTTCCACTCATTTATGTCATAATAATGAGATTTTGTCGTTTTAACATTTTTTCTCATTAAAATGAGATCTTTTCTCGTAATGAGATATGTTGTTAAAATGACATTTTCTCTCATAATAACAAAATGTTATGTAATTACAATGACATAATTATCTAGTGTAAGCAAAATAATTATCTTGTTAAAATTACATCTTTACTTTAAAATCAAACAGTCATTTCTCTTTATTTCTTTTTGTTCGTATTTCGATTTGTTGTTAAATCAAACTTAAGTCATTCAAATAAATGTCAGGACTGTGGCGACAGCAGCATGGACAGTCGCTTAGCTCGCTCACATAATGTAACCATATATCTTCTATAATGGGAAAAAGACATTGTTTTTATGACATAATATGTCATTTTAACTAGAAAAGATCTTGTTATTACGAGAAAAGATGTTTTAACAAGAAAATTATTTCATTTAACAACATATCTCATTACGAGAACAGATGTTGTTTTACAACATCTCGTTATTAGGAGAAAAGATATAATTTTAACGAGAAAAAGATGTTTTAACGAAAAAATAATATGTGGAAAAAATAATGTGTGTGGCAGCAATGCGTCACCGTAATATTATGTTAATTGTATTGTTACAATAACTATACACAAACACATAATAATAGAATTTCAAAAAATATAAATCAACTTAAAGATAAAAAAAAGAGATAATAAATCATATTATACATTTAAATATAAAAAAAAATAAAAATTGGTGATTTTATTTCGATTCATGGAAAAATGTTAACCTCTAAATTAGTCACTGATTTACCTTTGCAGCCAGCTCCTTCTGCCTCTCACTCGGTGTTTCAGGGCCGGGGCAAGGGTTGTGGCCCAGGCCCAGGTGGGTGGATGGGGAAGAGGACTCGGTTAGATCCTCACTCCCGCAGGACAGCAGCGACTCCTGGCCCAGCAGCAGGGTGGACTCCAGCTTCTCCCTAAGGAGGAGGTAGTGTCTGGTTTTCTCCACCTAACATACGACAAAAGGAAATAAGTTGTCAGATCCTCAGCAGAGCAGCCATGACACATTCTAATCATTTTGTAATAAAAAACAAATAAGTAGATGTTCTCACCTCCTGCAGGAGGCTCAGTTTCTCCAGCTCCCACTGATGGTCCAGGATGAGGCTGTCACTGCGGGGCCTCCAGCCAGCCAGGTTCTCCTCCCCTCGCACATATGCCACCGACGTATCTAACACCCTCCTGCGCCGTCTTTGCATTCCTGCACATTCAGGTGTCATTTCAACAGCAGAATTCCCTAAAATCTAAATCGCCCAGCAACTCATAAATCCGCAGTGTCTTACCTGGGCTCCCTGCATCAGCCAGGTGGCACAGACTGAGCTCATACACTCCAGTTACACGGTTTCTAAATGTAAAAACAAACAAAAGAAAACAATATTATAACTTAAATTGCAAGAGCAACACTGCAAATGACTTGCGTGGTGATATGAAGCAGCTGTACCCTTCAGATGGCCTCAGGGTGCCACTGCTGAAGAGGTTCCTGATGGAGCGAGATGCTGGGAGCTTGGCGTCTCTTGAGTAGAATACCATGCATAAGTCTTTGGTTATCACTGTGGGCTGTGTGCAGTTCTCCATCTGGGAAGAGTAAACCACTGTAAACGTCAAAACGTCTAAAATGGTGCTTCAAATAACCATAGCTTGACAAAGAACAAGCAACATCTATAGAGTGCAACAGAAAGGCTCTAAAAGTTAAAGCCCTGTTTATTTTCTCCATACGGGAATTCATTGTTAATGTTAACACATAAAATAGACCTACAGTGGGCTCCAAGGCTGTTATTGATGGTACAGTATTATATACACTGCTGTTCAAAAGTTTGAGATTAGTAAGATTTTTCAGTAAGATGTTTTTTTTTTTTAAAGTAGTCTTTTCTGCTCATCAAGGCCGCGCTTATTTGATTACAAATACAGAAAAAACTGTAATATTGTGAAATATTATTGCAATTTAAAATAGTGGTTTTCTGTTTTAATACACTTTAAAATAGAATTTATTCCTGTGATGCAAAGCTGAATTTTCAGCATCATTACTCTAGTCTCAGAAAACATTCTAATATGCTGATTCATTATTAGAATTATATTTTTTTAGGATTCTTTGATGAATAAAAAGTTTAAAAGAACAGCATTTATTCAAAATAGTTTTTCTTTTTCTAACAATGTCTTTGCCATCACTTCTTATTAATTTAACACTTTCTTGATAAATAAAAGTATTAATTTAAAAAAATAAATAAATAAATAAAGAATAATAATTTACTGACCTCAAACTATATTTTCAGAAAAGACGTCTATTTTAAATAAATGCTGTTCTTCTTAACATTTTATTCATCAAAGAATCCTAAAAATAAGTATCAGTTTAAAAAAAAATAATAAAAAAATAAAATTAAGCAGCACAACTGTTTCCAGCACTGATAATAAATCTGCATATTAGAATGATTTCTGAAGGATCACGTGACACTGAATACTGGAGTAATGATGCTGAAAATTCAGTTTTGATCACAGGAATAAATTAGATTTTAATGTATATTAAAATAGAAAAACACTATTTTACATTGTAATATTCTGTATTTTTGATCAAATAAATGCAGCATAAATGATGAGCCTAAGAAACTTTTTCTAAAAACACTAAAAATCTTACTAACCCTTTTGTAACTTTTGAATGGCAATGTGTGTATATATTATATATATATACATAATACTGTACCACCAATTAACAGCTTTGGAGCTCACTGTAGGTCCATTATCAAATCAGCATATTACAACGATTTCTGAAGGATCTGAAAATTCGAACTGAAAATTCAGCTTTTCCATCACAGGAATAAATTATATTTTAAAACATATTAAAATAGAAAACAGTTATTTTAAATTGTAATACTATTTCACAATATTACGTTTTTAATGTAATTAAATGCAGCCTTGGGAAGAATAAGAGCCTTTTGAAACCATTGAACAATTTTACAAGAAACTTAAAATATACAGTTTCTTAAAATCAGTCATCACTGATTACATAATTTGCAATGCTTCATTAAATGTTACTTCATAATCTGATTTTCAAATACATATTTGCTCCAAATTAAAATTTGTAATGTTTTGACTGACCTCAGAGTTGGTTTGGTTCACGGCATCATAAAAGTCTTTATTGAAGCTTTTTTTAATTTAAATTTTTATTATGATTACTTTTTATGTCTGTGGAAAAGTGAATGGGAAAAGCACTTCACAAAACCAGGACCACTACTAAAAGTGGGCAAGCACTGTTGCACTCTATAGAGCCACAAAGTTTACTGCTATTTGCCTCTTTTTCCACATATGTACTTGATTCAACCATAGCAAATGCTGTAGGCTGTTTAGTAGATTAAATTAGCTGAAACTAAATCATGTAGGCCTGTAACTCTCCCAAATGAACTTCTCATCCCCCCATATAAATAAGTGAATGGCCTTGGTTACCTCTAGGTAAGCAGACAGAGTCATGTAGATTTTCTCTCCGTAAGGAGTCACACGGTTAAGCAGCAAAGAGTTGTGCATGGATGAATCCCAAGCAGCCTCAAAACGGTAGAATATCCTAGATTAATAGAAAATAGCCTTAAAGATATAATTTCATTTACAGAACGAGGTGTCATAGATGTTATTAAACACTGACACAAACATCACAGTGTCTGTGTTACTTTGATAAATCAGATCATACTGTATTATAAAGTGACATTTTAAGAACACAAAAGCGTTTAAAAATGGTGACCAGGAGTGGAGACGATATAAATGCATGCAACAAAATATGTAGCTTCATCACTAGATATAAATACCACCACCAATGATGTGTAAAACGATGATTACCAATAAAAAATACATCAATGAAATTAAAATAATGAGGGATGAAAGACGTGACCATTAGAGCAGGGAGGCAGGTACAAGGCGACACTTATACCTAGGATCAATCCCCAAGGAAATGCTTTAGGTGGAAAGGAAAGAATCAATGATAGAATCATAGGTAAAACAGTTCAGAGAAGTAAACTACGGTCTCTGGTTGTTACTGAACATATAACAAAGTTATGGGCCTCAAGTTACGCTATATCAAGTACTACATGAAAATAGTATGGGCTGTATCTTACTCATAAATTATATTCACCTTGTTGAACTTCCAGCCTACCCACCCTCGCTCTGATAAATACAGGTCATAACCTGCCCAAATGATCACAGATTAGATATTTCTGGCCCTCGGCCTGGGAAGGGTCTTAAATCTCTAAATGCCTGAGTTGGACGTATATGAGAGGGGCTGAGCTTCTCTGAAGTATGTGATAGATTGAGCTTATGTGCTTTAGATGTTGAGTGTTAAAGTGAATGGACCGGCATGACCCAGTAGGCAGCTTTGAGGCTGTCATTCAGACTTGGAGATAAAAAAAAGAAGGGGAAGAGGTTCTGGAAATTGTTTTGTTGGAGGGATAGAGAGAAAATACTGAAGCAATGTGGGAAAATTTTAAAGGTCTCCGTGGGGTTGTGATCATGGGGAACGTAGAGTAGACCAGCCCACTTCTTAGTCTATTGAGGTCTTAAAAGGGACTGTTCACCCAAAAAAGAAAATTCTGGCTACATTTAAGGCTGGAATACACTACACAACTTATTTGTAGTCTGGACAAGTTGACAATAGTTGCTGAATGCGAGTGTGAGGATTTTGGGAAGTAGGAGTTGAAGATTTCACAGAAAATTGTGTAGTGTATAATCGTCTAGTGTATGATACCTAGGCTTTCTCTGTAACCATTTTCAGAGTCAGCAGGTGTATGATGCTTAGTGTTTTACAGTCTATCAAGTCAAGTAGTGCACTCTAGCCTTTACTAACCCTGATGTTATTCTAAAACTGTATGACTTTCTTTTGTGTAACATAAGAAGAAGATATTTTGAGAAGTGTCTCAGTAATTTTTTTTGTTTGATTTTGGAAGGCAATGGGCTCCAATGTTGTTTGGTTCCCAACATTCTTCAAAATCTTGTTTTTGGATACACAAAAGAAATTAAGTCATACAGATTTGGAATAACATGAGTGTGAGTAAATGATGACAGAATTTTAAGTTCATAATCTTAAGCCCAGTTACCATATCCATTTACATCTCCTAATAAGTGGTTATTTAAAGGATTAGTCCACTTCCAGAACAAAAATTTACAGATAATTTACTCACCCCCTTGTCATCCAAGATGTTCATGTCTGTCTTCAGTCGTAAAGAAATTTTGTTTTTTGAGGAAAACATTTCAGGAATGTTCTCCGTATAGTGAACTTCTATGGTGCTCACGAGTTTGAATGTCCAAAATGCAGTTTAAATGCAGCTTCAAAGGGCTCTAAACGATCCCAGGCGAGGAAGAAGGGTCTTGTCTAGCGAAACGATCAGTTTTAAACTTTTTAACCTCAAAATGCTCGTCCTGTCTAGCTCTGTGATGTGCATGTGTACTTTGTATAATCCGGGTCAATACAGTTAGGGTAGGTCAAAAAACTCCCATCTCATTTTTTCCAACTTCAAAAACACCCTACATCGCTGTTTTCACTTTTTTTTTTTTTTGTAAAGGGCATTTGACCTTTGCATGTTGACTTTATAAATACTGGGTCAGTACTTCTGCAGCAATGTAGGACGATTTTGAAGTTGGATGAGAAAATGAGATGGGAGTTTTTCTACATACCCTAACTGTATTACATAGAGTACGGATGCACATCGCAGAGCTAGACAAGATGAGCATTTGAGGTTAAAAAGTATATAATTTGTAAAAGTATATTAATTTTTTTTTAGAAAATAACTGTTTCGCTAGATAAAACCCTTCTTCCGCGGCTGGGATAATTTAGAGTCCTTTAAAGCTGCATTTAAACTGGATATTGGAAGTTGAAACTTTTGAACTTTTGGAAAGTTGGGCACCATAGAACTCCACTATAAAGAGAACATTCCTGTAATGTTTTCCTCAAGAAACAATTTCTTTACAACTGAAGAAAGAAAGACATGAACATCTTGGATGACAACGGGGTGAGTAAATTATTTGTACATTTTTGTTCTGGAAGTGAACTACTCTAAGGAAAGAAACCCTTGTATTTCTAATCTTTCTATAAATAGACCATCATTTGTCGATTTCAATAATAGTTTATTTATTTTCTAATACTTTTTTAATACACAGTATTAAAGATAAAACAACATTTTGATTTAAAGGGATAGTTGATCCAAAAATGAAAATTCTGTCAATAATTACTTATCCTCATGCCATTCCAAACCTGTAAGACTTTCGTTCATCTTCAGAACACAATTTAAGACATTTTTCATGAAATCCGAGAGCTTTCTGACCCAGCATAGACCGCAACGCAACTGACACGTTCAAGGCCCAGAAAGGTAGTAAGGACATCATTAAAATAGTCCATGTGACATCAGTGGTTCACCCGTAATTTTATGAAGCTACAAGAACAACTATTGCTATTGTTTTCATTGCGTACAAAAAGTACTCTCGTAGCTTCCTAACATTACAGTTGAACCACTTCTCCTTACTACCTTTCTAGGCCTTGAATGCAGTAGTTCCATTGCAGTCTATGCAGGGTCAGAAAGCTCTCGGATTTTATCAAAAATATCTTAATTTGTGTTGCAAAGACAACACAAGGTTGAGCAATTAATGACAGAATTTTTATTTTTGGGGTTTTACTTAACTAAAGTAAACCTTCATATACTTTCTTTTAGGCAAGTATGACTTTTAAACAGAACTTAAATGTACAATAAACTTAACAGTCCTGCAACAGGGTTTATGAAATTAATATATGTAAAACTACTACAACCTTGGAAGACTTAGATTCCTAGAGACTAGAAACAAAAACATATCGATCTTCCACTATTCTGAATATTTAGGGGACATGCCCCATCTATACTGTATATATACAGCCCTACAACTGCTGAGTGTACAAGGGTGTACCTTTTAAAAGGTCAGGACACAAACACAGGCCTTCTCATAAAGATCATATTTAGAGGACACCCAACCAATCCATTTCTGATGCTATTGTTCGCTCCCAAACAACCCTATAAATCAAGCTCAGCATACCAAGCAATATGAAGGATTGTGAGGATAATTTCCACCTCCCATTTAAACATGATAAAAGAGATTTCCTGTTGTTTTAACTTCCCTTTCAATATTTCTTTCCCTTAAATTTCTTATATCAGCCAACCCAAACTATAACTCATGTTCTTGGCAAAATATACAGCGAGAAGTTTCTTTCTTAGTTTATTGGTTCTGCTTGCATTGAGGACCTAAATAATATTTTGGAACTGCTCATTGCAGAGGGGTAAGAAAGCAAGCATGCTACCAATGAGGTAATGCTTGCATGGACTGCCGAGCTGCTGCACTTTGCCACCCAGGCTGCTGGAAATTAAAATGAGTTTCTCTGACAACATGGATACTCAGAAGGATACTCGGTACTCCGCTCCGCTGCACACTTTTGGGACACTAGGAAATACATTGGAGGGTGTTGGAGCGCAAATTATGATGTGCTAAGAATAATATCAAATGCTTTAAAGACCACCTGTATTACTATGGTTGGTTTAAAAAGTACAAAGGAGGTTTAGGTAGCTCAGAAGATTGGTATCCTAACACTGTCTTAATAAAATATATAGCTGTATATTATATGTTATATAAAGTTGTAAAATATACAGACACCAACATGCCATCCTGTAATACAGGAAACACTGTCACAGTATTTTTATAGTTAATTTCCTGCAACCACAACTACCAGTGTTTACAGTAAACTTAACAGGATATTTTTTTGTGTATAGATCAGACATATATTAAAAACTAGTTTTGCAATAACAGTCAGAAGAGGGTTTAGAATTGAATGTACGACAAATAAAATTCTCAGTGTGATCTGTAATTGCCCCGGCAAACTAAACAGTCCTGGCAGCACAACAAGTAAAACAGATCTGGATAATAACAATGCTCTCATACCCCTCTGTGCCAACACCACCCTTATATTTACAAACAAGCAGCTAATTCCTTGGATTACAGCTGTCCTGATTTGATAATTACAGTTTGTAGAACAAGCAGCTCTTAGAAATGTTTGCTCATAGTCATTCAGGCAGCACAATGTTTGAAATCTTTAAAGAAATTTGATCAACACTTCCCCCTAGTGGTAAAAGGAACCACTAATCATGAGGAGAGAATGCCAGGGGAGGCTAACTGTCACTAAACATGACTAAACGCATTTTTTCACATGAGATCGTAAATCTCAGTACACTAATGTAACACTAATTTTGTTCAGAGAATCATGATTAATGTCGAGGTTAGCAGAGCAAGCCCTCCCGCACATAAACAACATAGACCTCGCAGTGTGTGGTCTGGCCCACAGTTATTGCCCCACACAGGCAAAGTTGTGTTTTACGGTGTTGCTTTGACATTTGTGATGGAACTTGATCTGGTTGCAGAACAGTTTAAATAAAACCATAAATTTTTAATTAAGAGATGTCATCTAATTTGTTGAGCAAGAGCAGTAAATTTATGTGGGAGTTGGATTGATGTGTGTGGTAGAGTGATGCAAACTTGTATTTATTTATTTAAAATCCATTTAGCTTAAATTAGAAAAATATGTGACTGATGAAGTGATTTACATAGAATGCAAATTTATTTATAATTTGTATAAAAATGGATTCATTTTCATATGTTTTAACTATGTTTCATGCAAATACAGTTGAGGTCAGACGTTTACATACAACTTGCAGATTCTGCAAAATGTTAATTATTTTACCAAAATAAGAGGGATCATACAAAATGCATGTTATGTTTTATTTAGTACTGACCTGAATAAGATATTTCACATAAAACCTTGTACATATAGTCCATAAGAGAAAACAATAGTTTTCTCATAAAATAGTGGATAGTTAGTCATAAAAATATATAATAGATAATATAATAGTTAGTCATAAAAATAACGCTGTTCAAAAGTTTACATACACTTGATTCTTAATACTGTGTTGTTACCTGAATGATCCACAGCTGTTTTTTTTTTTGTTCAGTGACAGTTGTTCATGAGTCCCTTTGTTTGTCCTGAACACACTGCAAAAAATGCTTTTCTTACTTAGATTTTTTGTCTTGTTTTTAAATTCTTAAATCAAGAAGGATTTTTTTAGACAAGTAAAAAGTGAGTTTTTGCTTAAAACAAGCAAAATAATCTGCCAATGGGATAAGCAAAATAATCTAGTTTTCTGCTTGAAATACGATTAATTTGCTTACCCCACTGGCAGATTACTGTGCTTGTTCTAAGCAAAAAAATATTTTTTACTTGTTTAGAAAATCCTTTTTGATTTAAGAATTTTTAGATATTTTGGCTGGAAACAAGACAAAAAATGTAAGTAAGAAAAGCATTTTTTGCAGTGCACTTAAACGGTCCGCTGTTCTTCAGAAAAAAATCCTTCAGGTCCTACAAATTCTTTGGGGTTTTTTTCCAGCATTTTTGTGTATTTGAACCCTTTCCAAAAATGACTGAATGATTTTGAGATCCATTTTTCACACTGAGGACAACTGAGGGACTCATATGCAATTATTAGAGAAGGTTCAAACACTCCAGAAGGGAAAACGATGCATTAAGAGCCGGGGGTGAAAACTTTTGGAATTTGAAGATTAGAGTAAATGTAACTTATTTTGTCCTCTGGGAAACATGCGAGAATCTTCTGTAGCTTCTGAAGGGCAGTACTAAATGAAAATATATATATTTAGGCAAAATAAAAAAATAAAAATGTACACATCTTCATTCTGTTCAAAAGTTTACACCCCCCCAGCTGTTAATGCATTGTGTTGCCTTCTGAAGCATCAGTGAGCGTTTGAACCTTCTCTAACAGTTGCATATGAGACCCTCAGCTGTCCTTGGTGTGAAAAGATAGATTTGTGAAAACCAAACCAAAGAATCTGTTGGATCTGAAAGATTTTTCTGAAGTACAGTGGACAGTTTAACTGTTCAGGACTAACAAGGAACTCATGAACAACTATCACTCAACAAAAAAAGACAGCTGTGGATAATTCAGGTAACAACAGTATTAAGAAGTGTATGTAAACTTTTGAACAGGGTCATTTTTATAAAATTCAACTACTATTTTCTCTTGTGGACTATATGTAAATGTCTGTTATGTGAAATATGTTATTCAGGTCAGTGCTAAATAAAAAATAACATGCATTTTTTATGATCCCTCTTATTTTGGTAAAACTATTCACACTGTGCAGTTTCTGCAAGGTGTATGTAAACTTTTGACCTCAACTATATTAAAGAGACATTCAACTGTATCACTGAATATTCTGAAGGAAGTACTAATATTAAAAAACATATATATGTAGAAAATTTTTCCACAAATGATGGATTAAAAAACTGTGCTAACATTTCGAGAACATTATTAAACACCAGATAACTTCAAACAAACATTCTATTAACATTAATGTAAGAACACCTTTCCAGAACATTGGCCAAAGTTCTGAAAACATTCCCTATTAGCTGGGAAGGTGACTATGATCTCTACCACACCTCCTGCAAATGATTCAGCCAAAACGCAGCCCAAGCCATGCAATCCAGTCACCTAGAGGTGCCAAAAATGTCGAAAACACACAACAGAACAGAAGAGAAGCTTCACACACAAAAGCATTTCCATGGGAGCCAGAGTGAAACTCTCACATTTTCAGAAACAGTTGGAGGGAAGGAGAAAATAAATAGGCAAACCAAGAAGAATGCAGAAAGAGCAGTATTTAAGAGCCAAAAAAATGACGCAAGAACGATGGAGGTCGACTGGACAGATGGTCATAGAAATAAAAGGATGAAAAAATACACATTCTGTGTGTTTGTGCGTATGTCTTATGAGAGGAAAGGGATTTGAAAGTAATATACCTAGGCATGTCCGAATCAAGAAACTGTCTGGAAAAACACAAAACAACATTCTGTTAGTGGACTAGAGAAAAATCAGAAAAGCTTGTGTGGAGGCCCAGCAGCTTGTTTCCAATTATTCGACATGCTGTTTGAATGTAATGTGGCTGTCAAGGCCTCTGCACAACTCTCCTGTCACATATTTGTCCTTGTTCCTTTGCAATGGCGCATGAATCCAGTTCTGACACGTGGTTTTATAGGTAGCGTGGACTATCTAGTAAAGACTTGTGGTTAAATCGCAGGAGAGGAGGTCACTGCTGCTTGAAACTGAAGGTTTGAATGACTCTTTTGTGCAGTTTTGCATCAGTGGGAATCAGGTGGAAAAATCTAATAAAGATTCTGACATTATTTGAAGCATTTCATCTTTGCAAAGTCAGGATGCTGATATGATGCCAATCTACGGTGAAGTCCTAGTAATGCATTGCAGATGACAAAATGCTTTGTTTGGCTACTAGCATACTGTGACATGAGAAACGTGGCCTTTTGTTTACAATAACTATCGTGATGTGAGAATGTTAATGATGGATTTGCCCAGTAATGTGTTAATACATTAGCTTTGAGTGATTTTAAATGGTCAACATCCTTCTGAAAGAAATCCTCACATGCAGATCACAACTACGTGATGGCGACTAGCAGAGATGCCAAGAACTCGATCCACTGTGTGGTTCAGTGAACAGGTAGTTGAGTCTGAGCAATGGAGTGTGGACAGAGCGAATGGAATGGACAGATGAGAATGGACACAAATGCAGACCAGCATCAGATGGGAAGACTTGCACAACCAGCAAGGAGGTGAACTAGAGAACCATTTTTTCAATTCCCTGCCTTTCTGAAAATAGTCAATTAATATTTTCAGATTGTTGGTTCAATAAATTGTGACCTCCTTCATCAAGGCTAATAAAACCACATTGTGTCTTACGTGCAGTGGAAACTGAATGATAATTATGAGTTTTAGAAAACAGAAAAACAGCACCTGCATTGATTAGTCTGTCAGTCAAGCGATGCGTTAAAAGCATCCGACCCACCGCGGTTATGTCATGCAACAATGTCTTCGCAATGATTCGACGCAATCCTACAGTTGTGAAAGAGGTGTGTTGAGAAGTTGCTTTAAAATACACACACTTTCAGAAATAAAGGTACAAAATCTGTCACTGTGGCAGCACCTTTTTCAAAAGGTATACCTTTGTACCTAAAGAGGTCCATTTATTGGCACCTTAAAGGGTTAGTTCACCCAAAAATGAAAATTCTGTCATGTATTACTCACTTTCTTGTAGTTCCAAACCTGTAAGACCTTCGTTCATCTTCAGAACACAAATTAAGATATTTCGAATTAAATGTGAAAGCTTTCTGACCCTGCATGGACAGCAACACAACTACCACGTTCAAGGCCCAGAAAGGTAGTAAGGACATCATCAAAATGATCCTTGTGACATCAGTGGTTCAACCTTAATTTTAAAGAAAGCTTTTTGTACCATTTCATCAAAAATATCTTAATTTGTGTTCCAAAGATGGAACACGGGTTTACGGGTTTAGGAACAACATGAAGTTGAGTAATTAATGACAGAATTTTTATTTTGGCTGAATTATCCCTTTAAGGGTACATATTAATACCTAAAAGGTACAAAAGTGTACGTTTTGAAAAAGTAGCTTTTGTACCTTTTTAATGAGAGTGTGTAAATTAGTGTGAGAATTAAATGACTCAAGTCAAATTTTTGTACATTCTTTGAAAGCAAAATCTGTTGAGATTCTGTTGAGAAGCTGTTGTTTGGAGCTACTACCACAGCTAGCCGAAGGCTAAACATTTAATTAAGATCTACCAACTTTTTAGATAGAAATGATAATCTAAGGGGAAAAAATGTAAATCTAAAAAAAAAAAGCAGCCATTAAGGTTAGGTATTTATATAATGTCTACTTCTGATCCTACAACAACAAGAGCTCAAATAAAAGCTAATGCAACATTGTTCATGTAACATGTCATATTAAAAGAGTTTATTTACACTATCATTTAAAAATTCTACATGAATTTTTTATATATAACAAGGATGCATCAATATTAACAGTAAAGACATTTATAGTATCACAAAAGATTTCAAATAAATGCTGTCATTTTGAGCTATCCTGTGGGGCCAATTGCATAAACTTAAAAGACAGTTCTTAAGAACTATTTTGAATGCAGTTAACTAAGTAATCAATCATTTTTTGATTCAACTTAGACTCATCTAAGTTTTTGTGTAACACCCTTTTGACCAGTCTTATAGAAAGAAATTAGATGACTAACTTTTAAGACTAGTCTAAACCTTTTATGCAACTGGCCCCTGGTCTTATGGTGAAAACGTACCTTTTCGCAAGATGTGAAATACGTACAGGTACGTTTCATGACATATTCGATGAGGAATGTCCAGTGAGTGGCCCTAAAAGACTGTTAGTTTTTTTCCTCGGAACAGATAGACGTACATATAGTACGTTTTATGTGACGTTGGTTTTGTACGTTTCACTGCATTTCTGACTTGAAATAGTGGCGCTATAACTCGCTATAACTCTAATGTTCTATAACATTTTAAAATAATATATCTGCACTACACCTAAACCTACCTGTTAGTACGAACAAAAGGCAATGTGACGTAAATACGCAAACGCAAGCATACCATTTTTGCTCATTTTTCGATCTCTCGTCTTTCAACTCTTTTCTGAGTCATGTTTTTTACGGGATTCTTACCCAAGGATTCCGCATCGCAAGTCCAGTTCTGTGCCAGCTGAGCTACCAAGCAAGCTTGTTATGTTCGGAAAGTGAAACATATGAGGGTGTAAACATAACTGTGTACAAAAACGATTACAAGTGCTTGCTGTTTTACCACCTCTACAGTTCATTTCTTTTGGAAACGGCAGTGATATGTACATACTGGTACGTATTTGCATGTTACGAAAAAGTTCCCAGAGGTACATTTTCATCATGAGACCAGGTAGTAAAAAATGTATCATGGTTTCCACAAAAATATCAATCAGCGCAAATCATTTCTAATAAAAATAAATCAGCACATTAGAATAATTTTTGAAGGATCATGTAACAAAGGAATAATGGCCGCTGAAAATTCAGCTTTTAAAAACTAAATTCTAATAATATTTCACAATCTTACTGTTTTGATCAAATAAATTCGGCCTTGTCAAACTAAAAAAAAAAAAAAAGTAAAAAAATATTGCATAGACCCCAAACCTTTGGATGGTACTATGCTTTTAAGATCCCCTAATCTTTTGTTTTGATTTCTTTTGGAGTTCTTTTTGGTTTCCCCTGAACTGGAGAATCAGACTCTCCCAAACCTCATGTAATGTGCACCCTGTTTTGAATCCTAAAAGTCTCAATATGGCAAGACTAGGATGTGCCAGTTGTCAGCCACCACAACCATGCAGCGAGTTATGATATGTTTGTGCAAAGGAACATAAAAGTGTGAATATACTTCTTGTCTTTATCTAAGGCTGGCGATGTGGCCGTGCTGTTTCATTCTGAATCACTCCTTTGAGACAGGTCTTTAAGAGCTGTTTTGAAGGTTTGGTTCACTGACTCATTTCTCTTTGGCAAAAACTCATCACTTTAAAGTTGTGCAGAGTACTGTTTGTCACAGGCTTGGCTCCAGCTTTCAGATCATGAGCCAAGGCTGAGGAGAGAGTCTTATTAAATACAGCAATCACTAAAATGGAGACCTGGTATTAAAAACAGTGTAGCAGAAAACAGCCAAAGTGAAGAAAATCTGCTACTGAGCACTCTAGGAGAAAAAAGGCTTATGGATAAGATGTCTTGTTTAGTGTTAAAGACATGGAAAACATGAGAATGTCCCTTTTATTTTGTAAATTTCTAAACTGGGTTTAGTATGTCCTGACATATTTATTAGAGTTGGAAATGTACCTGTCATCCTGTGCGGGTCGGATGTATCCTGCAGACAGTATATTGAGAGAGAGAATATTTGGGTCGATGATTGTCTCATCTGCTTCAGGCGTGTTCCGGATGCGCCCTGTCGAATGTAAAAAAAAACACACACACACATCCCATTTGCAGAATATCACAATTTCACTCATAAGTGTTTCAATTTAGGCCCAAACTCACCTACAACCAGTTCACGTACTTCCTTCCATTTAATATCATCTCCTGACTCATGTACCATGGTGACTGTGACTCTCCTTTGGATACCCTGTTATGTAAATGTTGTATTATTTTATCATGTAATAATTTTGTACTCTAAAACAGTATGGGACAAAATAACTAAATATGAGGATGAAAGGGAAATGGATAGAAAAAAGAGGGGACCTGTACCTGATGTAACATGAAAGTACCATGGCAGGGCATGCCTACCCGGTGGTCCACTACAGCTGGGATATAGCTGGAAGGGAGAGATATATAAAATAACTAGCACCACCACACATTCCTGGATGCAGAAACTGTATACAACATGTGCAAGAATTTACAAAACCAATCGATTCAATATTTTAATGACTTAATAATAATTACTTATTTAATAATATTTTTATATAGATATCCTTGAATATGATTAGCTGAGAGGAGTGTGATATTCTAGTGATATCGGAACTCCAACTGCTTCACCGTTTGTGCCACGGAATGTAGTTTTAAGAGTTTTCTAGGCGAGAATGGACTTCAGATCAGATTTCAAATATGCAGTTTGTTAATAAAGAATGTCTATTTGAAAATTTGCTTCAATGTTTTCGGAGATGTGAGCTCCAGGGCATCAGCAGCCGTTCAGCACTCATGAACCCGCACAGGGCAGCCTTACCTCGGCCAGTTATTTTGGAATTTGCAGCTGGCTCTGATGTCTCTACAGCAGCTAAACATTAGATATAATTTGTTTTAGGTAAATCTAACGGGCAGTCTTTGGTCTCATTAATATATTATTTGTTTCAGAGCAAATAGTTTTGGCTAAGGGCAAAATCTCATGACGTTATATTTTGTGTAAATTTAATAGCCCGGCTACTGTATTTTTGACTGAATTACCTAGCAACTTGGGTTGGCTGTTGTTGTTTATTAAATATTATTATTCAATAAATAATATTTTAGATAAATAATAGTAGTATTTAATCATAGTATTTAGCATTGAGTGTGTGTGTTCGTGATTTTTGTTACATTGTTCTGCCATTAGATGGCGACAAGAGATTGTTTTTATGAGTGAGTCAACCAGTGTTGCCAACTTTGTGGTCTTCCCGTGTAATTGGGCTACTTTAGCACTTTTGCTGCAGGTTGTTTTAAAGAATAGTATAACAAAGATATTGTCCTCAGCGGACATTCAAACTAATATTTTATTGTGAATATGAGATTGAATGAAGAATGAATGCTGTATCAGATTCAGGTAATCACACTCGGTCAGTCCATCTCTCTCTCATAATACTCTACTGTGCATAATACAGTGAGCTTTTAATACAGTAATACAATAAGCTTTCAACGAAGCAGCTCAACGTTCCTTCATTTCTAGTTCTTAAGTGAAGTTTTTTTCAAATGAGTAACAGAGGCTTGGGCTCAGCTGTTAAACTGTCAAACTTAGATTTGAATCTGTGGTGGAGGGAAGTAGTTTGCACAAAAGAGGGTTTTTAAAGACACTCCGTTGTTGTTTCTTATGTATTTACACACTTATGCCATCAAACTGTTGTGTAAACGCAATATCACACTCGTAGCCGTGAGATATGGCTGTACATTGGCATGCTGTGATTACCTGTGATGCTGTGATATTGCACGGCTACTCGTGTTATATTGCTCATTAAATAGTATATTTTTACGAATGTCCAGTTTGGTATGAAGAAAAATAACTGATATCTCTAAAACATAATTGTCTCCATATAAGGTAGCCTATGACAAATTAATTCAATTACCTTTACAGGCCCCGGTAAAGACATTAATCAATTTTACAATCTATTCTACTCAGACGCCAATTTAAAACGGAAAGGTCAATGGTTATATAAGACACTTACTCTCCATTGGCCTCTAGCTCACAGATTTCAAAGAAAACCATCAGGTCGTATTTACAGTGGCACGGTCCTGCCGTGGGTCGTGTGAGAGCTGTCAGTTTGGTAGCAGGTACTATGCAGAGAAAGACAGAGCGAGAAAGATAGTCAAATCAATATTGAGTTAATCACAGAACAAAGGATATAATCATTCAATGGCAGATGAGAGGGATACTAGAGTTTCACAGGAGAGAGGCAGATATGGATCACAGTATAAGAGGAGGAATAGACCATAGTTAGAGAGGAGCAGGAGTGGGAGATCAGGAATCCGATGTAAAGGCACACTGCTGTTAAGATGAATAAAGTCATGTGAAAAACAGTGATCCCTGAACATCTGCACAAGATAAGTAGAATTCTTATAGGAATAGTTCACCCTAAAATGAAAAGTATCCAAACTTGTTTGACTTTCTTTTTCAATGGAAGATAAAAAGTTAATTTCTGAAGAATATTCTTGCCATTTTTTTTTATGTAATGCAAGTTAACAAAGACTAGAGCTGTCAAACATCGAAATGACAAAAAAAAAACACCATAAAGGTATCATGAAAGTTATTCTTATGACTCATGCGCTATATTACAAGAGCTACGTATTGAGTCTGTGAAATGAAAAAGAAAACTAGATTGTTTGATTCATAATCAAATCATTCAGATATTGTCAACTAGATGCACAACACAAAATTAACTGAATGAAATCAGACTTCTTTTATGTGCTTACATGAGCAGGATGTCAAGATATTGTTTAGCTTCAGATGTTTTTTTATTGTGTGTATGTCCTTTTTAGAATCGTTTTGGAGTTTGACAGCCCCAATCCACCTAATGGTTAGGGAGTCGGGTTTGTAACCAAAAGGTTGTGGGTTCAAGTCCCAGGTCCGGCAGGGATTGAAGGTGGTGGGAGTGAATAACCAGCGCTCTCTCCATCCTCAATACCACGACTGAGGTGAGTCCCTTGAGCAAGGCACCGATCCCCCAACTGCTCCCCGGGCGCCGCAGCGATAGCAATATTGCTGCCCACTGCTCCGGGTGTGTGGTCACAGTGTGTGTGTGTGCGTGTTTGATCACTTCTCACTACTGTGTGTGTGCACTTGGATGGGTTAAATGCAGAGCACAAATTCCGAGTATGGGTCACCATACTTGGCCACACGTCACGTCCTTTCCTTTTCCTTTCCTTCCTTATATTGAAAAAACTGATCAAAACTTTACTTTAAAGTTCCACAGAAAAACAAAAGCTGTGCAGTTTTAGAATAACATGAAGGTGAGTAAATTATGACTGAATTTTCATTTGAGGATCAACTATACTTTATATACTTTAACTCACAAGTTTTCTCTTTCTGTAAGACAAACCAGTGAATTTGATACTGCAGGTCAATAAAAACTAACAAGCAATAACCTAATATTTAATAATAATGACCCCAAACTAATATCCCACAGAGGTTTAGGGACCACTGCATCATCAAGCACAGTTTCAAGTGACAGAACAAACAGTTTTACTCATGCACTGATACAGTCTTATTCCAGTACTATTCATCAGTTTATTTCTGGTGAATGATGTCAAGAGAAAAAGGCTAGAATAGTCCATCTGCTTGATGGGGTTTGTATGGAGAGGCTGAGGGAGAGAAAAAGACATACACCCACACACAGTATTAACAGGCCGAAACACAGTCCCTGGAACAAAGCGTCCTTCAGTCTGTCAATGCAGAGTTTGTGTGACTCCCAGGGAAATGGGGAAAATGAGTGGACACTTTGTCTAAACATCACTTATTTTTATATTAAAAAAATTCAAAAAATTCAAAAAGTATAATTTGGAATAATTTACAATACAATCAAAAGTTTGGAATAATTAAGTCCAGATTGTCTCTTATTTTTACCTCTTATTTTTACCAATATTGTTACAAATTAAAGTAACTGTTTTCTATTTTAATCTACTTTACAACGTAATTTATTCCTGAGATGGCAAAGCTGAAAATTTAACAGCAATTTCAGAAATCATTTTAATATGCTGATTTGGTGCTCAAGAAATATTTATTTTATGCTGCTTAATATTTTTATGGAAACTGAGATACATTACCACTCAAAAGTTCTGGGTAAGTATGGCCAAAAAAAAAAAAAAAAAATATATATATATATATATATATATTACTTTTATTAATCAAGGATGCATTAAATTGATTAAAAGTGACAGTAAAGACATTTATAATGTTACTAAACATTTCTGTCACATAAATGCTGTTCTTTTAAACTTTCTATTCATCAAAGAATCCTGAAAAAAATGTACCACTGTTTCCATACACATACTCTACCAGTCAAAAGTTTTTGAACAGTAAGATTTTTTTAAAGAAGTCTCTTCTGCTCACCAAGTCTGCATTTATTTGTTTACCAAAGTCCAGCAAAAACAGTAAAATTTTTTAGATATTTTTATTATTTAAAATAACTGTTTTCAAACTGAATATATTTTAAAATGTAATTTATTCCTGTGATCAAAGCTACATTTTCAGCATCATTACTCCAGTCTTCAGTGTCACACAATCCTTTAGATTTGCTGTTGTTTTCCTGTTGATTTCCATTTATTTATTATTATTACTATAATTATTATTATCAATATTTAAAATAGTTGAGTAAATTTTTTTTCACAATTCTTTAAGGAATAGAAAGATCCAAAGATAAGCATTTACAGTATCTGAATATTGTAATATTATACACTATACCATTCAAAAGCTTGAAGTCAGTATATATTTTTTAATTATAGAAATTAATACTTTAATTTAGCAAGGATGCTTAAAATGTATCAAAAGTGATGATTAAGACATGTATGATGTTACAAAAGATACATGCTGTTCTTCTGAACTTTCTATTCATCAAAGAAACCTGAAAAAATTCTGCTCAACTGTTTTTAACATAATAATAATAATAATAATAATAAATGTTTTTTGAGCAGGAAATCAAAACATTAGAAGGATCATGTGACTGGAGTAATGCTGCTAAAATTCAGCTTTGAAATCACAGGAATAAATTACATTTTAAAATATATTAAAATAGAAAACAGTTAAATAGTAAAAAAAAAAAATCTAAATTTTACTATTTCGCTGTACTATGGATCAAACAAATGCAGGCTTGGTGAACAGAAGAGACTTTTTTAAAAAAAACATCTTACTGTTCAAAAACTTTTGACTGGTAGTGTATTTAGCAGCATTTTCCACTTGATAATAAGAAACATTTCTCAATCACCAAATTATATTATATTATATTATATTATATTATATTATATTATATTATATTATATTATAAAAAGTGCATTAGACAGACAAGAGGTTCAGTTTCAGGGACATCCTTTGGCCTTAGGCACTCAGAACCATTACAGACCCGGCTTCTGCGCTTTTATAACTGAACAGATAGACAAGGGCGGGGCCGGCAGTCTGGCTTGCTCCTCCCCCTCAAGGAGGTAGGAAACAGCCACGCCTGCTGCATTGAGGGCGTGGCTTGACAGCGAGTCCACCAGAGACCCATTGAAGACCTCTGGCAGCAGGTAGCGAATCAGCTCCAGGTTCTTCTCCCGATCAGGAGGGGTGTCGTTATCTGCGGCTACACCCACCACCAACAACATAAAGACTGTAACATGGGCGCATGGACCCCAAACAGCAACATAAAAGACGAAGCCAAGAATATGTGCTAAGTAGCTTCAGCCTTAACATGATTTGAAAGGAAACATTAAAAAAACAACTGAAACTGCTTTATTTTTTCAAAACATGCAGTGGCCTATGAAGTGAAAAGGGTGGGCTTCTATGTTAATGGTCATAAAAAATGGTCATAAATATTCATTGCCCTCACCTGGTTTGGAAAGAGGCATGACTCTCGGGAACTGTCGTCTGCATGGGCGCAACGGGCTGAAAAATAAGATCTGGCTGTCATTTGATGAATGAATCCAGACATTTGTAGCTTGTATTAATCAGAGTTGGAAATAATAAACATCGCCAGGGTCTACCTAATGAGATCCTTGCAGAGCGGAGGGAAAGGCTGCTTCTGGTAATGTCCAAACACTTCAAACACGATTGGCTGAGTCTTTATGTACTCTATAAAGGACTTAGTCACTTCCACAGCAATCTGGAAAATCACAGAAACAAGTGTTTTACCCTCAGTCTAATAAAACAGTGACGTGGTGCTGTGTGTTTTAGTGTAAAGCTCACATTTTGCACATGATAGAAGCCAAGTGGTGGACCACGTCCAGTGTTCTTCAACGGCTCTGTGGAAAACGCTTCATCGTGCCTGTGAATAAAACTACAAACGGCGAGTTCAATGAAAGTAAATTAGATACAGAACAATGACAAATGTCCGCTAGTGGAAACAGACTTCAGAACAGAGGCACTTACTTGAACTGGCAGAATATGTCAGCGTATTCAGCGGATATGCTTGACGCTTGCAGCACAGTAACTCTGAATGTAAAGACTTCTCCAATCCTCAAGTGATCCAGAGCACCGCCGTCCAGTATGCCATCAAGACCACTTTTGACAGGGCTCTCCAGCTCCTCTGGGTTAGCTATGACAAGCACATGAAAGAAAAGATGTCAAGTCTAAGAAATATGAAAACTCCATGGGACAGCTGAACCCGGCATTTAGATTCAGACTTCAGAAAGACAAGCTCATAGGTCATGTTCCCACTTAAAAACACCACAGTTAATACTTTTTTTCAGTAAGAATGTATTAAATTGATCAAAAGAGGCAGTAAAGCTGATTTCACTTCCAGAATAAAAAATCCTGATCATTTTCTCACCCCCATGTCATCCAAAACGTTCATGTCTTTATTGATTCAGTCAAAGGTTTTTCTCCATGTACTGGACTACAATGGTGGCCAACGGGTTGAATGCCCAAATTGCAGTTTCAATGCAGCTTCAAAGGACTCTACATGATCCCAGCCAAGGAATAAGGGTCTAATCTAATAAAACAATCGCTTATTTTATTGTCATATACTTTTTAACCAAATGCTCATCTTGCAATAGCTCTGGAATGTGCATGCAAGACGTAATCATGTTGGAAAGGTCAAGTGCAGTTAGTTCTTCATCTGTGTATTTTGGTTCAAAAAGGTAGGGTAGGGTGAAAATTTCTAAGAAAATATCTAATTTTCTCCTCCAACTTCAAAAACTATGTTATTTTACCTTTTTCTTTAAAGGGTGTTTGACTTTCTTTGCACATTCGCTTTGTAAATACTAGGTCGGTAATAAGTCACGCGTGACCTTTCCAACATTATTACATGATGCGTGAGGTCGAGCTAGTGCAAGATGAGCATTTGTGGTTAAAAAGTATGTACATTTCATTTTTTTTTTAGAAAACAACCAATCGTTTTGCTAGATAAAATGCTTATTTCTTAGCTGGGATCGTGTAGAGTTCTTTGAAGCTGCATTGAAACTGCATTTCGGACCTTCAGCTCGTCTAGTCCACTACATGGAGAAATATCCTGGATTGTTTTCCTCAAAAACCTAAATTTCTTTTCGACCAAAGAAAGAAAGACATGAACATCTTGGATGACATGGGGGTGAGCAAATTATCAGGAGATCATTATTGGATGCGAACTAATCCTTTAATACGTTTTGAATGTTCAATGTTTCTTACCTGCACAGGTATTATTGTTGACTTCATCTGCTGACATTCCCATCTCTGCATTCTGGCCCTCACCTTCAACAATTCGCAGCTCTTCCTGAGAGACAGCAGCACGTGAAAGACCAGAAGGACAGGACTCTGACTGGAACTGCTCAACAGGAAAGAGAAAAACATGAAGTAAGCTGGCGTCATATGAATATTCATGTTGACAAGATCAGCATAGTTGGCCAAAAGTGTATGTTGTTATGAATCTCACTCTTTTGACTAATGTTTTTTTCCATGACTTCACTATAACTTAAGAATTTTGACAAACAAAAAGGTTTATTTACAGCCATTTCCAAAAAAAACGTACCTCTAGAACTAGCTTAACTAGAAAAGTTCATATTGGCTATAAAAATTTCCATTACTTTTTTAAATTTCAGTTACGTTTTCAGGCCTGGAAATAACATTTTTAAATTCTCTGATGTTTCCATGTTTTACAGGATCATAGGAACTCTATGTTGTGTTCTGAATGCTGGTTCTCAGCATCTCCAAAAGTCTACAATCACGCTGGTCAACCAGCTTGACAAGAAAAACCATTAAAGTAAAAAGCAGCCTGGACTAGCACTGAAATCCAAGCTGGTCTTTTCAGCTTGGTCTACTCTTTCTGTGAAATTGCTTCATTACAAACAAGTGTTTCAATGTCAATACCTTCTCAAACTGCTGGTCTTCAAAAGAAATCTTGGCAGTGCCTGACTGTCGGACACCAGAGCCATAATCTGGTGCCTCTTCATCCGCTGGAGGAAAAACCAGAGCACCTTCACATCATTTCCTCAAGAAGTCACACATTGTTTGCCCTTCATATTGTATAAACAACCCCTAAATACATGGCCTAAATACATCCTCTAACACAAAAAAACTAAGTATGCATGATATACTACATAATTAAATTAAACTTATTTGACAATAAAATGATACATTGACACATGTGTCAATCTACTCACCAATAGGTTCTGCAAGACACTTGCAGTCCTAATCTTACCTGATATTGCCTGTACTGCTACTCTGAGGAAACCTTTGACCTCTCCCTTCTCATTGACGATGGCAACCCGATGGACCAAGGGCACAGGATAGAGCAGATTACTCAAATATACAAATGCCCTAAAGGAGAGATGAAAGAACAAAATGTTTGTCCAAGGGATCGAGTGTATAGCAAACAGGACAAAGACAACATTGAGCAACACACAGACACAAGCAGGCACTGCTGTGGCCCCAGACATGATTATTCCTCATAAATCAGGATACATGATATAAAACAGGAAGGTGTGAGTATTTTTAAGACTTTGGGTAAGTTTAAGGAGCATGGGACTGAAGTGAAGATAAACCCTAAAAGAAATACAGAGAAAAGAAATCGAGACCACATCAAAAATTGGCGATTATTTTTCCTTTCAAACTACAAAATAAACAAAGGATAATGATTTTAAAAAATGTAACGTACACTACAGCTCTAAAGGCTGGTTTTTGTTTTTAAAGAAATTAATATTTGTATTCAGCAACGACGCACTGAATTCATCAAAACTGACATTTATAATGTTACAAAAGATTTTAATTTCAAATAAACACCAAATCAGCATATTAGAATGATTTCTGATGGATCACGTGACAGAATAGAGTAATGGCTGCTGAAAATTCTGATTTGCCATCACAGGAATAAATGACATTTTCAAATATATGATAGAACTAGAAAACAGTTGTTTTAAATTAGAATAATTCATCATATTACTGTTTCTGATGTACTTTAGATCAAATAAATACAGCTTTGGTGAGTGTACCTTTTTTTTTTAAAAACAATTAAATATCTTACTGACCCCAAACTTTTGAACGATAGTGTAAAAAAAGATAGAAATTATAAAGAAATACTTAAAATTCCATAATATTTCTACTGCAGGTCACTAATCAAATAAACAAACACTGTAACACTGAACAAATGTAAATTTTGTACAAAAGGTCCAGTTTTCTTGCTTCCACACAAGAAGTTTTGAAACAAAACATTCTGAAAATCATGTTTATTTCACAGTTCAAATTTTTCTCAAATTATTGTTCTAATCAAACTATGGAAATTAAAAATGTAAAGCATTTTGACTAGTGGTCTCAAATGTTTGGACTTTAATTTATGTGTCAAATGTACAAACTATATAAAAAGACAGCTTTGTTTTATTAAATATGTTACATGGAATGAGTCATGATACATCCATGATCAGAATCAGAAATAGGACTGTTTGTGTTTACTTAAAACCCAGAGATAGACATTTTATTTGAAAAATGATATATAGTTGATATTGACAATTAACAGTTTTAAAAGTCAACCCTAACTCTGTTCTTAATCCAACTGCCGTCAAGGACTACATTGCCCATCCTCCATGAATGATACGGTAGTGCTGAACAAAAAAGGGGGTTTGGTGAGGTACAAAAAAGCATGCTTGTGACAAAAAAAAAGTGAAAATGTGACAGTACTGGACAATGCGAGCATGAACAGACAATATCATTAGCAAATACCCAAAAAATAAAGGTAAATAAGACACTGCAAAAAAGCGGCCATACTGTCACAAATGTGCAGTGCATTGCACAAGCGCAACTTAAAAGAGTGAGCCAATTCATCAAAGGTCTCCATGTAAAATCGCACAAAAAGGTCAAAATACGGCATATGATCTCACATGCCCAGAAGAGAGACAGCTGTGCTAGAAACCAGCTCTTTCATCTTGAGATATGTGAACACTCGAAGTAACCAAGCGGCTGTATTACGGGAACCAATTAGTAAGTCATTAGATGAATAGCTATTTTCTCATTCATCAGACATTCATGCCATGTAACGAAAATCTGGTCTTGTTTGTTTCTGTGGAACACAAAACAAACAGCTAATATGAGTGTTTGGAGATAGCACTTCAAAGCTGACGGACCCCTTTGAAGAAGTGATGCGGTGCATGTAAAGCTGGGACACAGACCTTGGCGTGACACGAGAGCCATAGCTGCGCTGGGTGGTGCCGCTGACATCCAGCCAATTCTGATTTCAATTATCACAATCATTTGGTCGAAATGAAACCCAGAAGCTCAAGGTGTGTGTCTGCAGCGATCAGATGAAAGTCAAATGTATGATAATGGGAGAAGACGGGGTAAAGTCCAGACATGCTGACTAAAATCCAGGAATCTTTCCCACAGGAAATACAAAATCACATAAGAGAACGTTTTAATATCGTAGAGGTTTTTTCCTACAGCAATGAGGTGGAAATCAAGTGGAGACTTGCTTTTCAGATTTTTCTTCTGACCAAAAGACCCTTATAATCTCACGTCTCTTCATGAGATCAAAACGATGTCATAAACAGATTTACCACAAGGGTCGTCAAATAAGAGCGGCCAAGGTAAATAAAAGAAAATCTTTAAAAAAATGTGTTTAAAACACACGTGCTCTTAATTCATAGAAATGTATTCATGTTGTTTTCACAAGATGACATGGTGTAAAATAAAAAGTTCTTTTAAAATCTTTTAGGTGAAAAGTATTTTTGGAAAAATATAATCAATAATTCATTCATAAATATCATTATGTTTTTGTGTGTGTGTGTGTCGCATCACATGACAACCTGAACCAACCCATTACAACCTAAAATAATATAAATATGTCAAATCATTTACCATTTTAATAGACATTTTGACACACAGTCATGAAGGCCTGCAGGAGTAACCTTAACGCTATAATATAATTTCCTGATATTTTCAAATATTTGTAATAATTTAACATAACAGATTCATTGTTTTTAAGAAATAATAATTATTATTACCATGGATTGTATTAGCTTTTATAAATGTGTACTCATAATACTATATTTATTATATTTATTAAGTTTTTCTTTTCCAAGTACTTAATTTTTTGAACATTTATACCAACATGGCATGTCACATTATAGACCCAGACACCAAAATCAGCAATATGATTTGCAAAAAATAAATTAATCTATAAAAACTAAATAAAAATTTCAATAAACTGGTCATTTTTTACTGTAGGTCAACAACTGTCTAATTTGTGTTTATTTTTATATTTCTTTATTTCAAAGCTCACTCAGAAGAGATTTACACTCACATATTGGGCTCTAAAAATCACTTTTATTTTTTTCCCAAATTCTGTTTCATTTTCTCCCAAATTCCATTTTTTCCATTTAAATTTTTCTGGATTCCATTTTTTCCATTTAAATTCCATTTAAATGAAACTGTACAAAAACACAATTTAATAGCAATGTATTAAAAATTGAACAAAAATTACATTATGAAACACTTTTTTTTTCTCTCAAATTCAGTTACATTTTTTACCAAATTCTGTGTTTTCCACTAATTTCCTGGATTCTTTCTTTTTTTTTAAATTAAATAATATTTAAATAATTTTCTGGTAAATATTCATTAATAATTAATATTTAATAATGTTTTAATAATCATTTTATTAGTAGTTGTAGTAATATATCTCTGTCACAGTTTCTTCAAGTTAAACCAAACTTTTATTTTGACAGGTTGCCTTGAAGACCAGCACGTTTCTGTTTGTATAGTTTTTCTCAAAAGAAACAATAAATGCTCTTGAAGTGACTCTCAGAGCAGTTCTAAAGATTGTGTTTATGTGTTCATGTACTCATATATGTGACCCTGGACCACAAAATCAGTCCGAAGTAGTGGGTACACCTGTATATGTAGCAACAGGCAAAAATACACTGCATGGGTCAACATTATCGATTTTTCTTTTATGCCAAAAATCATTAGGATTTTAAGTAAAGAACATGTCCTATGAAGATATTTTGTACATTTCTTACAGTAAATATATCAAAACTTGTATGTACTTTTATGTAATATGCATTGCTAAGAACTTCATTTTGACAACATTAAAGGTGATTTTCTCAATATTATGATTTTTTTGCACCCTCAGATTCCAGATTTTCAAATAGTTGTATCTCTGCCAAATACTGTCCCAAATCATAGACCAGTGAAAAGCTTATTTATTCAGCTTTCAGAAGATGTATAAATCTCACAATTTCAAAAAACTGATCCTTATGACTGGTTTTTATACAGAGACACGCATTTTTGCGGCTTAATATTCACAGACAATAGTCCATATCGCATTTTGATTTAAGTGTACTGACCTACTTTTGATTTATCCATTCAAAATTGGGCAAATTCCATGACATTCCACATTATACAGTACATTTCATTTTTATGACTGGATTTTTCCACATCGTGGCCCTACTCTCAGCTTTCATCCTATCTGAATATGTCTAGCATATACCGTTTTCAGTTTTGTGTATATAAAATTAAGCATTGTGATAATGTAAGCAAAATTTTTTGGTTTAAGTGGTTATATATACATTACAGTTTGTGTGCTGTGCACAATACCCAGTATACAAAGGAGATGTTATACAACATCCCAGTCTCAGTGTGAAAGAGCTAGTTTCCTTTCCCAGCATGCTCCTGAAACCTCACCAACCTTCCCACTACACTGAACAATGGCGAGCGATCGTAAAACGGGTCCTCAGCTTTGCTGGAGCTTCCGCAGAGCTCTCCCTCATCATCATCATCCTCATCCTCATCCTCCCCCTCCTCCTCCTCAAAATCCGAGCATGGGTCATCCGACAAGAAATCATCGTCCAAGTCATCCAACTCTGTCCCCACCCTCATGTCAGGCCACGACTGGACCAGCTCAGTGATTTCAGAGGTTGATGTGGGCTCAGAGGGGGTGGGGGAGGAGTTAGGGTCGCTTGCTTGCTCACTAAGGCATGTGGAGAAAAGGGGGTTTCTGGTGTAGCCAAAGACACGGGAGCCCAGTTAGTATGAGGGGCCATCTGTCTATTTAACTGTTTCTGCTCGCAACTGGGTAAGCAAACACTTTTAACAGGCCAACTTCGCTTAGTAGCTGGGTCATGGGGATACAAGACATACACAACCTAAAAAAAACACTCATCAGTAACAGTAGCCTATGTACCAGGATTCTGTTAAAGGAATAGTTTACCCAAAAATGAAATTTACAACATAAATGACTCACCCTTAAGCCATCAAGGGTATATGACTTTCTTCTTTCAGACAAATACAATCAGAGTTATATTAAAAAAAAGTTCTGGTTCTACCAGGCTTTATAATGGCAGTGAATGGGGATTTAGATCTTATGGATATTTTTCTTATACAAACGCATCACTTTGCTTCAGAAGGCCTTTGTTAACCTCACGGAGCCATGTGGAGCACTTTTTATGATGGATGGATGCACTTTTTTGGGCTTCGAAATCTCAACACCCATTTACTGCCATTTTAAAGCTTGGAAAAGACAGATTTTTTTAATGTAACTCTGATCATATTCCTCTGAAAGATCAAAAATCATATACACCTAGGATGGCTGGAGGGTTAGTAAATCATGGGGTAATTTTCATTTTTGGGTCAACTATCCCTTTAAGATTGTCCAATATTATACTAACCTTTTAAACGTTTGGGGTCAGTAAGATTTTTTTTAAAGAAATTAATCATTTTTATTCAGCAAATTGATAAAGACAGTATAGACATTCATAATATCACAAAATATTTCTGTTTTCAAATGCTGTTTGTTTGAATTTTATATTTATCAAACAATCCTAAAAAACATGGTATGTAAAGTATTAAGCAGCAAAACTGATGTTAACATTGGTAATAATTAGAAATGTTTCCTAAGCATCAAATCAGCATATTGATTTCTGAAAGATCCTGTTACACTACAGACTGGAGTAATGGCTGTTGAAAGAAAAAATTAATTGAAAGAATATTTCACAATATTACTGTTTTTAATTCATTTTTGATCAAATAAATGCAGACCTGGTGAGACTTCTTTCAAAAACATAACAACAAATGTACCAACCCCAAACTTTTAAATAACAGCGTACATTTCATAAGCATAGTTCACCCAAAATGTAAAAAAACTGTCATAACTTATTGAAATAATACCATCATCACGTAATTCCAATCATGCCATTTCAAACCTGTTTTCTTTTTGGAACACAAAAAGTATAATTTTTGAAAAATTCTTCAAAATAATTAAAAATGTCAGCCAATATGTTCAATATAATAAAGGTGAATACGGATGGGAGCTCCACAATGGCAAAAAACACTCTAAAAGTAAATGCAATTCATTCACGATGAGTCTTGTGATATCATACAATAGCTTTGTGTGAGGAACAGATCAAAATCTCGACCAAAAAAGTTATTCACTTGAAAGGTTCACACACACCCTAGCTCTCCTTGGTGTATTCAAGAGAGAAGAAGTGATGTCTGGTCTTGATGCATATCTTTTTGATGAATCTGTTGATGCAGTTCACAAAAGCAGTCTGAATGATAATGCACATTCACAAATCAGACTAACTGAAGCTAACTGAAAAGAAAAATGATCTTTGAATAACCATTCAAAATCTGTTTGTCACACAACGCTATCATACATCTTGGAGATATAGTTCCAGTTTGCACTTGCATGGCAAAGAGCAAAGTACATCATAAAAAAAAACTCTCTTTTTGAGTTCCACAGAAGAAAGGAAGTCATATGGTTTTGGAACAACATGAGGGTGATTAAATGAAGACAGAATTTCAATTTTTGGGTGAACTAATCTTTTAAGATATAGTAAAGTCAGAGCAAGTCATAAAGCTCTGAAGTAGACAGGGTAGGAAGCGTGTGACCTAATTTGAAAGTGCATGGAAAATCGATTTCATGCTCTTCTGAATAAAGCAGCATCAAAAATCTCGCACTTTTAAAAAGCGTGTGGGCAATAACTCTGGACTTATTCCTCAGAGGAATAAGCAATATTACATATATCCTGCATAGATCAGATTTAACCATAGCTTTTATTACATTTTCTCTTTCCGCAGTTGTTCTGACCTGCAAGATACTTTACTATTACAAAAACATACAAAAACACAATGAGAATTGCTAGTTTCTGCATATCAGAAATTACTTCACTTTCAATTGGCCATTCAAACAAAAGCACAGTTTGAGGAGAAATCTGACATGAATGTTACTGATTATGTGTGGCCTATATATCACAATAGTCAGAGAGTGCAGAAACCAGCGGGTCTGTCTAGCCATGCTCTGACGTAACCTTACAACTCACCTTCCAACCAGACGGAACCAGGGAAACCGGTCGTAGAACGGATCGCCTCCAGTCAGCACACTGTCACAGTCTTCAAGAGCATTGCCAGGCACCTCAGCAGCACGATCATACATCTCCCTCATCAGATCCAGCCTCTGCCTGCAGGGGGCAGCATTACACATCACTTGTAATGTAAATGCTGGGCATACTGTGAAACCCAAGGTGACTCGAAGGTGACTTACACATTACACTTCAACCACTAGCATTTTGTGTTTCAGAGCATTTTTATTACAAGCAACAGATTTTGTTGTTGTTGTTGTCCTGAAGCAATATGGCTTCATTATTTTTGCTACTTTTAAACACCTTTTATGTAAATTTTGTTGTTTTACCTATTTCTTAGACTTCAAATACTAAAATATGAGATCACATGATTAAAACAATAATTATTATATTTGTAAAACTACTGAAATAAAACAAAACTTGAAATACCAAATAATTCAGTAATTATTGTGTAAAAATATTTTATAAAAATGTATAACAACACAAATTATGATCTCTCTCATTTGTGTAATTTCTACCACATAAAATTGTATGTAAAATTGTAAATGTAGTGGTTACCAGGGGCATTTCATCAGAGGAGGCAAAGGAGGCAGTGTTTGGCTAAAATTCATAGTTCAAAAATAAAACAACGGCAATATTACAAAATATAACATTAGAAGTGTATAAATTAGTTGTTTTTCTGAAAAAACATTGCCCATCAGTGACACCAGCAGGTAAAGTTACAACGGGAGTCTGTGTCGCTCTTGCCTCCCCTGAGCCCATTGAGTTTTAACAGACCCCTAAACTTTAGGGCCTAAAGCATGTGGTGAGTTTGGTGGGGGGTAACTAAGAATGAATGGGGCAAAAAGTCACATGAGAGAAGAAAATGCCTCCATCGTGTTATGACTAGATATGACTAGTTATGTTCAGCTGTGATTGGTTAATGCGATAAATCCCGCCTCTTGTGTTTGCGCGTGTTTGCCAATCAGTCTGAATGAACAATATGCCATTAATGGGAAGACTAATTTAAAAAAGTAAACAACTCACACACTCAGATATAACCACTTTGTTACGTCAAAATAAGACTTCAAATAGAGTGAAAACATGATTTGTTGGAGTTTATAGTGAGTAATCAGCTTGGTAATATTTAAAGTGAATCTCTGTGTCTATGACCAATATTTACAGAGGTTTGATGACTAATGATCCAAAAAATTAAAAAATACTCAAAGATAACTATTAGAGGAGAAGTCCACTTCCAGAACAAAAATTAACAGATAATGTACTCACCCCTTGTCATCCAAGATGTTCATGTCTTGTTTTCTTCAGCCGTAAAGAGATTTTGATGTTTTTTGAGTTAAACATTTCAGGATTTTTCTCCATATAATGCTATATAATATATATGTATATATATAATATAATGCACTGCTATAGTGCCCCACGATTTTGAACTTCCTTCAAACGATCCCAAATGTGTTTGTAAAAGATTCCAGCCGAGGAAGAAGGGTCTTATCTAGCGAAACGATTGGTTATTTTCATTAAAAAAAAAAAATACAATCTAAATACTTTTTAATCTCAAACGCTCGTCTTGTCTTGCTCTGCCTGAACTCTGTGTATTCTGGCTCAAGACAGTTAGGGTATGTCGAAAAACTCCACTCGTACTTTCTCCCTCAACTTCAAAAATCATTTCAAAATCATCCTACATCACTGCAGAAGTACCGACCCAGTCTTTGCAAAGTGAACATGCAAAGATCAAACACCCTCAACAAAAAAGGTAAAACAGCGATATAAGACGATTTTGAAGTTGAGGGAGAACATGAGGTGGAAATTTTTCGACATACCCTAACTGTCACGAACCGGAAAAAAACAGTTTAGTCAGAGCGAGACAAGACGAGCGCTTGACATTATAAATTTTTGTTCTGGAAGTGGACTTCTCCTTTAATAACAATAGCTGAACATAAGTTCACAAACAAAATATATTGTTTACATTATTACTGCCTGTAAAATGCTTAAAAACACTAACTTGATGAGATTCATACTTCGAAAAATGTTTAAACTGTTAAAATATCAAACAAACGAGTGATTTTGAAATGTTGTGAATATAACATTACACGGTTCACAACGAATCTCCTGTAACGCATATCCACTGTTGGATAATGGCAGTACACAAATTAAAAAAAAATTTGTGAGAGTGTAAATAATCTGCTTTGAAAGAGTCTAAAAAAAGAAAAAATTACCTGAGCTTCTCCAGGGTCCAGTAATGTGTAGCTCCATTTTTCTGATCTTGGACTTCTACGGCCACAATAGTGCGAGGGAATGGGCTTTTCTCGCGGTCTTTAGCTGTCTCGGGTGGTAACAGGTCAGGCGGAAGTGGAGAGTAAAGTGTGTCTGTCAATAACACAAACTGGAACTGAACCTGTAAGTGACATTAGGCACAATAAATAAAGATGCTGCCCTATTTGATATATTTAGCAGCGTGATCCAGTCCTTTCTGGTCTTTCTAAAGCTTTCACCTTCTTCTTTAGCTCCACGCTAATGGCATTGGCCTCCTTGAGGAAGATGGCATTGCCCCAAAGCAGATCTCTGAGAGATGTGAACTGATAACATCTCCATTTACGGAAAGCCCACAGTGCCAGCTCTGTCTCCCTCTCAGTCCATTGCACTACGGGTATAAGAGATTGAATATAAGAGGCTGAGTTATATAAACTGAGTCAGTGTGATTAGAACTATTTTTTGCCATTCACGATCTAGTCACCTTCTTCCTCAGGTTCTTCATCTTCCTCTACTGCATCAGGGTAATAACGATCTACCTGCTTCTGCAGGGCTTCTAACCTGCTCTCATAATCCTGTAAAAGACATACAGTACAGTGAAATATAAACACTTAAAAAGTGTCATATTATACCACATTCTAAAGGTGTATATGCTGAAAAAAAAGGTTGTTTTCATCACTTACTAATCTCTGTTGCTCCAGTAGATTGTTGGCCTCTTCTCTCTCTTTGCGATACTGATCTTCAAGTTCCTGCAATCTATACAAGCCAAGAGCTAATGAGTCTGACAACACAAATGTCACATCTTAAACCTATTTTTGAATTTCCCTCATGTTTCTTTTACCTCTGATCCATTTCCTGTTTCATATCAATGCCCTGTTTCTCCAGGAGTTCTCTCTGAGCAAAGGCCCAGTCTACAGGCTCCATTGGGGTCTCAGAGCAAGGGGTTCGTTCACGTTCCTGACGAGCCTGCTCTGGGTGGTTGAAGCGGAACACATGGCTCTTGCCCAAAATGATTCGGTTCCCTACAAAAATTCAAAAATTAATTAATTCTGCACAGATATGCATAAAAACATTTAAATTAAATAATAAAAAAAAATAAGTGTTTTAAATTTTAGATTATAAATATGACATTTAAAAAATGGAATCACAAATATATTGCCGTTCAAAAGTTTGGGATCAGTAAGACTTGTAATGTTTTTTAAAGAAGTCTCTTATGCCCATCAAGGCTGCATTTATTTGATCAAAAATACAGAAAGAACTAATATTGCGTAATGTTATTACAATGTTAAATAATGGTTTCTATTTTAATATACTTTAATATATTCTTGTGATGCAAAGCTGAATTTTCATCCGCTGTTACTCCAGTCTTAAGTGTCACATGATCTTTCAGAAATCATTCTAATACGCTGATTTATTATTGGAAATATCTATGTTGGCAACAGTTGTGCTGCCAAATATTTTTTCGGAACCTGTGATACTTTTTTCAGGATTCTTTGATGAATAAAAAGTTAAAACAAACAGCATTTATCAAAAATAGAAATCTTTTCTAACAACACAAGCCTTTGCTATCACTTTTTACCAATTTAACACATCCTCGTTGAATAAAAGTATTAATTTCTTTCTTTCAAAAAAAAAAGAAAGAATACATTTTTTAATGGTAGTGTATATTGTTAGAAATATTGGTGTTTAAAAGTTTGGGATCAGTAAGACTTGTAATGTTTTTAAAAAAAAGTCTCTTGTGCCCATCAAGGCTGCATTTATTTGATCAAAAATACAGAAAAAAATAATACTGCGAAATGTTATTACAATGTAAAATAATGGTTTCTATTTTAATATACTTTAATATATTCTTGTGATGCAAAGCTGAATTTTCATCAGCTGTTACTCCAGTCTTAAGTGTCACATAATCTTTCAGAAATCATTCTAATATGCTGATTTATTAATAGAATTATCTATGTTGGCAACGAAATGCTGCCAAGTATAAATATTTTTTGTAACCTGTGATACTTTTTTCAGGATTATTTGATGAATAAAAAGTTAAAAAGAACAGCATTTATTCAAAATAAAAATCTTTTCTAACAATACAAGTCTTTGCTATTATTTTTTAATCAATTTAACACATCCTTGTTGAATAAAATTATTAATTTCTTTCAAAAAAAAAAATAAAGAAAGAAAGAATTAAACATTTTTGAATGGTAGTATATATTGTCAGAAAATATTTCTATTTTAAATAAAAACTGTTTTTGTTTTTACTTTTTATTCAAGAATCCTGAAAAAAGTATCATATGTTCCAAAAAATATATATTAAGCAGCACAACTGTTCCCAGCACTGATAATAAATCAGCATATCAGAATGATTTCTGAAGGATCATGTGACACTGAATACTGGAGTAATGACGCTGATAATTATTTTTTTAGTCACAGGAATAAATTAGATTTTAATGTATATTCAAATAGAAAATCGTTACTTTACATCGTAATAATATTTCACAACAATATTACATTTTTGTTCTGTATTTTTGATCAAAAAAACAATGTTTATGAGCACAAGAAACTTCTTTAAAAACATTAAAAAATGTATAGATCTCAAACTTTCGAATGGCAGTGTAAATTATAAAAAAAAAAACTGAAATAAATAAACACATTTTAAAATGCGAAATAATAAATAAATGAATTAAAAAATGAAATCATAATTAAATTCAATTTAATAAAAATAAATTAATTAAAAATGAAAAAATAGAAAAAACCTACATAATTGGAATCAACCATAATGCTTTAACAAGTATTGTATTGGGTGAGGTAAAAGTGTAAACAGACCTGATCTGAGAACTGTGGGCTCTGTTACTCTCTTCCCATTGACATAAGTTTCTGCCCCCTCACATGGCTCAAGAATGACAGCTGTAGAAACAGGAAGAACAGCCATAAAGACAGTGGTACGTATGTGTATGTGTATGTGAGTTTGTGGGGTGCGTCATTAACAAACCTTCTCCCATAGGTCCAGTGGTGCTGGTGAAAGTGCAGTGTTCCTCTTTAATAAAGTGACCACTCAAAACAATGTCCTGTCTTCTGCTGGCATCTTCTCTCCCCACCCTGAGCACAGGAGCATATCAAGACACCTTAGTACCAATTCTACTGAACAGAAGCATATATGTGGGGTTTATGAAAACCAACAAAGGCCACTAACCTGGTAATTCCATCTTTGATGTAATACAGAAGACACTCAGACATCAAAGGATCTTCATTTAGATTCACCAGGTGGGGTGTCTGTAATTATGGAACAAATTAGCATGACAGATTTTGTATTCACTAAATGAAATAACAGTGCTTGCAAGGCAGCGCTTGAATAGTCTTAAAGTTTCAGGCCAGATTAAGTTGTAGATTTGTACTACAATCAATACCTTCATTCCACAGTCTAAATGTGACTATAAATGGATATATTTGGAATAGAATGGAAACTCAGATAGTCTTTTAAAACAGGAAAATAAGATGAAAGTCAAATATCAATTTTACGGAGACAGTCGTCTTTACACCAAGTTTCGATATCCTTCAAAATATTGTATATCCATGCAACTGGATTTAGATATCACAAAATTGTGTACGATTCCAGACAGAAAAACCTTTAAAAGCATCATGGGGGAATGATGCTTGAGATCTGTAGTCTTTGAAGTGCTTTAAAGTTTGCTGTAAAGACTAGAAGGAATTGCAGCACATCAACATTCATATCAGAGATGAGTAATGAGCAACAGATCCCTAAATAAAGATCACAGACGCATTTAAAAGAGCTCAGATGGGGAAAAACACACAGAGGTTCATTAGAACAGTCTGAGAGGAGCGTTCAGGATGCAATCACACAGTATCCATGGCAACCAACCTCATTGGGAGAGAACAGCCCAACAGTGTCTATAAAAACGGGCTGAGGTTTTCTCTGCGAGGGCTTTCAGAAAAGGAACGTAAAGACATTCATGGACTTATTTGGTTATTTGAGCAAACATATTAGCTTTAATACGTGGTCCACCTGCACACGGTTTCTTCTTAGAATCTTTTTACCTTCTTTGGTGAAAAGACGCCAACAGTTCCTCCGTCCTCACGCATGGCCACACCCATCTCAGCCAGCAGGGCTTCTCTGTGAAAACCAATTTTGGAGATGTTTTTCAGTATGTTAATTATACATAACCAAAAACTGTTTATTAATCACATAAGGCTACATATAACAAACCTGTCCATTCTGATGGCCTCTGTACGGCGAAGCTTCTCTTCCCAGGTTTCATTGAGCTCGGCAATAATTTTCTCCGTTTCCTAATTGGCATCGCAAACAATATCAAGTAAAAATATGCTACCAAGTCTATGGTAGTTTTATACATTTTTTAATGTGAGGCTTATATCTTTAAACAGCAAATGTCAATAATAAGGTAAAATATTTTTAATTAAAGAGTTAATACACTGTCATTTTCAGACCTTGAAACTCTCTGCCACGAGAACACTTTCTTAGTTTTATGTATTGAAACAAACCCTCACGAATACCTAATGCTTAAATCAATTTTGTAATATCATAGGAATAAAAACATGAACACATGACCTTATTCTCATTCATTTCAATGGTAGTTGCTTGGCTGGTTTATGAAACATGAATTGAAATCTGCCATCTTTGCGAACAGATGCTAATTTAGGCAAGCACTCTCTTTTGAACCAATCACCACAACAATGAATAGCATGTGATCATAACAGATCCAATTTACATAGAAGTTTTAAAGGGATAGCTCACCCAAAAATGAAAATTCTGTCATTAATTACTCACCCTCATGTTGTTCCAAACCTGTAAGAACTTCAACTTTGGAACACAAATTAAGATATTTTTGATGACATCTGAGAGCTTTCTGACCCTGCATAGACAACAACGCAACTGACACATTCAAGGCCCAGAAAGGTAGTAAGGACATTAAAAAAAAACAAAAAACAAAAAAACACTTGTGTAAACGTAGAAATGAGGTCTGCGGCGTTTTCGAAATTCACAGTTTTTGAGTGTCGAAAATGCCCAAGTAGTGTAAATGACAGGCATAACCATAGCAAAAGTTATGTTTTAAAATGAAAACACACTAGTGTAAACAAAGAAATGGGGTCTGTTGCGTTTTCGAAAGTCTCCATTTTTGAGGGTCGAAAAATGCCAGAGTAGTGTAAACGACAGTTGTAACGGTAGTGAAAGTAATGCGTTTTAAACAGAAAACGTACTAGTGTAAATGTAGAAATGGGGTCTGCAGCATTTTCGAAAGTCTCTGTTTTCGAGGGTCAAAAACAACAGAGTAGTGTAAACGACAGGCATAACCGAAGCAAAAGTTATGCTTTTTAAAACGAAAAAGCAGCAGAAAAATATGGGTCGATTTTTGCAATGGTATGAACAAAAATAGCAGGGCTTATTAAAAGTGCACCTTCATTCTCTGTCAGCAGGTGGCGCTTTGGGAACGGCAGAAATAAAGCATTTCCCCAGTAACCGCAGTACACAAAGCGGAGCAACACCTGACTTCGAAATGCACAGCACTCATATTTATTCAATTAAATCATAGATTTTTGAAGTTCAATTATCACATTAGCCCATATCACAGTTCTCGTCTTTCCGTGCCCAAATTTAAGACCTCTTGATGTCATAATTAAGACTTTCTTATACCATTTAAGACTCTTTTATGGCCTTAAATTTGATATCACTAAATTTAAGACTTAAGGACTCGCAGAAACCCTGGTGAGAGAAAAAAAGTATTCTCGTAGCTTCATAACATTCAAGTTAAACCACTGATGTCAAATGGTGTTCTTACTTCAGCTTTGAACATGTCACTTATTTTGCTGTCTATGCAGGGTCTGAAAGCTCTCGGATTTCATCAAAAATATCTTAATTTGTGTTCCGAAGATAAATGAAGGCTTTACAGGTTTGGAACTACATAAGGGTGATAAATCAATGACAGAATTTTAATTTTTGGGTGAACTATCTCTTTAAATACAGTAACACTAAGGGGAAAATTATAAAGGTAAAATACAGCATGACTTTAATCTGAAGTTGCAAGACAAATGTTTGTCAGATGGCGATTTGAAGGGTTTCATCAGTCACCTTGAGTCTCTCAATGGCTTCCTCGCTCCCTGGGCTGAACATGATGCGATCATGGAGGCTGCTGATGGAACCAGCCCGGCTGGACAGGGCGGAGAGAGATGGAGAGGGGCTCATCCCCGTCATAGCATTGGTCACTGTGGAGAGATCACCTCTTTGATTGACAGCTTGGCCACTATTGTTATTGTTCTTGTGATCGGATATGTCTGTCGGGGAAGGGGGAGAGAGGTGCGGGGAGTGGGGAGAGGGGCAGGGGGTAACAGACACAGAGTTCAGAGAGAAGCAGACAGAAAAGGATGAGCAGAAGGAAGGAAAAGGTAGAAAAAAAGAAGACAGAGAAAGACAGTAGCTTGAAATGAATTGGAATTCAGAGACCCAGAAATTTCACAAGTGAGGAGAAACGCCCAAGAAACAAAAGAAAGAACAGACAGTCACAGCCCAGTTAAAGGGAACAAGCGGAAATAAAATAAGAGCTCTAGCGCAGGCACCTGGCAGCACAGAGACACGCCAGCCATCTCAAGCGCAATGTAACACTGCGGGCTTCAGCTACAGCATTACACACCGCCCATCCAATGACAGCAACCTGAGAGCCACATCTGAAATATTTAACAGGCATGCATGCATTGATCTGGGCTGTTATTTGACACCAGTTTCTTATATTTGTTAGTGTACATTGAGTGTACAATGCTGTTAGTCCATTCAAGCAACTAAATGGCAATCCTTTCTTCGTCTTAAAGGAATAGTTCTGCCAAAAATGAAAATTCTGTCATAATTTACACTCCCTCATCAAACTATGATTTTCTTTCTTTCTCACAATACAATAGACCTTTGTCTATGTAATATTTATATTTTGACAGGAACGAAAACAAGGCTCTGATGGACAAAAGTACAGTGTGTTTACTTTACAATGGACTGTACTGCTTTTTAAAAACAAGGTTGTTCAGTTGACAAAAAAATGCCTTTCCAAAAAACTTTCAGTTGATGAAAACATAAAATAGTTTTGAAGCTGTGAAAATTACATGATCTAGAACAGGGGTGTCAAACTCAGTTCCTGAAGGGCCGCAGCCCTGCAGAGTTTTGTTCCAACCCTGCTCCAACACACATACTATGCAGTTTTCAATTAAGCCTGAAGGACTTGATTAGTTGGATCAGGTGTGTTTAATTAGGGTTGCATCTAAACTCTGCAGGGCTCCAGGACCGGAGTTTGACACACCTGATCTAGGACCTTTATACAGTGTGTGCCACTGTAAAAAGTAAGTCTATCCCTTAAAGCCTCATTTTTAACTGTGTTAAATTCAGTATGGCATCTAACACGACTAAGATGTATAAAACAAGCATTTAATACTACTATTAATCAGAAAGCAAGCTGTTTAAAAAAAAAAAAAAAGATACATCTGGATTAGAGTTCTATTTTTCTTACCCTATTGATAAATAATTATTTATTGTTATTTAGAAAAATGTTCAGCGGTTCATATTATGAAAGTCAGTGGTGTCCAAAATGTTCATGAGCCAAAAATGACATAAAAAGTACTGAGAAATTAATCCAGCATATGAGTCAAGTGGTAGGGTACAACGGGGCCTAAAGGCGCCCCCAGGGTAAACGGCGCTTTTGATACTATTTTCCTCTAAACCACTAGATGGTAGCACTTTCCAAAACATCCGCTTTTCAAGATACATGTGCAAATTTGTCTGATCCTTGACTCGATCATGGGCAGTAGAGCAAAGTCGATTCTGTGCTTACTTGATCTAATATTTGATGTTTTTAAAAATGTTGTAGATTTAAGTAGCAATTGCAATTTTTTTAATGTATCTTGAAACAAAGGTCTTCTTAATGATTTTCAGTTTTGTTTAAGGTAATTAAAGCAGCAGTTTTTAAATAACGAAAGAATGTATAAAAGTATGGTATTTGGGGAAAAAAGCACCCCTGCTTTTGGGTCTAAAAGGCACAATAATTAACATGATAATTAATAGACGGTTGACTTTTTCATTTGTTGAAATGACATTGTTAGATTCAGATGGAAATATTATTATTATGTTAAATGTCCATCTTAGAGATAATCACGTTTGGAATGAAACCCTCATATTTAAAAACATGATATTAATCACATCATGTATTTTTATTTTTATGAAAATAACCAATCGTTTTGCTAGATAAGACCCTTCTTCCTCAACTGGGATCGTTCACAACCGCATTTGGGATCGTTTGAACCGCATTTAAACTGCATTTTGGAAGTTCAAAATCGGGGCACCATATCAGTCCATTATATGGAGAAAAATGCAGAAACCTTTACGACTGAAGAAAGAAACACATGAACATCTTGGATGACAAGGGGGTGAGTAAATTATATGTGAATCTTCATTTTGGAAGTGGCCTTCTCCTTTAAACTACCTACATGTCCATTTGGAAACTTCAAACCCAAATGATTTAGACTTAGTGAATAAATGATTACATAACTCTCATTTTATGAACTATCCTTTTAAATATGCATTATATCACCAATGGAGTTTTAGGGCTTTTAAACAATATTGCTAAAATATACCTAACAAAAAGTTATAGAGAAAATATGCATTACACAGACTTCTGTGTCTAAAAAAAACACTGTCTAAAAGGAGAATGCCATGCTATTTTAGCCTAAGCTTTTTATGTCCCTCAATATCCTTAACAGTATCTAGCATTAGCCCAGCTTTCTAATTAACATACACTTTATATAAGCAAATGTTGACTATAGTACATTAGCAATGAGCTCATATTTCTGCTAAAAGCCAGTGACTCTCATTACCGTCATCTCTAACCAGAATGATCGTCATCGCTGACCACAGTAAAACCTCCATTACCAGCTCCATTATGCTCTCGTGAAATCCATTTGACAATGAAATAACTTACAGCCTACATCTGAGTTACAAAACAACATTCACGGCTCTTGTGAGCCGCACACAGGAAATATCCTCCCACGTTTCTCCTATTAAGAGACACTGTCAGCATTTCATATATAGTAATATCCACCTATCCAACCACTAAATATCACATAACTCTAGCTGAACAGTTATGCTAATACCATGTGAAATATAACACGGGATATAACAGCTAAATAAACGTACATTCTACAGAGAGTCTGGCTTTGTAATTTCTCTGTAACCTTCAGCACAATAACATCTCTCAGCTCTGACAGTGCTGCTATGGCAACAGAGCGCTTACACGGTGCTACTACACTCCTAAGAGAGATACAAGGCAAGTATCTTGGGTAAAACGTGAGAAGACGTAGCCCCTGGTGACAGATGACTAAACACAAAGCTAAGATGGAGACTGGGGATTCACATGCTATTCTATGCATAGCTGATATGAGAGGATTACATAATGTACATTAAAGAAAGGCACGTCTGCTAATATTTTCTGCTTTAAGCAGTGCTTTGTGCCAATGCATGCAAGGCTTGAGATTAACTAAGCTTTTTACCCCTCTCTACATCATCAGTCTGTGTTTCAATAACGGCTACATCATACAGCAAATGTGATCAAAGATTGTTTTTCACGAATGGCCTGTGACATATATCTTATAGTGTAAACAGCCAACCTGGATTTAGCAGGTTTTTTTTCTAATAACAATTTATCTATAGTACAAATAGAATGTCATTTCTGTTCATTCTGTGTCTGAATAAAATCTATATCGCTATTTGTTCTAATTTAAATAAATAAGTTTAAGCTCTAAACTTACTAAAACTGAATGACTGGTTGCCAATAAAAATGAATGATTTCACACAACAAAAATCCCTGAAGCTTCAATTAAAATATGAAAAATAAATGGTAATTCTAAATATGAACAAATAATACAATAGTTTACTAATAACACTACAGCACCCATGGTGAAAACATGAATTATATATATATATATATATATATATATATATTAAGTAGCATCTACTTCCTCCTCACATGTAAACAGATGCTGCCAATCTGAAAATAAATCTGGAAAAACTTCTCACGTACTACCAAAACCCTGAAGAACGCAATGTTATCGTTTTATTTTTTTCAAGTGACTGAAAAAAAGCTTAATGTGGTAACTTCTGAATTAACTGTAAGTCAAAAATATCAAAAATATGTAACAATAATCTATCTCTACTCAAAAAGATGTAAGATCAAGACCACAAATTCTCCTTGCTTACCCTCATTATCATTAGCTTTAAATGTGAGCTGTGTTACATACTAGGATTTTAAAAGGATAGTTCACCCAAAAATGAAAATTACCCCATGATTTATTCACCCTCAAGCCATCATAGGTGTATATGACTATCTTTTTTCAGACGAATACAGTCAGAGTTATATTAAAAAATGTCCTGGCTCTTCCAAGCCTTATAATGGCAGTGAATGGCTGTTGTGATTCAATAGTCCAATAAAATCCATCCATCCTTCATAGAAAGTACTCCACACTGCTCCAGGGGGTTAACAAAGGCCTCCTGAAACAAATTGATGAAGCAAAATGAAAAATATCCACATTTAAAACTTTACATACCGTAACCTCTTGCTTCCACTAACTGTCTACTATAAAGTTTCAAATATGGATATTTTTCATTTTGCTTCATCGATTTGTTTCAGGAGGCCTTTATTAACCCCCTGGAGCTGTGTGGAGTACTTTTACGATGGATGGATGCACTTTAGTGAACTACTGAATCTCAACAGCCATTTACTGCCATTATAAAGCTTGGAAGAGCCAGGACTTTTTTTTTTAAATAACTCAGATTATATTCGCTTGAAAGAAGAAAGTCATTTACATCTAGGATGGTTTGAGGTAATTGTCATGAGGTAATTGTCACTTTTGGGTGAACTATTCCTTTAAGAAGCATTAGGGTTGATGTTTAGTTCATAAAGTTAATAAAGCTGCAACTAGCAACAGGCAACCATTGCATAAAGCTTTAGAGAACACGAGCTGTCACTCAAACACACATCTGCTATAAACTCCTTCCACTGCGAAATACAAGTAGATATAAGCCTTTCTCCCATGTCTTGGAGAACTGTAGTGCAGTGTGATTTTGCATACTGTGTCCCAGAAGTATTCAGACACAAGTTACACTTAAAGAATAAATTTCCTTGCATTAGATCACAAAATTGAACACTACATATTGTAAAGAAAAGTAGCTCATTGTACATGCAGATGCCACTTTGTTTGATACTAAGTTACACAAGACAAAGATATTCCTCAAGTCCACTGATTTCAGCATTAAATCACAATTGTTTAGCATTACTTAACCTGTTCATTCTTGTTAACTGAAATATAGAAAATGTTGACACTGTGAGAGCAACTGAAGAACATTACCTAATGTGACAGATGAGTGGATGAGTGAGATCAATTAGTTTGTAAGTGTGACATAACATTTATTCTTCTCTGCAATGCAAGCCAAAAGAGAAAGATAACAAAAAGAGGAGGTGAAAAAAAAGAGCGAGGGAACAAACAGCCCTGCAGCACCAGACTAGATAAAGCAGCTTTCAGCTCAGAAACCACACTAGCAACCAGGGTTAGAAAAAAGCAACAACCAAATAAAATCACAATATATCACCAAAATACCACCCCCAAAAATGGCATTTTGGTAATAATCAGTTAGATTATTAGAAGGCTGTATTATGCTTGTCCATTACGAATATCTACATTTTTTATAATAATACAATTATTAGTTACTAAATAGTTATCAAATATAGTAATGCTGTTATGAAATTTAGTATATTATTTATAAAATGGTATAATTGTTACTGGCAATTATAAAAGCGGATTAATATATTTACAACTACACAAAGAAAATACAATAAAATAATTTGATAGCCTTAACAGACAAACATTTATGGCTTTCATGGGATATGACATGAACATGGCTCTGATATGATTTTTGTATGATTGAGAGAGTATGAATTTTCTCTCAAACCCTTGAATGGACCCTGAGGCTGCAGAGATCTGCTTTATCCATAAAAACTGCAAAAGCATAGAAGAGAGAGTGAGAGAGAGCCCAAGAAACACACATTTCAAACCAGCAAAATCTTCAACTGGCCCCCGAAAGGCTGAGAGAGAATGACAAAGAAGAAACAAGAGTAAGAAGAATAAAAGAGATATCAAATTGAACAGAAAACAAGAGAAAGAGAGAGAGAGGAAACTGAGACGAACTGTTTGACACAAAAAGACTAAGAGCTAAGAGGAAATTCTGAGTCTAAATTAGACTTTGGAAAGTCACTTGACACTGAATTGTACCAAACCCAGAGGGCTGGACTCCAGATCGTCTGTTCTAAGGCATTTCCCCGCTGGGATCACCATCGAGAGACGATAGGATGAGAAAAGAAACGAGTGATTAGAAGAAATATAGAAATAGAGTTAGGAGTGCACAGGGAAGAGTAGAGGACCCAGTGAATCAATGTGAGTTGATTAAAGTGTGTACATTTTAATGTGTATGTGTGTGTGTGTATGTGTGTGCTTTAGTTAATGATTTATGCTTCATTTTAACAATCCATGATTATATATGCAAATCTCTCATAGAGACAGAAGTTCTGTTCCAAAACCTTGCAAGCTGCTTGCTGCCTACTATCCAACATAGGCAGCTGCCTAATAAGGCAGAATTAACCATTATGGAATATCAAAACGTGACTATTTTTAAATACTTTACGTTGACAGCAACTTCACATGGTGCACAAGTAGTGCTTAACACTGAGATTTAAACCGACGTTAAAGTTTAGTGTTAGCATGCTGCTAAGCTAACAGTTTGATACTCTAATAAACATAATACATAAGAAACAAATATTAGCAATTAAAGACACAATATGTAAGTTTTCGTGGCTAGAGGGTGCATATTCAAAACAAAAGACGCTGTGATTGAGGCTACGTCTACATTAATCCGGATACATTTGAAAATGGAGTTTTCGTTTTAAAACGCTCTCCGTCCACACTAGCGCTTTCCAAATGTTTCTCATCCGCACTGAAATGTAGGAAAACGTTAAATTCGTCATACTGCGCATGCATAAAAACTCACTGAGATGATACAGACGGAACAGACATAATACGTTTTCAGTTCTCAGTTTGATCTAAAAAGCAGCTGCCCTCACATTTAGCTGCAGGAGTCAGGACAGCAACTGTAAGTACATTTTCTGTCATCTTTTTAGGACTGTAATATGAAGAGTGTACAAATATATCTTTGGAAGCAGTGTGAAACTGAATAGCACATAACAGCCACAATTACCGGTATAAACATAGATATCTATTGGTACAATATGCGTCATATGACTAAACATGCGTCATCGTTTTCAAAAGCCTCCGTTTTCACAGTCCACACTGCATTGTGAAAATGGCATTTTCAAATTTATCCACTTTGGAAAGCGTTTTCAAAAAGCTCAGTTTTCCTTGACCAAAAAATGCCGCCTCAGTGTGGACGGAAGGCCAAAACGGAGAGAAAAAGATGCTTTTTTAAACGAAAACATATTAGTGTGGACATGGCCTGAGTGTGGAATCACTGTTGTCTTCATCCCCACAGCTGATGCAATCCATCAGGACTCATGTCCATGGATGAGCTAATGTATTAAAGACTTCTAAAGGTCATTGTAGTATGAAGCAGGGTGGGGCTAAAAGTTGTGGAAGCGAAACGAGGAGGCTGGAGCGATTGCTAATTAAGGACGAGCGCAACACACTGCTCGAAAGCTAAGCTTTTATTATGCCACAGTTGACCACTTCCGCTTCTTCCGGTCATGCGTATGACTCTGTGTGTTTGTCACTTATCTAATAAAATGCATAACATATTGAAGCGTCTTTGGGGTTTCCTATTTTCTTTTGCTTATTTCTCTAGATTTAAACATTCTTCGAAACATTTGGGATAATGTAAGTACACAAATCAGCAAAATATATAACAGTATTCTAGTGGTTTTTGGATATTTTAATTAAAAAAAAAAATCTCACATATTGTGCCTTTTCAATAGTGAATACTATAACTAGGATATGTTTAATCAACATTATTTTCCATCCACCATTTTGAATACATATTTTCAGTGTTTCACCACTACATACATGTTTTCTAAAAATATGGCCAAAATGTGCTTAAAAGGCAGCCTACTTAAAAGGAATAGTTCACCCAAAAATGATAATTCTGTCATTAATTCCTCTCTGTCATGTTGTTCCAAACCTGTAAGGCCTTCGTTCATCTTCGTAACATAAATTAAGATAATTTTGATGAAATCCAAGAGCTTTCTGACCCTAGACAGCAACGCAACTGACTCGTTTAAGGCCCAAAAGGGTAGTAAGGACATTGTTAAAATATTCCATGTGATATCAATGGTTTAATAATAATTTTATGAAGCTACAAGAATATGTTTTGTGTGCAAAGAAAACAAAAACTGACAATTTTTTCTCTTCCGTGTCAGTCTTCGACGGTTCTCATCATAAATGTAAAGCTCTCGGATTTCATCAAAAATATCTTAATTTGTGTTTAGAAGATGAACAAAGGTCTTACAGTTTTGGAACGACATTAGGGTGAGTAATTATTGACAGAAATTTCATTTTTGGGTGAACTAGCCCTTTAAGTTGTCTAGTTTTTTTTTTGAATAGCCGTTGTCATATGATGCCTTAAAAAAGCTGTCTCTGTAGGCAGCTTACTAGGGTTTAGAACAGAACAATAAAACATATGCAGTAATGTATGTCTCAGTATCATAAAAACAAAAATGGTTGCACACTGTCTAATGAAATATTTAAGATGAAATGAAAGCAGAGCAGATAAAAAGCAAACGCTCTTACTCTCGATGATGTCACCCAGGCCTTGGGCATAGAGGAGGTCCTTAAGACGGGACACCTCTTCTTTCAGCTCACGTACCAGACGGTTATTAGGATCTTCATTGATCACAGCATTACAACGGATCTGCTTAGCCCTGTCTGCATACCTGATTCACATACAAAGAGAAATTAGGATGGTAAAGAAGAATAAACAAACAGTAATATATGTAAAATATGCTTTAACATGCTGCTTATTTTTGGATGTTGCATTAGATACAGTATATATACTGTATTTTAGAAACACATTAAACTCTGTTTCATGCACACACACTGATAGGTGCCCAGTTACTCTGCTCAGCAGTATTACTGCACACCAGCATCTTTGAAGGGCGTTTCAAGTGAGAAGCAGGTGTGTGGAGAGGGAACAGGAACGTTCTCATTATGTAACATACTGAGGCACCCGTCAGCTTATTAACTAGCTCATTACCAACCTCAGACAGAGGGAAAAATGATAAAACTGGTGTTTTACTGAGGCAGAATACCTGAGAGTGCTGAGGGTTTCATCATAGTTGATATCGGCAGGACTGAGAGCCGCCACCATCGCAGTGCGAGAGTTGCCACCTGTAAAGGTCAAAGGTCAAGCGCTTCAAGATTGAGAATACATTAAAATTCTGTTTCATGTGACAGAACACCTTGATACATACCAAGGTTCTCTCTCAGTAGCCAGGTCAATACAGAATCCCTGTATGGAATAAAACTTTCTACTTTCTTCTTCTTTTTGTTCTGTGTGGGGAAAAAAATTATTAAATAAAAAAATATATATATTATATTATATTATATTATATTGGGTTGGTAAGTTTTTTTTTTTTTGTTTTTTTTTAACAACACTCTTATGCTTAACAAGGCTGCATTTATTTTATCTAAAACTATTATGCTGTTTTTATTTATTTATTTAGATTATTTAAAAAAATGTGGAAAATTTGATACATTTTCCCCAGTATTCTTTGATAAATATAGATTAATACCAAAATTAATAATCCAAATAAATTAAGTTACAATTAATTATTTAGTTCAAAACAAAGAGCAGCATTCATTTGACAGTATGAATAGATAGATAGAATAGATAGATAGATAGATAGATAGATAAAGTGATGAAGTATTATACCTTGTTTCCGCCAGAATCCTGCAAAATAAGTGATGAAATAAATTGCAAGTGATTAAAATGACACACACTAAACTTTTTATGCAGAAAATAATAAATCATCAAACATCCTCAAGGCTCAGAGCAAAACAAAACACTTACCACCTCAGCCAGGGCTGAAATGACTTTTCCCAGGGTAGTGAGTGATTTATTGATGTTTGCCCCTTCCTGGGATGGAATGAGTAAGTAGAACATAGAATTACAATTCCAAAATCAAAAAATTATTGATGATACAATGAAGCAGTCAAAATGCCAGCATTTTCTCTGTGCACTGATAGCAGGAAGTAAGAGTAGATAATTAGAGGACAAAGGGAGAAGGAGAGAGACACATTTGTAGACAATAGAAAATATAGAAGACACAGAAAGGATACAATCATGTGGATGACTACTGAGATACTGAGGGAGTTAAATAGAGGGCATGAAAGGACAATAGACAATAGGGAAAGGGAAGTGAACATACAGAAAATCATCATACCCCTTTGAAATAGTTACTTTATTTGTCATACAGACTGAAATCAAACCCCATTCCAAATAACTTTTCCAGCTTTATTTACAATTTTGGTCTTACAACATCAAACCAATGAAAGAAAAAACACATCAGTTCTACAAATGAATAAAAAAAAAAAATAGCCGGGTTGGAAAAGTCATCAGTCCCTTAAATACTTTGTAGAGCCACCTTTTACTTTGATTACAGCCATCAGTCTTTTTGGATATTTCTGTACTAGTTTTGCACACCTTGATTGGGGAATATTTGCCCATTCTTCCTTGCAGAATTGCTCAAGTTCAGTCAAATTCTGTGGTGAGAGGCAATGAACTGCTCTCTTCAAATCCATCCACAGATTTTCGATTGGATTTAAGTCAGGGCTCTGACTTGGCCACTCAAGGACATTCACCTTCTTATCCTTATCGATGTTGTTTTGGCAGTATGTTTAGGCTCATTGTCGTGTTGGAAGGTGAATAACCCGCCCATCTTCAGCTGTCTAGCAGAAGGACACAGGTTTTTCTAAAGAATTTGGATGTACTTACAAGCATCCATTTTCCTTTCAATCCTGACCAATGGCCCAGTCACAGCTGAAGAGAAACACTCCCACAACATAATGCTGCCACCACCACGCTTCACAGTAGGTATGGTGTGTTTTGGGTGGTGTGCTGTGTGTGCTTTTTCCCAAACATAGCGCTTGGAGTTCAAAAAAGGTCAATTTTGGTCTCATCAGACCATAGCACCTTTTGCCAGAAGGTATCAGAATCAATGTGTTTTTGCATAGTACAAACGAGACAGAGTTTGACACTTTTTTATGAAAGTCTTCTTTCATGCCACCCTGCCATACAGGCCAGCTTTGTGCAAAGCTTGGGAGATAGTTGTCACATGCACAGACTGACCAGACCCAGCCATAAAGCCTTTTAAATCCCTCAAAGTTACTTTTGGTCTCCTTGTAACTTCTCTTATCAATGTCCTCCTGGCTCTGTCATCCACTTTAGATGGACAGCCTGATCTATGCAGTGTGCTGGTGGTGTCATACGCTTTCCATCTTAACGATGCTCTGAACAGTACTCCGAGGGACAGCTAAAGCCTTTGAAATGTTTTTGTAGCCTTCTCCTGACTTGCGCCTTTCTACAACTTTATCCTGGAGGTCTTTTGAAAGCACTTTCCCAACCATGGTGAATTCTTTGCCGTGCCATGCACTACTAACAGTGGAGTCTTCAAGAAACAGCTCGTTTTATTCTGAAGTAATCAATATCACTACTACTGATGTCAGGTGGGGCAATTGGCCATGTATTTAATCTGGAAGTTGATTGCTTGCACCTGAGCAAATTTACAATGGAATACTCAAAGGGGCTGATCACGTTCCCAAACCAGGCATTTCACTGATTAATTTTTAATAGTCCTCCAGAATTTTTTAAAATGATATTTTACTTAATGATGAAGGTTATAATGTGTACATGCAGCTCAAAAATTTATTTTATTTTCCAGGGTGTAATGTGACAAAAGTTAGAGGTTTTCACAGGGTATGATGATTTTCCATAGGCACTGTATATAAATACATATTTTAGTCACCTTGAGCCGTGTGCCTTTGGCTCCAGTGGAATCTGCTCTCTCACTGCCGGCTAAATCCACCAGACTGATTTTGCTGACCTGCCAGAGAAGTTCGGGAGAGGTCAATAATGAACATGCTGAGAAATGGACAAGCCCATATCACCTTTCACATCTCCCATACAGAAAAAAAATACTCCCAATGTCAAAAGTCATCCAATACAGCCTTGTGTAAGGGTGGGAGAGAAGTGACCTAACCTCTTGTTCTAAACTGAGCTGTTTATTGTGACTGACAGGGTCTGTAATATGCAACAGCAGCATGTACCTTTTCTGAAGTGTTGTCTGTCTCCGAGTCAAAACGCTTCTGGGTGAAGATGATGTTGAAGACAGCGTGTGAACGGCTGCTGGTCTCATTCATGTTGGTGGCAGCTACTGTCCTGGATAACAGAATATCACCATTCAGAAACTTCATTCATATTGAGCGCTCAGACTTCAATCCATGTGAGGAAGTGCTGTGTTTTTTGGGTTTTCGCAAGTCTTTTTAAACCATATCAAAGCATTTGTGCTAACTTCTGCCTCTGTGAATCATCTGATCTTGAACTGAAATTTAATGATCAACAAAAGGTTTCCCTGATGTATTTAGATCTTTAATGTACAGTACCATTCAAACGTTTGAAGGCTGTATGATTTTTTTTTTAGGAAATGTGTAAAAACTGGCACATAGAAAAACTATAAAAAGTCAGTTTCCACCACTGAATAAATGTTCATATTTTTTACATCTGAATTGCAAAAAAATGTTAGAATTGCAAGATATAAACTTGCAATTGTGAGAAAAAGGTTTATATCTCGCAATTCTGAATTTATAACTCACAATTGTGAGTTTATATCTCATAATCCTGAGAAAAAAAAAGTCAGAATTGCGAGATATGAACTCACAATTGCAAGAAAAAAAGTTAATATCCCGCAATTCTGACTTTATATCTTGCAATTCTGTCTTTATAACTCACAACTGTGAGTTTATATCATGCAATTCTGGAAAAGAAAATTTAAATTGCGAGAAAAAAGTTAGAATTGTGAAATATAAATTGTATAAATAAAAAAGTTTATATCCACTTAATAACACACAACTGCGAGAAAAAAGTTAGAATTGTGAGATATAAACTGCAATTGCGAGGAAAAGGTTTATATCCCGCTATTCTGACTTTATATCTCACAATTCTAACCTCATAACTCACAACTGTGATTTTATATCACATAATCCTGAGAAAAAAAAATTGAATTGCGAGAAAAAAGGTAAAATTGCAAGATATAAACACAATTACGAGAAAAAAGTTTATATCTCGCAATTCAGACTTTATAACTCTCAGTCGTGAGAAAAAAATAATTTAAATGTAATTTCATTTTTAATCTTAGTAGGAAATTTCTTTCAACAACAAAACAAAAAATCTTACTAACCCCAAACTTTTGTGTGGTACTTCGTATTCATCAAATGCAGCTAAAATTCAATTCTAACAGACCTCAGACTATAACATAAGTTAAAACATTACACTGAAAAAACTACAATTTTTGCTACATTTTTTAGACATCCTAATTATTTATTTCATTAATTAGCTCCCATCTGTTTTGCCAAACATCAACTTACATAACAGGCTAAAAGTATAGCGTAGGAGGAAAGTGTAGTGTATTGGCAGGGGTGTATCTCAACACATTGAGATTAGAGAACTGTTGACTGACGCTAAGCTGAGGAAACAGGAATGTACTAACATAATGCCTCCTGGAATTAAATGATCCATTTGTTTCCATGATGATAAGCCTGAACAATAAGTAAATGTTTGTTTTCCTCTCAATGTGGGCATAAAGACCTTAAAAAAACAAATGTGACTACGACTGTACTGAAGAGTGAGACCAGTGGTCTGGTTATTTCTGAAAGCCAGAATAGAATAGAATAGAATAGAATAGAATAGAATAGAATACTTTCACACTGTGCCAGAATTACTGTAATTACAAAATAGCAGCTCTGAGATTCTAGTTTGAGCTGATCATGTCCCCAGACTCAGAAATGATTTGTTTCTATGGCAACACTCAAAATCTCCAAATATCCATTTATGGCTTTAAGTGACAGCAAATAATTTAATGATTACATTAATTCACCTATACTTTCTTACTATGTTTAAGAACAAACAGAATGTGCCTGGCTATAATAAAACAGAACTCAAATATGAGTTCAGGTTCCTAATCTTAAAAGGGACTTATCATGCAAAAATCGATTTTATACGGTGTTTGAACACAGCTGTGTGGCCACAGTGTGTGAAAACAGCCAGCCTATACGAATACACGAGTTTCCATAGACTCCCTCCATCTAAGCTGCTGAGGACACTGTGGTTAAATTTCATTATCGAAGGAAACGTCCTGGAAAAAATGTTAAAGTCCTCTATATGTTTAGGGATTAATATCAACACTTTGCACGTGAACGTCAGCTCTAGACAAAGTATTACGTGCTTGTTTTCCAAATTCCCTTTCTGAAAGAGCTTCCTGGCACTCTGTAAGGCTGATGTTGCTAAAGCTACCATTGTCTCTGCCTGTTTTCACTGATGCTGCTTTCACGTGCTACCAGAATGATCGTAAATAGGAATGGGGTAGTTAAAATTGTAAAGTGGACCGCTTGAATTTGTGGAGCTCATAATCACAAGTGGGGCTTATAAAGTTTGTAATAGCATGCGATGGCATTTGTGAGTTATTTTTATCGTGCCGTGCTCCTCGTCTGTGTAATTCAGAAATGTGCATTTATTATGCACAGTACAATCAAATGACTGAATTTTAAACAAAGTATGTTTTCTGTAAAGATAACAAGCTTTTGGGATTGTGTAATGTTTATTTGCAAAGGACAGCACTGGTATTGCTGGAGCATAACCTCTGGAAGCTCCGCCCTCTTTTGAAAAGGGACAAACACAAAACAGGCGCTGTAAAGAAATTGTTTTTTGAGTTAAGCATTTCAGGATTTTTCTCCATATAATGGACTGATATGGTGCCCCGATTTTGAACTTCCAAAATGCAGTTTAAATGTGGCTTCAAACAATCCCAAATGCGGTTGTAAACTCCAATCGTAACTTCAAAAATCATTTCAAAATCATCCTACATCGCTGCAGAAGTACCGACCCAGTCTCTGCAAAGTGAACATGCAAAGAAGATCAAACACCCTTAACACAAAAGGTAAAAGAGCGATATAAGACAATTTGAAGTTGAGGGAGAACATGAGATGGGAATTTTTCAACATACCCTAACTGTCATGAACTGGAAAAAAACAGTTCAGTGAGACATTAAGAAGTATATAAATTGTATTATTTTTATGAAAATAACTGATCGTTTTGCTAGATAAGACCCTTCTTCCTCGGTTGGGATCATTTACAACCGCATTTTGGATCATTTGAAGCTGTATTTACACTGCATTTTGGAAGTTCAAAATCGGGGCACCATATCAGTCCATTATATGAAGAAAAATCCTGAAATGTTTTCCTCAAAAACAATTTCTTTATGGCTGAAGAAAGAAAGACATGAACATCTTGGATGACAAGGGGTGAGTACATTATCTGTCAATTTTTGTTCTAGAAGTGGACTTCTCCTTTAACAGGCTATAAAAATGATCTGTCAGGTATTTTGAGTTAAAAGTTTACATAGACACTCTGGGGACATCAGAAACTTATATTACATCTCGTAAAACGGGCATTACAGGTTGCCCCTAAATTGTTTTTGTGGCTGAATCCATTTTGGTTTCATTAAATGATGACAAGCAAATCAGAAAATTTTTAACTTGCATAAAATTACAAAAATTTCCCCATTTATAATTTACTATACACTACCATTAAATACACTGTCATCAAAGAGTTTGGGGCTGTTTTTTAAAGGATTAGTTTACTTCCAGAACAAAAATGTATAGATGATTTACTCACGCCTTTGTCACCCAAGATGTTCATGTCTTTCTTTCTTCAGTCGTAAAGAAATTGTATTTTTTAATGAAAACATTTCAGGAATTTTTCCATATAGTGGACTGCTATGGTGCCCTCGAATTTGATCTTCCAAAATGCAGTTTAAATGCAGCTTCGAAGGGCTCTAAATGATCCCAGCCGAGAAAGAAGAGTCTTATCTAGTAAAACGATCTGTCATTTTCTCAAATAAATTAATATTTACACACTTTTTAACCACAACAGTTAGTCTTGTCTAGCTCTGCAATTTGCATCTGCATGCATCTGGTTCAAGACAGTTAGGGTATGTCGAAAAACTACCATCTCATTTTCTCCTCCAATTTCAAAATCATTCTACATCGCTGCTGAAGTACCGACCCAGTGTTTACAAAGTGAACATGCGAAGATGATCAAATGCCTATTTAAAAAAAAAAAGGTAAAACAGTGATGTAGGGTAAGTTTTTCAACATACCCTAACTTTCATGAATCGGACGTATGCACATCACAAAGCTAGACAAGACCAGCATTTGTGTTCAAAAAGTGTATAAATGTGACCAATCATTTCACTAGATAAGACCCTTCTTCCTCGGCTGGGATTGTTAAGAGCCATTTGAAGCTGCATTTAAGCTGCGTTTAAACTCGGGGCACCATAGAAGTCCACTATATGGAGAGAAATCCTGAAATGTTTCCTCAAAAAACAATTTCTTTACAACTGAAAAAGAAAGACATGAACATCTCGGATAACAACAGGGTGAGTAAATTATCTATAAGTTTCTGTTTTGGAAGTGAACTAATCCTTTAAATCTTTTAAATCTTAAATCTTTTTGTGGAATTTGAGACACATTTTAAAGGATTCTTTGATGAACAGAATCTTTAAAATAACTGCATTATTTTTTATCATTTTAGTGTCACTTTTAGTCAATTTAATTGTCCTGGCTTAAAATATAAACGTCTTTCATAACAAAATCTTAATGGCACAAGCTTTTGAACATGTATTCAAGTACATGAATAGTTTTTACTTGTTGGAAAATCATAATTACAGTACAGAGATGACATGAACAATCTTTGAATAGAATAGAATAGAACAGAATAGAATAGAATACCTAGCCTTATTCCCAGAGTCCATCAGGTCTTGAATGTCATTATATGATGTGACGGCGAGTTTGGACAAATCCTCTACATACGGGCCCAATAGTGGGTGCTCTCGCACACGTAAATTTCCTTTGTTTTTTGGGTTCAGAAGATCTCGTACCCTTTCACAGTAAATTTCCATATAACTAACCTGAAAGGATGAAAATAATAGACTGTTAAAAGCACAAAACATCATTACTAACACAATCTAATTGAATATTCAAACAAAAATTACATACAGAATTGACAACAAAAAAGTTCTAATATTGCTGAAGTGCTAATGACAGGCTTTCTTTTGACTAAATCTCACCTCCACAGAATAGGACATGTTGTTATCAGTATTGTTGTCATTAATCTTGGTGAAAAGGTCTTCACACAGCTGATGGTTTGAATGGAGGAGCGAAAAAGAAAAGAGACAGACATAATAAAAAGAGATTAGTAAGTGAATAATCATTTTCTTATTGTGTGTACTTGTCAGCTTGGTGTTTGACGTGTCATTTAATCCTGTTTGAATTGATCTTGTTCACACTGCCTGTGAATACATTATCATTTTCCTGTTTGTACAGCAATACCAATGTAAAGTGAGAGACAATATGTGCTTTAGACACACAAAAAGGCCACTTTTGCAGCTGAAAATTGGTAAAAGTTCTTAAACTGATATTTATTTTACCAGTGGAATAATCCCCTGCTGGTCCTTTTCCTGTCTGCCCATCATGGTGTAAGATTTACCAGCCCCAGTCTGGCCGTATGCAAAAATACAGACGTTGTAGCCTTCAAAGGCATGAAGTAACATTTCTTCTCCAATGTCTCTGTACACCAGCTGCTGGGAGGCATAGTTGATATCTTCTGGCTGTGGATAGATGAAGAAAAATATAGTATTTCACTTCAAGTAGTGCTGTTTCATTTCATTTTAATGTAGTTTTTTGAAGTATTTCTGACTTACCGAGGTATGTGACCAGTAGGAGAAATCAAAATTGAAGCTTTTGGTTTCTTTGGGTGCTTTAGGGTTGATGATGGCTGAAAGACAAGGAAAAGAATGGCAGAGAATGAGTAAGGTTAATAAAACATGTTGGAGATCCTGAGTGGACATCTAATACTCTGTTGTCAGCCACTAAATGGCCGCCACACAGTCAATAAATGCTGAGTCACTGTAGTTCGTCTAAACGGGTCCATGTGGATGTGCTTTAAAACCCTGCTGCTCTTATCAGCGCTTAATGAAAGTCAGCACAGGGAGGCAGGAATCACACCAGACAGTAATTATGTTCATTTGAATATGGTAATGGGTGTAAATGAAAATGACCTAGCAATAGGCATCTTCACAGGAAGATTTGCGTCAGCTGAACTTACGTAGACAAATTTAATGCTGTTTAGGTAAAAGGTTCATTAGTTAACACTGGTTAACTACTTTAGTTAACATGAATTAAGAATGAACAATACTTCCACACCATTTGGTCACACTTTATGTAAGGTCTAATTCTTGCTGTCAACAAACCATTAACTATGACTTTTGCCTCAATAAACTCTTAATTTGCTGCTCATTAATAGTAAGGTAGTTGTTAAATTTAGGTATTAGGGGTTGCAGAATATGTGCTTTATAAGTACTAATAAACAGCCAGTATGTTAATAATAGGCATGCTAAAAAGCAACTATTTAATAGTGAGAATTGGTCCCTATACTAAATGTTAACCACCATTTATTAATTTTAGTTAATGTGAATTTTAACATTTACTAACGCATTATTAAAATCACAAATTGTGCTTGTTAGCATTAGTTAATGCACTCTGAATTAACATGAACAAACAATGAACAACTGTATTTTTTATTAACTAACATTTAAAAAAGATGAATAAATACTGTAATAACTGTATTGCTCATTGTTTACTCATGTTAGTTAATGCATTAACTAACATTAACTAACGGAAGCTTATTGTAAAGTGTTACCGCTTAATAATTAGGGCTGTCAAATGATTAATCGCGATTAATCGCATACAAAATAAAAGTTTGAGTTTGCCTAATATATGTGTGTGTACTGTGTATAATTATTATGCATATATAAATACAAACACATTCATGTATATATTTAAGAAATATTTACAAGTATATGTATTTATTATATTTTTATATAATTTATATTATATATAACTAAAAATATTTTGTACATAACATATTTCTCTTAAATTTATACATTAATTTGTGCGCATTTATAAATACATAATTACACACATAAACAGTAAGCACTCATATATTAGGCAAACTCAAACTTTCATTTGCGATTAATCGTAATAATATAAAACAGAATTGTCAGTTGACTGTCCTTTCTTAATCCATATACAACACAGTTCAAAAGTTTGGGATCAGTAGGATATTTTTATGTTTTTCATTTAGGTCTTTTATGCAAGAAAAAAAGAATAGTAATATTGTGTAGTATTATTACAGTTTAAAATGATTTTTCTCTGTTTTTAGATATTTTAACGTAGTTAATTCTTACGATGGCTAAGCTGAATTTTCAGCAACGTCTTTAGTAACAAGATTCTTTAAAAATCTTTCTTCAAAAATATTTTTTATTATTATCAGTGCTGAATAGAGTTGTGCTGCTTAATATGTTTAGGAAACCATGATATGTTTTTTTTTTTTTTTAATTTTCTGATTAATAGAACGTTCAGAAAAACAGCATTTATTTGAAATAGCACATGTTTGTAACATTACAAATCCTTTACTGTCACCATTGATCAATGTAATGTATCCGTGCATAATATATACAGTATAAATATCTAAAAAAAATATATATATACATAGAACATACTGACCCCAAACTCCTGAATGGTCATGTATACTGTATATAGTAATCTGTGATTCAAACCTAAATTAAAATGCTAAATGCTATGATGTAAAATTAATAAGCTATATTAAAGATTTCTAGCTCACTATTAAAATTCTCGCTTCCACTGAAGCAGGAGATGCTTTGTGGAACATCTCAAATCATGATGGAAAACATGATCATCAGGTCTTACACAAATTTATGCAGCTTAAATGTTTATGGCATTAGATAAAGTGGGCAAATAATACTAAGAAATAAAAAAATAAAATAAAAAAAAATTCTGTAAATGGATTGTCTGTGAAGAGTTTTGTGTTTAAGAGAATGTGAAAAATAAAGATGAAAAGCAACATGAAGTGTTACCCAGCCATAAATGTCCTTCAGGAGTTCACATTTCATATAATCCTTGAGTGAGACACAAGTAAACATATTTAGTTTACAGTCCATCATTGATGTCTCAAGCATGGGACTCATCTCATGCTTTAAATATCTCTCTGGACAATTTCATCAATAATTCATAATAGAGTAGAAGTGAATAAAATAAGATGGGGGTGGTGGACACATACCAGAAGTTCTGTCACAGGAACAAGGTGAGCGGCTCTTTAAATATTTAAATACTGTGTTGTGATTGACAGGACTAAATGTACGTGCTTTTCCTTAACTTTCCTTTAGATGCCGAACAAAGAGTTTTCTTTGCACCATACTCCACAAGAAGTACTGCTTAAACACAGACAAAATAATACTCGGCACTTGAGAAAACTAGAACTACCCCACTAAAAATCTATATAAAATGAATGAACAGCTATTACATAAGAGAAATGCATTGCCAAAAATACTCTGCATCAAGGAGGAAACCATTTAAATGACTTGGTTTGTGTGACATGACTGTGCAATTTGCATCGACTTACAGAATAATAAACAGTCACTGAAATCATGTACCTGCATGTAAACTGTCATTATAATCATTTCCTGATGCTTATTAGTAGCTCAGAGCATCATTAGCGGAATGTCTTTCGTCAGTCTTACTCACAGTCAGCCCACACTCCACCACAGACGCTACAGTCAGGAGTCTGACAGGCAGCATGAGCTCTGACAGAACATACTGTCTCTGTTCTGAAATACATCTCAGCTGCCATATGGTAGGATGTGCAAGACCAAATGCCAAAACTGCATAAAAATAGCCCTTTAAGTAAACTGTATTAAATATTCTTAATCAACCATGAAGCAAAAGCCACAACAACCATGAAAAGGGCAGTCGAAGTACAGTACATGCTTGAGCAGCCATTACTGGACTGAGAAATTGAATTTATTTAGTTGGTATTGAGGAAAGCTTTTCTGAACACACACACACACACACACACAGTGGTATTTCACACATACATAACTAACAAAAAGACAACAAAAAGGCATAAGATAAATGTGATGAATTAAGTTTCCTTCAACCCACACAATGTGTTCTGACCTCAAAAAAGGGCAATTCATGAATGACCTTCAGAGAGTCAATAGGTTGAAAAGGATTTTCTGCACTAAGCAAACACTTATCTTGGTTCTCCAGGGAAACTCAGTCAATGAACAGAACACATTACACACTGTATTTCCCTGATCTATGTATTTCATTTTATGCACAATGCAATATGATCTAAATGGGGAATTGGCTAAAGTGATCATAATAAGCTCAAAATCCTTTACTAATAAAAAATATTGTAACATCTATCTATATATGAAGAGTTCAGATGCAAAACCAGCTAAAAGCCATCTCGGTCAAAAATGAGATAATGATACTGAGTGAATGCTCTCGACACATATTATATGTCCATCAAATAATTTTTCTTCAAACTTGCTAAAATAGCAGCCTCAGCTCAATCAGAAGTACCGGTACTTACATAGAAACCTATACATTTGAGCATTTTTTAAAGAAAGATGTCAGATGGATTTAGCTGGTTTTGCATCTGAACTCTTCATATATATATATATATATATATATATATATATATATATATATTAGTGTGCTGTCAAATTAGTGTGTGATTAATGCAGGTGATTAATTTTTACAGTTCAACGGTGTTAAAAATATTGAGGGTTGACCACCCCACTCACAACTGCTGCTTCTGCCTCTTTTTTTCTTGACAAGAAGTGTGTTTATTACAGAACGTCAGAGAACATCATTATGACAACATCAAACAGGAAACTTTTCAGATGCGCTTTCACTTCACTTCAGCGCCAGGCGCTAGTCAAAGGAGTGTGGAAACAGTACAGGTGACGAAGGAGCTTTAGTAAAACAATAGTGAACTGCCGTCAGATGAGATGTTGTCAAATTATGTAATTAAACAAAACTGTCCTGTTAGTCGTTATACTGTGCTTGTAGCACACGGCTAAATTGCAAGCACAAATATTAAACATTAAAGCGCAAAGCAGCAGCGGCAGCTCTTAAAGTAATAGCAGCCAAAAAACCTAATAACCCAGCTGCTGCGATGTCTGTTAATCAAAGAACAAGAGAAAAAAGAGGAAATCAATAACTTTTGTAGCTTTAGGGATTCATCTATATTTAATTTAGTATTTAGTGTTTGATAACTTAAAGGAGAAGTCCACTTCCAGAACAACAATTTACAAATAATTTACTCACTCGCTTGTCATCCAAGATGTTCATGTCTTTCTGTCTTCAGTCGTAAAGAAATTATGGTTTTTGAGGAAAACATTTCAGGATTTTTCTGCATATAATGGACTTCATTGGTGCCCGAATTTGAACTTCAAAAATGCAGTTTAAATGCAGCTTCAAAGGGCTCTAAACGATCCCAGCCGAGGAAGAAGAGTCTAGCGAAATGATCGGTCAATTTTTTTTTTTTTTTTTAAATACAAATTTGTATACTTTTTAAGCACAGAAGTTCATGTAGCACAGGCTCTGGGATGCGCGTCCACTGGTCGTTCTTGACTGATTCGTTCATTTTGAAAAAAATGACAGATCGTTTCACTAGAAAAGACCCTTCTTCCTCAGCTGGGATCATTTAGAGCCCTTTGAAGCTGCATTTAAACTACATTTTGAAAGTTCAAAATCGGGGCACCAATGAAGTCCATTATATGCAGAAAAATCCTGAAATGCTTTCCTCCAAAACCATAATTTCTTCATGAATGAAGACAGAAAGAACATCTTGGGTGACAAGGGGGTGAGTAAATTAGTTGTGAATTGTTGTTCTGGAAGTGGACTTCTCCTTTAATTCAATTTCTTTAGATTCCTACTTGCTGAAGGGCACCAGTAAATAATGGGTTTATGTGAAGATTGTTTTAAGTTCACTTAAATTAGAAGTTTAAAGTAATAAATGTTCAAATTGATTGCTCTCAGTTATACTGTAATGTTGAATGGCTACAGTTAATGGTTAAATATCAGGAAAAAATAAAGTTTTCTAGATATCAGTAATATTGATATTAGTGATACTCCCCTTCAGTCATTCAAAAATATTTATCAAACATTAAAAAATATGTTTTTATGTTGTTTATACATTAATTTGAATATTTTAATTTTAATTTTAAATGTGAAATATATAAAAGTATATTTAAAAACTTTAATGTTAGGTGGGATTAATCGTGATTAATTTAAGTAAAAATGTGTGATTAATTAGTTCATTTTTTGACACCACTAATACATATATGTTTTTCTTTGTGTGTGACATTGCTGCTGCATCAGCTGCTAATTTGGCCTTATTAATTAACCAGTAAACAAGCATTTAGACTGTTAAATGATTGGTTCGCCCACAACATGACAACTGTCATTAACTCACCCTCATGTTGTTACGAATTAAAACACATACTCAGACACACTTCAATTCATACAGTTAACAGCTTAATGAAGAGGAAGGCTTCATAGTTAAATCTAGCATACACATTCAGAAAAACCATGTCCACTGTTATAATACTGTCTCCAAAAGCCAAGGTTGCATAATGTAATTTTGTTCTTTAATAATGCAGGACTATTTCAGTTCTAAATGCTGTGAAGCCTAGAAATTTAACCAAAAAAGTTTCAGAACTTCATAGTTGCAGCACCACAGTTTCAGACACATATTTATGCATCTTTCTCTTTCTCTCTTTCACACACACACAGAGCTGCCAAGTAACAGAAGGACATGTCCTTGCATAATCCCTCCTGTAAATCCCTGTTCTACTTTTCATCTATATCATTCAAGCAAAGCTAATGTCTGAAAAGCAAAAAATCAATTCATCTGCTAACTAAAGCACACACTGGACAACTGACCTCCAAAAATTAGCAAGTCTAATTCATCTACCAATAAAACAAATGCCGTCTAAAAACAGCCTAAAATATCCTAATTATTTGGTTTTCTAATTCACCTCTCATTTTGCTCCTGTTGGAACCATCAGAACACATTTTAAACATGCGAATTTGAACATCACATACATTAAGCAACATCCTGCGGCCATGTTATACAACGCAGGAAGCCCAAATCTAAAATGGCCAACTGTACTTTAGGAGTCAGAGTGAAATAATTCATTCACTTGTGTCACTAAAAGGGACGGACCCTTTCACCCAGTCTATACATCCGTGTTTAACTGTCCCGAGGGCAGTTCAGTACCGGCTGTACATCAGAGTATATGAGTTATAATAATAGCACCGCATAGCCCACGGGACATCATGCGTCATTGGTACAGAAGCACTGCCATGTTACATCTACTCTTGCAAAGTTGTAAAAATGTGTTTGTATGTGTGTGTGCCAAATAGTCAGCCAGCTGAAGAAGGAGGAATGCTTTGAAAAGGGAATAAAATGTTTCTCTGCACCTGTTACAGTTAAAAACTAATTATTGTAACTAATAATTAATTAATTTTACCACAAGAGATGAATTTAAAATGAAAAAAAAGGTGTCAAATTAAAATAAGGTTGTTAACTTATTAAAAGTACCCTTTTTATATTTAATATTTACTATAAAGATAAAACTGACAAATTCATTGTGTACTTTAATACATTTTGATTTCAATATCAGGACTATGAAATAAACCATGCACAGCAATTTTTAAATTGTTGTTCTATTGTTATTTTATTGTCTTGTATTTTATTTTATTTCATTTTATTTATTTATTTATTGGATTAAAAGGAATACATGCAGTTTTTAAACCAAATATACATTTACATAAAAAGTAAAGGAAAGTAAATTTTACTTTTAGAATGAAATATCTTTTCAAATAAGTAACGCAAGTTTTGTTATTAAAAAACAAATAAGCAAGCCCAGCCCAGGTGACAGAAAAGGAACATAATGCATTATTTTCCATAAAAAAATAACAAAGTAACTCAATTACTTATTTGATGGACTAACACAATATTGTAATGCATTACTTTTAGAAAGTAACTTTCCCCAACACTGTGTGTGTTTGTGTGTGTGTGTATACAGTGTTGGGGGTAACGCATTACAAGTAATGTGAGTTACATAAAACTATGATAAAAACTAATGCAAAAGTAACATAATGCATTATTTTCCATAAAAAATAACACAGTTACTTATTTTATGGACTAACACAATATTGTAATGCATTACTGTTAGAAAGTAACTTTCCCCAACACTGTGTGTGTTTATACAGTGTTGGGGGTAACGCATTACAAGTAATATGAGTTACATAAGTAATGTGAGTTACGTAAAACTATTATAAAAACTAATGCAAAAGTAACATAATGCATTATTTTCCATAAAAAGTAACTAACGCAATATTGTTATGCATTACTTTTAAAAAGTAACTTTCCCCAACACTCTGTATGTGTGTGTGTGTAACTTACATAGTAATTCGAGTTACATAATCAGATTACTTTTTCAAGTAACTAGTAAAGCAACACATTACTTTTAAATTTAGAACTAAATATATTTTCAGATACATATTGCAAGGTTTTTTTTAATTAAAAAACAAAGTAAGCCTAGTCCAGGTGGCAAAAAGTAACGCATATGTAACATAATGCATTATTTTCCCTACAAAGTGACTAACACAATTAGTTACTTTTTTATGGAGCAACGCAATGCTGTAATGCATTACTTTTAGAAAGTAACTTTCCCCAACACTGTGTATATGTGTGTGTGTGTGTGTGTGTTTGTGCGTATATACAGGGTTGGGGTAACGCATTACAAGTAACGCAAGTTACGTAATCAGATTACTTTTTTAATGTAACTAGTAAAGTAAAAAGTAATGTTACTTTTAAATTTAGAACAAAATATCTTTTCAAATAGGTAACGCAAGTTTTTTGTTATTAAAAACAAATAAGCAAGCCCAGCCCAGGTGATAAAAACTAATGCAAAAGTAACGTAATGCATTATTTTCCATAAAAAGTAACTAAGTAATGCAATTAGTTACTTTTTTATGGAGTAACACAATATTGTAATGCATTACTTTTAGAAAGTAACTTTCCCCAAAATTGTGTATGCGTGTGTGTATACAGTGTTGGGGTAACGCATTACAAGTAACTCAAGTTACATAATCAGATTACTTTTTCAAGTAAAAAGAAAAGTAATGCATTACTTTTTTAATTTAGTATTAAATTGCATAAAATTTAAATAAATAGCGGTAGTTTTTTTTAATTATAAAACAAAGAAGCCTAACCCAGGTGAAAAAAAGTAATTCAAAAGTAACTAAATGCATTATTAAATGGAGTAACACAATATTGTAATGCACTGCTATTATTGGACACACCAATTCCTAATTCTTCCGTTTGTTTTCTTGTTTCATTATAGTGCAAAAGTGTTCATCGCTCAACATTGGGCTGAGTAAATGGCATTTATTTGACAGTCACTATGGTAGCGCTGATTGTAAGTGTTCTGTTGCTAGGAGCCAAGCAGGTCACATTCTGGAAACTGTGAAGGGTTTGGACTCCACTAACCAATCAAACCAATCAGTGCTAATGATGCTAACCCTTGAGATGCCACTGCTTGAATTATTCATAGCAGTCAGGGTATCTGATTTCATGCTCCTGATCTGTTATATTTCAGCATGAAGTAGGTTGTTAAAACACTTTTAATATATAAAGAGGTCAGTCATCAATAATGGTCTTGAATACCAAACTTCTTTCCTCTCCTCTCATCATCTCTTCTTTCCTCTTCTCTCAATAATGACAGTGATTCACATCCACCCTGCTCAGCAACGGTTACATCAGCGTCATGACTGAAGCGGTAAATGCTCAAACCTAATAAGGAGGAGGATTTTAATCACTTTTAATGCCCATGGGAGGACGTGGCGACTGCTGACGTTGGTGTAGTGAGATGGAGATTTTGGGATGCTGGGTTTTAGGTTTCATTGAGTATGAATGTGTATAACAGTATAACAGTGTGTACATCTATTAAAGGTCAAACAAAAGGACACAGTGAATGGTGATCTTATAATAAAAAACTCTTTTCCATTAAAGCTAGTTGACTGTATATCATTTTTATTATAGAGAGTTGAATATATATGATTTTCCATTATAGCCAGATGACTGCGCTCCATTTTTCCATTACACCCAGATGATCATGCATCAGACTTTAAATAATCAGTCTAATCTTAATGAAAACTGCCAAGGAAGGTGAAGACTACTTCACCAAGATGCATTAAAATACCTTAGTGAGAGGTATGGTGTGGTATCTACAGCACTGTTGTTTAAGACAGCTTCACACTCCATAGTTCTGTTGTGTGAGACACATTTCAGGCAAAATCATAAAATATTTATTTTACTGTAGAGAAAATCGGTAGTCCTTGCAGTCCAGTTAGTGTGACACGCTAACTGATGGTTGTTTGTTTTATTTTGCTTTGCTGATTAGAAATGATTTAGCTTTTTGAAAAGTACTTTTTGATCAGTTACTGTACAATGCTCATGATCGTTTTGTTTTGTGTTTTGTTTTGCTTTGGTTTGTTGATTGTGAAATAAAAAAAGTCAATTCCTCGACTGATTAGTGTAAAATGTATGGAAGGCTGTGTCTGCCACTGAATTTAAAAAAAAAAAGAAAAGGTAATTGCTTCTGAGCTTACATCTCGCAGTTCTGACTTTTTTTCTGATATAAACTCGCAATTGTGAGACATAAACACGCAATTCTGAGAAATAGTCACAATTCTAAAACCATAATTTCCAGCTATAAACTCACAATTCTGAATTTTTTCTCAGAATTGCGAATTTATCTCTCGCAATTGTGACTTTTTTGTCAGAACTGCGAGTTTATGTCTCGCCTTTCTGATTTAAAAACACACAATATCAAGTTATTAAGTCATAATTGTGAGATATAAACCTTGCTGAGACCTGAAAGCAAATTTTTTTTTTTTTCTCTTCAGAATTGGACTTTAATTGTGAGTTTATGTCTCACAATTCTGAGAAAAAAGTCAGAATTGCTAGAAAAAAAGTCAGAATTGCAGGAAAAAAGCCAGAAGAGTGTTTTTATCTCGCAATTCTGACTTATTTTCTCAGAATTGTGTGATATAAACAATTGGGAATCTATATCACGCAATTCTCAGAGAAAAAGTGTCACAATTTTGAGTTTATATCACGTAACTCTGAGGAAAAAAAAAAAGAACTGTGAGTTTATATCTCACAACTCTGACTTCTTTTCTCAGAATTGTGTGATATAAACAATTGGGAATTTATATCATGCAATTCTGAGAGAAAAAATAAAAATTTTGAGTTTATATTTCACAATTCTGACTTTATAACTAACAATGGTGAGTTTATATCTTGCAATTCTGACTTTATAACTCACAACTGGGAGTTTATATCATGTAACTCTGAGGAAAAAAATAAGAACTGTGAGTTCATATCTCACAATTCTGACTTCTTTTCGCAGAAGTGTGTGATATAAACAACCGGGAATTTATATCATGCAATTCTGAGAAAAAAAGTACAATTTTTAACTTTATATCTCACAAATCTGACAATATAACTCAAAACTGGGTGTTTACGTCACATAATTCGGAGAAAAAAAAAGTAAGAACTGCGAGTTTATATCTCATAATTGATAATATGATAATATGATATAAACAATTGGGAATTTATATCATGCAATTCTCAAATTTTGCATTGCGGTCATGCTGTTCAATTGCTCCTTTGTGCTGTCAACAGAACTACTGGGACCAATGTCTTGCCTGAAATGTCTATTGCACATTCTAAAGGAAAGGTCAATGACGTTACACAGTGTACCATGCCTTTTACCCAAGATCTCACTGGGATGAAATAGCAAATAACATCCATAAAGGACCATAAAAATAGCACAGCTTTAGCTTAATCAAAGTTCTAGATTCCGTTAAAGTCTGAAGACACCATTTCCATGCGCTCCAGTCTCAGTCAACAAAAAGAAGGGAATTCTGGGAGTGATGTGATCAGGGGAGCATCGTTTAGTGCTTTGATGGCAACACAGCAATCGGATTCTCTTAAACTCTTAGCTAAAACCTCTCCATTACCATAATCATACAGAGTCATCAAAAGCATAATTTTTTTCTTCTAAATGGACATATACCACATGTATAAATACCACAGTATCACTGAGAACATCACACAGAATTTACAGCAACACTAAAACTGATGAAATCCCACGTCAGTGAAGCCTTTTTGCTGTTAGAAACCATTAGACAGAATCTTACATTAGTTTCCTCACAGGAACCAGAGCTAAAATCTTCTGTGGCTTAGTAATGAGACAATTTCCTACGAAAAGGAAACTCTTTTATAAGAACCTAAAGGCCTGTGTGAGCGGCCCAATGGTGCCTCGGCAAAGGCAGGGTGGCTTAAACCAGTCAGAGCTGTCAATCACTCAGCTTTCCACCATTCTACAGCTTTGTGGGAACTCAGCTATTGACCCATCTCAAGCTGGCAGCGGTGACAAAGCAGCCAGCGTGGAGCACAAAAGACACTCTCAGGCCTCAGACTCCCACTAACAACCAGTTATTTACACCCTTAGATTGAGACTGGGACTGGCCGCTCTCCAAATTACTGCTGGCTAGAAAGGCTCTTTCATGACATCATCGACCCTCTTGCCATACACCAAGTCTACTTAAGAAAGTAGCAAAGCACAGCAACCTACAAAACAATTCAGAAAGATGTGTGCTTGCATTTTTAGGTTCTGTGACTCTAGTAAAGTGCCGTACAGAATGCATTCACAAAGCCGTAACTCTACGTACACAACAAAGGAGGTCAAACATGTTAAGTAATTGAATGTTTCTCACATTAGATTTTGAATAGATCTCTACCATTATGCCACTCCGCTGGGCCTTTATACGGGTCGGTTGAAGCAGCCCGGCGATTGTGTCGAGGGCTTTGAAAGGACGTCTTTGAGTGGCTCTGAATAGCCACAGGCAAACCACACAAGCTGTCTGTGCAGGTAATCTTGCATTTCAAATAATTGCTATGCTGTGCGCTGGCTTACAGCATTGCTGTGCTGAGACAATATATCACAAAGGCGGTCAGGTTAGAGACTCAGATGATGGGGAATATATGAGACAGCTGTTTTTATTTATAATCCAATCAAAAAACCAAAAAAAAATAGCACACACCATGAAAAAAACAACAACAACTTGAAGTAGACACTAAAGATCAATCCTTACTTATCTAAGACAAGTAATGCACATAACATCTGGCAAACTGGAATGTACTCATTAAATGTATACATTTTTCATGATCTTGTTTTTACATAAAATTTCTTATGTAATATTAATCAAACTTGTTTTAATTAGGCACTGCCAGCTGTGCATTTGAATGCACCTAAAATGTTCAACTTAGCAATGCATCAGGAAGATGTGTTAAGGTTTTAGGTATGCCAGAATTAATTTGTAAATGGTTAGAGTAAAGTAGACAGATTGAGAAGTGAACTTAATGTCTAATGCAAAAAATGTCAAATAGACCAGGCTGGACTCATTAGTATTCAAAGATGTTCATGTATAATCATATTTACACACTTATTTGTATGTTTGGATATATGCTAAAAACATGTCAATAATCAGACATACTGAGAATATGGAAAAAAAAAGGTATTACTATATTACAGTGTCCTTGTTACACTTGTGTCCTTAATATGGTAATAACAGTAAATGTGGGGAAACTACAAGAAACTAACCCTAAACCAAACCCGATTTCTAACTATAACTCTATAGTCAGCACATGTAAATTAATATTACTCAGTTATTAATTGTATAATTACACTGTATCAAGAACACTCTCTTTCTCTATATGTACATATTATATAACTTTATAATTTATAAATACAGTCTTAAAAATAAAGGTGCTTCACGATGCCATAGAAGAACATTTTTTGTCTAAACGGCTCCATAAAGAACCTTTAACATCTGAAGAACCTTCAAGGTTCATCTCAAGAAAGAGATGAGTCTTTAAGGAATCTTTGACTGAATGGCAAAAAATGATTCTTCTGTTGCATCTCTGTAAAGAACCTTTTAAAGCACCTTTATTTTTAAGAGTGCATATAATATATAATTTAAGTTACAACATACTATTAAATAGATATTTTCCCATTACTGCTGAATTAATGGCAGATGTGATTTTTAACATATTGTTAGAGCTGTGATGTTCATCTCTAACTATTAATGATCTGACAGCAGAGTTACTTGCACAATCCATTTACAATGACAGTAAGTGTTTCTACTGCTTTTGATGGCTCATTTCGCCATTGTTCGAGGTTCACAGTCTTCATCCATTAAACAAATAACTGGGTGTATTAGGGCTTTTATCCTCACTGTTCCTCACAGAACAATGTCATATTTACAATATGCACCACTGCCTCAGTCTTACAACAAAAATATCTTCTGCAACATGGCTTCCAGATTTGCCAGACCCATCTCCTTCATAAACCCTTGACCTAGGCTGTACAACAATACTGTGGTGTTATATTACATCTGCTATCATCAGGACCTTTTTGTATGTGCACTTTGTTTTTAGACAAAGGTATAACAAATGACATACGGCTTTGTACTGCAGATTCTTTTGACCCATTCTAGTTTTTGACTCAATATTTGATGCAAATATCAACACTTTAACAAAACTACCTCAGGTAGAAAGACGATGGTGGACACTTTGTTTTTCTGAAGCCAACACAAGGTGGAAAGGCGGAAGCTAAATTAGGCCAAACTCTAAATATTTCACAAGCTCTCATCCATTATTGACCAATGGCTTCGCCCAGCCGAGCAGATTAGAAATCAAATCTCTCTCCAGTCAACCTTCAGTTCCCTCAATTCTTCGAGAACATTCACACGCTTAGAATCAAGAAGTCTTGTGCTTCATGATGACATTATTAAAAATTAGTACAATGTAAAGTATAGCAATATCCCAATTCCAATTTAAAATAATATTCATAATATATCTAACCCCTCTGTAACATTCAAGAGTACACTACAGGATAAAGAAAAAGAATAATAAAGGGAAAACCAGGACTAGTTTAATCACTTTTTTCAGGGTACATTTAACTTTTGCAAGGTAATAGGCACATATGTTAATGTCTTGGCTGCAAAAACAATTACTGTCCGGGAAAAAGGAACAGTTTATTAAACACTAAGTGACCTTAAAAAAAAGAAATGTTTCGAAAGCACCAAATCAACATATTAGAATGATTTCTGAAAGATCACGTGGCACTGAAGACTGAACACACCAAAAAAGTCATCTATGCCATCACTGGAATAAATTACTTTTTAAAATATATAAAAATCTAAAACAGTTATTTAAATTTTAATACTACTACTGTATTTTTGATCAATTAAATGCAGCATTGGTGAGCATAAGAGACTATTTGTGACCTGTGCTGGCAAAATGAGTTATTTTGAGTTTTGAATTTTCAATTAAAATACTTTTAAAATGATATATGAGTTACTGGAATCGGATAAAATGTGACTGAGCTACAACCGAGGTCAATAGTTGATAGAGCCAGCAAAGTACATTTTGGGAAAAATCTAAATAAAGTTTTCTGAAGGTTCCAAATGAAAATCACCTAGTAACGTTGCATCTTTTCCTCAATTTCCTTTCTTAATGATCAGTACTATACTAAAAATCACAATATATCTATTTTAATATAACTTTTGAACAGCAATGTAAATGTAAACTCCCATTAAGAAATGACACAACTTAAAACACAAAACAATTAATGAAACAATTGAAACTCTTTTTTAAATTAAAATTTATACATCATCTGAAAGCTGAATAATTAAGCTTTCCACTGATGTACGGTTTGTTAGGATAGGGCAATTTTCTGGCTGAGATACAACTACTTGAAAATCCGGAATCTGAAGGTTCCAAAGCAAAATCACCTAGTAACGTTGCATCTTTTCCTCCATTTCCTTTCTTAATGATCATTACTATATTAAAAATCACAGTATATCTATTTTTTCTGTTGTTAGAATTAAGAACAGATGCAAAAATAATAAATAAATATAAGAAACAAGTGTATACTGTATTTTTTCCATTTTACATCTAAACAAAAGCATTAAGAAACAAATAATCAAATGTAAAAATCACTATAGTGTGTTCATTACAAATAAATTGATTCTTAAAAATTCAAAAGCAATTCAATTAAGTGCAGCGAGTGATTCCCTCTTTTTTCATTGTTAGATTAACATTAATGTGACAGATAATGTTACACATCCGATGTTTTGCCCCAAAATTTCCCCACACGTTCACCTGTGTATACATTTATATATATTGGGATTGCACGCCGTCTGTGTCATATGCAGGTGCTTCGGATGACATTCAGCCCAAAAAGTAAGCAGAGAAAAGGTAGACCTACTGTTCAGAAAACTTACAAATAAAGATCATTTTAGATGTTCAATTACAATTTGGAGCATTGGGATCGCTAGCTGAGGGCTTAATGAACTAATTTTTGTGAAAACCTCTTATTTTACAATTTGTTTTGTTTTTGTTTTTTTTTTGGCCGTTGCTCAAAATTAGCCTGTGTGCATTCTGACTCATTTTGCCAGCATGGGTCACATTTTAGTGACCCAAACTTTTGAACAGTATTGTAAATGTAAACTGCCATTAAGAAATTACACAATTTAAAACACAAAACAATTAATGAAACATACAAGAATCATGTTCAAAATTAAATAAAAAAAACTAATAAATCTGCTTTATATAATATGTGACCCTGGACCACAAAACCAGCTTTCCATTGATGTATGGTTTGTTAGAATAAGATAATATTTGGCCGAGATACAACTACTTCAAAATCTGGAATCTGAGAAAAAAAAAAAAAAAAAAAAAATGTCCTTTAAAGTTGTCCAAATTAAGCTCTTAGCAATGCATATTACTAATCAAAAATTAAGCTTTGATAGATTTACAGTAGGAGATTTACAAAAAATCTTCATGAAACATAATCTTTAAACATCCTAATGATTTTTACCATAATAGAAAAATCGATAATTTTGACCCATACAATGTATTTTTGGCTATTGCTACAAATATGACTGGTTTTGTGGTTTAGGGTCACATATAGTTGACCCCCGGCTTTATGTATGCCAGTATGCCAGACACACACACACACACACACAAACATATCTTCGCCCTCATCTAATCATTTAAGATGTCTTGAATTTATGTTCCTTTACAACACAATGTCCTTGACAAGAAAACAATGTCTCCTCATTAGCGTCTTTGAAAATGTCCACTCACCCTACCAGCTAAACAACTGGTTGCCTAACAAGCTTCAAAACCGGCAAACCAAAATCGATCACTAGCAATTACAGCTGTAGTGCTTGTTGACATTGCTGCTTGTCAGTTGTGATAAGTTCATTGCAACCTCCCTCAATTTTTTTCTCTGTTTTAATATCTCTCAATTTCTGTAGCCGCATTAGATTAATGACCGACTATGAAATTAATGTCGGACCAGATTTACTGGTGAGTTTATTCGCCCCCAGTCCACTGATCAGTTAACTACTATCCCACATCATCTCAAAATGGCTGGCCTTATGAAATCCGTCCAGATGAGGTCAAACACTCAGACAGGGCCCATAAAAACACAACACACGTATGCGAAAACAACATTAAGACACACAGTAAAAGCCATGCTCTATAAACTTGAGTGTTTTGAGTATTTTTAGCAATTTAACGGCTGTTTGGGAAGGGAAGCACAGGGGCTCAGGTGTACTTACTGGTTGTGTTTCCTGACATCTGGATGATGCACTTGGACTCTTTACTCATCTCACGAGAGTTGAAGGGACGGACCCTCACCGCCACCTTCACCGAGGCCCCTGCCATGGTGCCTCTGTGTGTGTGATAAAAGAACTCTTTTAAAAGTCCAGGTCACTGCTCACACCTGCAAAGAGAGAAATGAAACATTATGACAGATTAAAAAAAAAAAAGAAGATCTATATCTGTAGTATCTATATCTAGATACATAGAATAAGATAAATATACAGTATATTCATCTATGTGCGGAACTTCTGAAACAAAGAAAGGATGTTACTCCTTTTGTAGCTCCATTACTCTATATGAGCAGCAAAATATTGATTTAGACGTTCTCAGTTGGAAATTGAATTACACCTACTTTCGGGAAGGCTGTAAATCTTAGTTGCCTATCACCATAGCAACTATGAGTATGATTTCTGCTGTATCTATACAGAAATGACAGGCATGACAAGCAAAAACAAGATTTCAGTGGCGACTTACGACGGGGTTAAACAATAAATCTAAAAACGTTCAATATTTCAATGTTCATATCAAACAGGAAGACTCTGTTTATATGACCTCACCGTAAAAGGATCATGCACGGTCAGCTACTGATCTAGAGAGATACTCTGCCCGGCAGCAACAAAAGAATTGCACGGCTGGCTAAATGTCAGTACGCTTCCTAGGATTACAATAACAGATAACAGAGCTGGCTGCCACAAACTCTGAGTCCAGCTCAGCCTCCTAGTCGGAGCAAAATGGAGGTACAATTAATGTGTCAGGGAAGATTTATGACCTATACGCCTCAATCTTGTTTTCAACTAGTTCTGCTTGTGTTTATAAATGTGTTTGCTTCAGTAACTAAGAGGTTTATTTGAATAAATGTAGAAGAGCTCATATTGCGAGCTCATGTGAGCTGCATTCTGCGTTTTTCAATTAGACTAACATCACGCTGAGTCACATTCTGGTGTGTCGGAGTGGGTTCAGTCTCTCTCATTACTCTCCAAATACTTAGGCTACTTGACGTGAACCTCAAAGGCAGTCACTGAGTTATTGAAAAGTATGAAATTGATTTCATTGTATATGTATTGTGACTGGCATGTTAATGAATCAACCAATTCACTTTCAACAATTTGTGATTAACCTGAATAAATATTGTCATGGAACCTAAAAAATGCACTTCATGTGGTAATATATAAATGAATTGGTTTTATTCAAGTCGAAATTATTATTTAACAAGCCTTTCTTAATTGTTACACCACTGACAGTAATGTCAGTGCCTTAAATGGATAGTTCACCCATAAATAAGGAGATGCTTAGTTAGTTTACCAACTTTCATCAAAATGTCTGTTATGTTTCACACAGGAAAGAAATTCATACAGGTTTGGAACAACACGAGGGTGAGTAAATGATGACAAAAGGTTAATTTTTGGGTAAAATGTCCCTTTAAAGCACTGCTTTTACTTAATCTGACCCTTGAAAATGACTGTCATTGGTGTAACAATTAAGTAAGACTTGTTAAATAATATTTTTGACTTGAATATAACCAGTTAGTTTACATATTATCACATAAAGTAAGTTTGAAATGACTTGAGGTTGAGTAAATGATGACAACATTTTCATTTTTGGGTAACCTGTCCCTTTAAGAAACTGTTTTTACTCGATCTGATCCTTGAAAATTACTGTAATTAGTATAACAATCAAGTAATACTTGTTAAATAATATTTTTGACTTAAATATAACCAGATAGCTTACAGATTTTCACATTAAGTAGGTTTGGAAGGACATGAGGATGAGTAAATGATGACAAAAATTTCATTTTTGGGAGAACTGTCCCTTTAAAAATCTGTTTTTACTTGATCTGATCCTTGAAAATTACTGTAATTAGTGTAACAATTAAGTAATACTTGTCTTGAAAATGACCGTCAGTGGTGTAACAATTAAGTAAGGCTTGTTAAATAATCTTTTTGACTTGAATATAACCAGTTAGTTTACATTTTATCAAATAAAGTAGGTTTGGAACAACATTAGGGTGTGTAAATGATGACAAAAATTTTATTTTCGGGTGAACTGTCCCTTTAAGTCACTATTGTTACTTGATCAGATATTTGAAAATTACTGTCATTGGTGTAACAATTAAGTACGATTTGTTAAATAATATTTTTGACTTAAATATAATCAGTTAATTTATTAAAGTACGTTTGGGCAACATTATGGTGAATAAATGATGACAACATTTTCATTTTTGGATGAACTGTCTCTTTAAGGCACTGCTTTTACTCGATCTGACTCTTTAAAATGACTGTCATTGGTGTAACAATTAAGACTTGTTAAATAATATTTTCAACTTTAATGTAACCACTTAGTGTACATATTATCATAAGAAGTTGGTTCGGACCTTAACAGAATTGAAATTTTTGGGTGAACTACGCCTTTAAAGTAATATTTTACAGTGTAGATCATAAATCGATAACAGAATAAATCCATAACGGCCATTGCGCTGTAAAGAAATCTACATAAATCATTCATTTGCGTGAAATCTTAAATAGAATATAGTGCTATTAGAGCACAGTGAGAATTATACGCAATTTCATATGTGCGTGTTGCCAGCAGTCACTATATTTTTCCTGCTACCATATTAATTAAAAATTAAAAATAATAAAAAAAACAGTATAAATGATCATTCTTTCTCCGTTCTCTGGTATATTCTCGAATCGTGATTCATTAGATCAATCCTGAAGACATTACTGTGTGGCTGCAAGGCTGAGACAATGAATGACAGTGCATTTATCCCGCCCGCACTTAAAAATATGTACACAAGGACAGATGACCATTTATGACAAACAACATCTGTTCCAATACTCAATAAAAAAACACTTCTCTGTCATAATAATAATGTCTGGATTTGTTGACAGGCTCTAAATGGCCGCACCCCACAGCAGTCCCACCCCGGTGACCCAACACCAAATAAACAGACAGAGCCTCATTAATACTGCATTGTCCTCTAGAACACGCTAACAATGAAAAAAACTCTTACCTTTACAATGGTGATCCTGTGATGCTCTCAGCTATTGACTCTACAGATCAGCTCCCACTACTGCCTCTTGTGCTGGCTTCTCAAATACTCTTTTTTGAGCTCTTCCTCTGATATGTCGAAAACAATTTGCTTTTCCCTCTGTTTAACAGAAGGTCCTTTATTTGTTCCAGCGAGGTGGAGCTGGATGCCCGGTGAGGCCTGTTTGTGAGGAGGAAGGCTTCTTGGAGGAGAGATCTTTGAGTGCTCTGTAATGTAGAAGCCAAAATGGCTCTGCTGCCTGCCTAGAGCAGTGATGCTGAGACTGACTGAACCAGTGACATCATCACTGAGGAAGGCAGTAGCATCAGTGCAGTAGAGAGGAAGAGAGAGAGAAAGGGGGAGGAGAGAGGGGGGTGAGGGGGATGGGGATTAGATTCCCCGCGGAGTACGGTGCACACACACACTCACGCACAAACATGGCTCAACATAACATGAGATTCAGTGGCTAATGCCGGACTGCATGTGTGCGGTGTGTCAAAAGAAGGCAAGTAAATTAAATAACAAAATAACATTTAATATTTATACGAAGTCAGCTCTGATCATTTTGATTTATTCACGTGAATAGGACACTTAAAGAAAATGATATCAGTATCTTTATGAAATATGCATTACAGAATAAAATGTTGGGTTTCTTTTAATGGTTAATGTTTATGCAAATTTAAAAGACAATTTATGATGACGATCATGATTATTATTATTACTACAACTTCTACACTTTAATGTCCCATCAATAATTATGCTACAATTAAAGTGGATTTCATTAATACTCTTTACTATTTACTCACAATCAAAAAATGTAAATAAATAAATAAATATTCAGGTCAAAAATGTTTTAATTATTATTTAATTATAATGAATAGCTATCTTTTGAAGAAGACTTTAAAAAAAAATCTTAATTTTTATTGCAAGTTTAGGGGTAATTAAAATAATTTATTATTATTATTATTATTATTATGACTCCTAAGATTTAATATTCCATCAATGTTTATGCTAAAGTAAAAAAGATTTTATAATAAATAAAGATTTTATTAATACTCTTTATTTATGCTATTAATTTCTTATATACAGAAGGTTAAAATGTTATCTTAAATTCTTGATAAGTTTAAATGTAATTAAAAGACAATTAATTTTATTATTATTGTTATTATTATTACTACTACTACTACTACTACTACAAGTTCTATGCTTTAATGTTTCATCAATAATTATGCTTCAATTAAAATGGATTTTGTAAATACTCTTTATACTATTTACTGACAGTCAAAAATGTAAACAAATAAAAAAATATTAAGGCCAAAAACATTAAATTATTATTCAATTATAATGAATAGTTATCTTTTAAAAAAGATCAAGTTAAGAGGTAATTAAAAGACAATAATAATAATAATAATAATAATAATTATTATTATTATTATTATTATTATTACTGCTACTACAACTTTTGCACTTTAATGTTCCATCAGTAATTATGCTACAATTAATATGGATTTTGTTAATATTCTTTATACTGTTTACTGAAAGTCAAAAATGTAAATACATAGATTAATTAAATATTGTTTTAATTGTTATTTAATAATAACAAATAGCTATCTTTTAAAGAAGACTTGATTTTAAAAAAAATCTCAGTTTTTATGGGTAACTGAAAGACAATTATTATTATTATTATTATTATTATTATTACAACTTCTATGATTTTAATGTTCCATAATTCTGCTACAATTAACATTAATTTCTTTAATACTCTTTATACTATTTACTGACAGACAAAAATGTAAACACATAAATAAATAAATATTCAGGTAAAACATCTTAATTATTATTTAATAATAATGAATAGCTATCTTTAAAAAAAAAACTCGATTTAAAAGAAAAATTGTAATATACAACTTTAGGGGTAATTTAAAGACAATTCATTATTATTATTATTGTTGCTGTTATCACAAATTCTACACTTTAATGATCTATCAATACTTAAACTACAATTAAAATAGATTTTGTTAATACTCTATATTTTTAACTGACGGTTTCTAACTAAATAAATAAACGGGTCAAAAATTACAATATAATTTTAAAAGTTATTTTTATAAGGTAAAATATTTCAGATTTGTTACTTGATGTTTTTAATAAAGATGACTTGAAATGAATTGCAGAGACATGTAAATAATATTTGACCTCGTTTTGGCCTTTGCTTTGAGCTATCTGTCAGAAAAAAAAAATCAGCTTCCAGTGGGATTATTCTCAGTTCACAAACTATTAGAGCAAATTGGACTGTGCTCTCCCCACAAATCCAGTAAACCCATGTAACACATTCAAAAAGGAAGCTTTTCCCACTGACATTAATCCACCTCTATTCTTCTGACTCAGCCTCTGTTTGCATTCCCTAAAATCAGGAAGTGAATTAGACTAAAAGGAAATGACACAGTAAAGAATTATATCTCATTATGGAATCAGGATTAAGTAACCCATTAGCGTTTCTTTATAAAATTTACATTACTGAATAAAACGAGTCCATGTTGGGTTTCTAATAATCTGATAAGTATTTTAACAGTACAAATCAATAATTAAAGAAATATTAACTGAAATATTAGAGAGTGAAATAGCTATATTTAAGCTAAAAATACAAAGTGATATTAAAAGATTTAAGCATAACCAAGCAGCCATGAATAGCTATTTTTTTTTTTTTTATAGTCAAAAGCTTTTTATTTAGTGACTCAAAAGCCACTATGTGGCACTGTATACATCAGAAAGAAAAACTGACCGGCACATCAATCTCTCTGAATGCTGTAATGATGATGCAGTATTTGTGAGCAGTTCAAAGCAATTGTTTGGTCTGTCCATGTACAATAGAGAAAGGGCAGACAGGTCGTCCATGCCACATCCAGAACATTCCACGGCAGTAGTAGCTTAGGTTGCATCCAAATCAAATACAAAACAACAGTTTTGAAGGTCCAGATAAGAGCTGGTCATTGACTTGATTTCCTGTCTTTTTCTCGTTTCATTCTTTTATCTTTCACTTGTCTTACTCCTCCAAGCACCGATCTCATGACGAAAATGTACCGGTGGGAACTTTTTCGTAAGACACGAAATACGTTCCGCCATGTACGTTTTGTGACATACCTAATGTGAAATGTCCAAAAAAGTGTTCATTTTTTCTCCTAAACAGATGAACGTACATACGGGACGTGTCACCACATTACTGACTTAGCGCTATAGCTAATGCTCTGTGACGTTTTAACGTAGCTTCTGCACCTAGACCTACTGCTAGTATGAACAAAAGTGAATATGACGTAAAAACGCAATCGCAATCATGCCGTTGTAGCTTGTTTTTTGATCTCTCATCTTTCAGTTCTTTCATCATGAGTCAAGTTTTTCATGGGATTCATACACAAGCATTCAGCATCCTAAGTCCAATTCCATGCCAGCTGAGCTACCGAGCAAGCTTGTTACATTCGGAAAGCGAAACATATGGAGCTGTAATCATAACTGTGTATAAAAACGATTACAGGTGCTTGCTGTTTTTCACGTCTTGCAAAAAGGTTCCCATGGGTACAGTTGAAGTCAAACGTTTACATACACCTTGCAGAATCTGCAAAATGTTAATTATTTTACCAAAATAAGAGTGATCATACAAAATGTATGTTATTTGACTTGAATAAGACATTTCACATAAAAGACATTTACATATAGTCCACAAGAGAAAATGATAGTTGAATTTATAAAAATGGCCACGTTCAAAAGTTTACATACACTTGATTCTTAATACTGTTGTTACCTGAATTATCTACAGCTATTTGTTTTTTTTGTTTGTTTTTTGTTTAGTGATAGTTGTTCACGAGTCCCATGTTTGTCCTGAACGGTTAAACTGTTCTTCAGAAAAATCCTTCAGGTCTGACAAATTCTTTGGTTTTTCAGCATTTTTTTGTGAATTTGAACCCTTTCCAACAATGACTGTATGATTTTGAGATCCATCTTTTCACATTGAGGACAACTGAGGGACTCATATGCAACTATTACAGAAGGTTTAAACACTCACTGATGCTCCAAAAGGAAACATAATCAAGAGCTGGGGGGTGAAAACTTTTGAATTTAAAGATCAGGGTAAATGTAGCTCATTTTGTTTTCTCGGAAACATTCAAGTATCTTTTGTAGCTTCTGAAGGGCAGTGCCAAATAAAAAAAATATATGGTAATTAGGAAAAATAAGAAAAATGTACACATCATCATTCTGTTCAAAGGTTTACACCCCTGGTTCTTAATGATTTTTTTCCTTTTGGAGCATCAGTGAGTGTTTCCCTCAGTTGTCCTCAGTGTGAAATGGATCTCAAAAAAAAAAAAAAAAAAAAAAAAAATTCACACAGTCATTGTTGGAAAGGGTTCAAATACACAAAAATATTGAAAAACTAAAGAATTTGTGGGACCTAACGGATTTTTCTGAAAAACAGCAGACAGTTTAACTGTTCAGTACAAACAAAGGACTCATAAACAACTATCACTAAAAAAAAAAAAAAAAGAAAAACAACACAGCTGTGGATCATTCAGGTAACAACACTATTAATAATCAAGTGTATGTAAACTTTTGAAAGGGGTCATTTTTATAAATTCAGCTATTATTTTCTCTTATGAACTATATGTAAATAAATGTCTTTTATGTGAAATGTCTTAAAAAATAACATGCATTTTGTATGATTCCTCTTATTTTGGGAAAATCATTAACATTTTGCAGATTCTGCAAGGTGTATGTAAAGTTTTGACCTCAACTGTACGTTTTTGTCATGAGACCAGGTAATCTTTATCTCATGCTGTTTTGCCAACCTATCCCTTCAGAGGTTTGACCACTTACATCAAGACTATATCAAACTCTGGCCATTCTTGACCCAGAAAACAACAAGCTACAAAAACAAATTGGAGAGTAATTAATAATATATTATCAGTGCATTTGTTGTACTGAATTTAATGTACTCTGACTGTCATTTATTTTAAAAGAGTGCTAAGACTGAATGATTTCCCATTCATTTATTTTCTTCATGTAACAGTTTCTCTTTTCTTCTTTTGATTTTGAATTGAAATGGGACATTTCTTTGATTTACTCCGGGATACAGCCCAGGCGGGAAGGCACAGTGAGCGCCGAGCAACCACAGCATTCAGTTAGACACAATGCCAGTCTGAGCAGTCCCTTGTGGCTGCTTTTCTCTCCTTCTGTCTCTTTCTCCTTCCCAACCCTTCCTGCTCCTCTGTCTCAGCTCAGTAGAGCAATGCTTTGAATAATTTATCCAGCTAAAGGAGTGCTGGTCTGGGTCTGAAGCCTGATACTGTCTTAAAGGGACAAGCTTTTAACTAGAATTAATACTGCTAATGAAAACATGATTCAGGATGACACAGGATAATGCGACCGATAGGTATCCACACAAAAATACTCACACAAAAACAAATCTAATCCTACTACCACACAATATTGAGATGTGTTTTCAGTTTGTACTGATTACAATGTAATCAAACTTTAGCCATTAATATGTTTTTTAGGGTTAAATGATTCATTATAAAATAATGCTTGTGTGGTAGAGCGCTAAGATTGAACACAACTACACCACCCTGGATCTTAATCAAGGTTATTAATTAAATAAAAGTCCTTTAAGGCAACACAGGTTAGCTCACACTGAACCAGAGACGTAGACAGGCTATAAGAAATATACATTTTATTGAAGACAAAAAGACAAGATTCTACAAAAACAGGGATATATATATATATATATATATTATTTCATCAAAACAACCCAACTGCAGTTTGATTGATACTACTTGGAATGGCAGAATAAAAAAAACATGATTTTTGAAAAGTTATTGCAAATAAACTCTTCATATATACTGTATTTATATATACATATATATTTTTATAAAATGTAAATTCATGTCCCAGTCACATCTTCTTGGTTAAATACACATTACTTACACCATCAGAAAAAGAAAAAAAAAAAAAATTTATTTTAATTGACAATGTAATCAATATTCCATTTATTAAAGCCAAGTGTGAATCTCATCAAGTAAGTTTTTTTTAAAGCGCTTTACATTTATTCCAAAATAATATATTCCAATAATAATATATTTTATCTGCCAACTTATGTTCAGCTATTCCGTTTAATAGTTAATTTTGAACTATATTTTTTTATTTTTTGGATCATCAGTCAACAAAGCTCGGTAAATATTGGTCACAGACACAGAAATTTACTTTAAATTTCGCCAAGCTGATTACTCACTAAAAACTCTTAGAGATCATGTTTTCATGCCATTTTTAAGTCTTATTTTGACATAACAACTTGGTTATATTGCATGTCTTAGATATATATCTAAAATAAAAGGCTTTCACTAGAAAATAAGTATGAAACATGTCTGCCAGTTTTGTTTTGACCAACAGGAAGAAAAAAGTTTTACAATAAATAATGCAACCAATGGTAAGTAATCTGTTAGCATTCCACCATCACGCCCATGGTTCACTGCGTGTAGTTAAATTTTACAGGAACGCTAAGGCTCAAATCTAACGATAGCAAAGTTAGCTCAGATCACAGATATACATTGTTCTTAAACTATTAATCTTAACATCAGCATTGCTTGTATTTCATGTGTATTAGCATTATCTGTTGATTTCAATTTCTGTACAGTCTAATTGTCATACCATTTAAATGTCATTGAAAGAAATAGCTCTTTTAACCTCAAAAAGCCACCAAATGTATCTTAGAACTTCTCTTTGAAATACAAATCTTTCATACAGTGTAATCCCACATATCTGTAATGCAGATCAGATTTAAAACTCTATATAATCTTATTTCAGTCACTTACATGTGTTTCATTACCATCATGCACAGTTGAAGACTCTATTCTCAAAATGACAATTTTAATTATTCCAGCCAGGGGCATAGCAACCCCTCACTTTTACAAACAGGTGATTCTGTCCCCCGCACTTTTTTTGACCTAGCGCCAATATTTTCGCCCAATTTGTTAATTAGATTTGAGTGAACTAACGTTTAGCCAATCACAGCGTGAATCTCTTGGGTGTCTGCCATGAGCTTCAAATCTTGTTGCTCTTGTGCATTTTCGTTCGTTCACCCACTCGGCTGTCTGGGGTAAAATGCACCCTAGAAAAAAGCAGAGGACGATTACATCCTTTTTCAAACACACAATGCAAGTATGTGTTACAGAATGTCGCGATGACACGAATCACACGTTTCCATGTTATGATTTAACGTCGAAAGACAACAGAACCTGTTCTGTGTACCTCGTCACGTTGCGCCGAATTCACTGCGTGTTCAATGCTTTCCTACTTGTTGCTTTGGGTAAAAGCGCCTGGTAAATGAGACATAACAGATTATCAGGTTCTGCTGTCTTTTGTTGCCCATGTGTATACTCATTTAACACTTTTTTTTTCCAACTGTTAAGTAGTAAGATAAACATTGTTCAAGTGTAGTGTAAATTAAATATTGTAAATATCATAAAATATCGTTTTCATATAATTTTCTACTTAATAAAAATTAAAGTATAGATTTCCACAGTGGTCTTAAAGTCCAAGTCCTGCAGTATTTTATTTATTTATTTGTGTATTTTTATGAGTATGATTTCACAGAAATAGGTTCATGTAAGTTATCCTGGCATGTTCCTCAAATTGCCACTTTGGTGCTGTAAAATGCCCATTGTTCTTCTATTTAGAATTTATTATACTGTATGAACACCCTTGGGTCACATCACCATACTGTCCCCCCCCACTTTTAAATTGGCTGCTACGCCCCTGATTCCAACTGCTGTAAAAAGAGGTTACAAATGATCACCAGCTGCAGCATCCACACACGCGCCATAGCTTACTAGACGGGATTCGTTTTCTTTGTATACAGATGTGACGTACCACAGCTTTAATTACATAACTTGAGCGACCTGAGTTATCAAGGACATCCAAGGATCACAGTACAACAGGGCTGTCCAAACTTGGGTCTCCTACAGAGCTTACCTCCAACCCTAACCAAACAAACCTGAATCAGCTAATCAAGGTCTTACTGGGCATACTAGAAACTTTCAAACAGATGTGTTGAGGCAAGCTGGAGCTAAATTCTGCAGGACAACAGCCATCCAGGACTGAGTTTGGACACTCCATGGTATAGGAACCATGGCTTGGCAGCAGGGAATAAGATTAATTGTATTTTAATCTCGATAACGATATCCTCCTTTCTCAATTAATTAAAAACAATCATCACTGGGGGCGCTAGTAAGCAGGCTGTCAGGACTCGGGTATGATCTGTCCGTTTTGCTGGGTTTTTTTTCTATTTTAATTGTGTTTTTTCGTTTTATTCGTTTTGTCTCATTTTTATCCTGTTTTTTTCGTTTGGGTTTCTTTCTCTCTCTCTCTCCCCCTCGGTTATCTTTTGGGGTTTCTCTGTTTGTTCCGGCGCCAGCTGATTGTCCTCTGCAATCAGCGCGCCGCTTGTTTGGCGCACCTGCTTCGCCTCACCTTTTAATTAGTCGGTCTATTTCTCCTGGCTGTTCTCTTTGTATTGTGTCAGTGTGTTCTGGGAGTTTGCGAGATCTTCTTTTGTTTGTCTCCAGTCTAGTCAAGTGAACTTAGATTCTTCTCTGCCCAGTTGGTGTAACGTTTGCTCTGCCCGTAGTGCTCGCTCTTCTCGGATTGTCTCTGTGGACCTGACCCGTGCTCTGGTTTTCGACGCTGTTTCTGGCTACCGTCCACATCTCTGTCTGCACCTCTCTCGACCCTGCTTCTCTCGACTATTCTCCTGCCTGCCGATTCGGATTCGTTGCCCTTCTCTCCTGGTGCTGACGGAGGCTGAGCGCTCTGCCCGGACGGGGTTTGGATTATTTCTGGATTTTTGGATTTCGGAACTGTGCTTTTTTCTGTTTACGGACTATTTTTGCTTATCCATTTTTTGCCAGCGTTCTGGCTAATAAAGCTATTCTCTGCCTCATCCGCTCTTGGGTCCTTTCTGTCCTGACACCACACACTGACCAACAATGGACCCAGCGGAAGGATCGTCCCTGCAGTCTGCATTAGAACTTCAGGGAGCTATGTTGGGCCGTCACGAACAGGAACTGTCATCCACCCGCCACTCAGTGGACAACTTGTCGGCTCAGTTCGCGGGTTTGGTGGAGCGCCTCGATCGCCTCACACTTAGTGGTTTTGCCTCCGCTCCCTCGACGGTCGGCCCGTCCCCGTTGTCATCTGAACCTCGAGTGAATAATCCTCCCACGTATGCCGGTGAGCCTAAAAGCTGTAAATCATTCCTCATTCAGTGCAAGGTTGTTTTTTTCTCCTTCAGTCTAGAACCTACGCATCGGAAACTTCAAAAGTGGCGTACGTCATTTCTTTGCTTACTGGCAGAGCGCGCGAATGGGGTACTGCTGTATGGGAGTCACAAGCCAGGTGCTGTTTTGAGTTTGAAAGCTTCAAAGACGAGATGATTAAGACTTTTGATCAATCTGTTTTTGGTAAGGAAGCGTCAAGGCTGTTGGCGTCCATTCAACAAGGCAGACGATCTGTGGCAGATTATTCAGTTGAGTTCCGCACGCTGGCCGCTACTTCTGGGTGGAATGCTGAGGCACTGGTTGCACGTTTTTTTAGAAGGACTTAACGACGCCTTCAAAGATGAACTGTACGCTCGCGAGGTTCCGGATCGTCTAGACGATTTAATCAGTCTTGCCCTCCGCTTGGACGCCAGGAGAGAGCTGCGCCGTCGTGCTCGGATGCGCACTGAGCCTGTCGCGTCTACTCCTCTTGCCCCGAGTTCAGACGAAAGTGAGCCTATGCAGGTTGACCGCTTGCGCCTAACGGCTAAAGAGAAACAACGCCGCCTGCTGGAGGGTCTTTGTTTGTACTGCGCGGCTCAAGGTCATCACGCTCAATCTTGCCCTGTTAAACAGTCCCGTCCGCCTCAAAGGGTTAATATGAGTGGTACGGTTATTTCCTCCACTCATGGGTCACGTACTAAGTTGTCTGTGTCCATAATCACTAAACATGCTTCTTTTAAGGGTTCAGCTCTCATTGACTCTGGAGCAGAGGGTAACTTCATTGATGAGGAGTGGGCGCGTGCCCGGGGAATTTTCCTCCAACCCCTTTCTTCGCCTATTATCGCTCATGGGCTCGACGGCCGGCCTCTGATGAGGCTCTCGCAGATCACGGACTCGGTGAGTCTCCTTACCTCGGGGAATCATCGGGAGGAGATCAGGTTTTTAGTGTGCAAGTCCCCGTCTGCCCCTATGGTTTTGGGTCACCCCTGGCTCACTCGTCATGGGCCGTTCATTAACTGGGCAGACAATTCAATTAATTCTTGGAGTTTATATTGTCATACACACTGTCTTGTGGCTGCTCCTTCTCCGGTGTCTGTTTCTGTGTCCCTACAGGAAGAGGAGATGGATCTCTCCCGGGTCCCCTCCTGCTATCATGATCTGCGGGCGGTGTTCAGCAGGTCCCGAGCTGTCTCTCTCCCACCCCATCGGCCGTATGACTGTGCCATTGACCTCCTCCCTGGTACTTCTCCGCCTCGTGGTCGGCTTTACTCCCTCTCCGCGCCCGAGCGGGAGGCTATGGAGAAGTATTTAAATGATTCTCTGGCTGCCGGGATTATTCGTCCTTCCTCTTCTCCGGCTGGAGCGGGGTTCTTCTTTGTGAAAAAGAAGGATGGCTCTCTGCGTCCCTGCATAGACTATCGAGGGCTGAATGACATCACTGTCAAAAACCGGTACCCCCTGCCGCTGATGTCTTCGGCCTTCGATCTCTTGCAGGGAGCTGAGTTTTTCACAAAGTTGGACCTTCGCAACGCTTACCATCTAGTTCGGATAAGGGAAGGGGACGAATGGAAGACCGCCTTTAACACCCCCCGGGGGCACTTTGAATATCGGGTTCTTCCCTTTGGCCTCTCCAACGCCCCAGCGGTCTTCCAAGCACTTGTCAATGACGTGCTTAGGGACATGATTGATAGATTTGTTTTCGTCTACTTAGACGACATCTTAATTTTTCTCCTTCTTATCAGGATCATGTCCAGCACGTCCGGCAGGTGCTTCAACGGCTGCTAGAGAATCAGCTGTTTGTCAAGGCGGAGAAGTGCGAGTTCCACGTTAAGTCCGTTTCGTTCTTGGGACACATCATCTCGGTGGAGGGGATTCGCATGGACCCTGCCAAGGTAAGAGCCATCTCCGACTGGCCGACACCTGACTCCCGAAAGGCCTTACAGCGGTTCCTGGGTTTCGCCAACTTTTATCAGCGGTTCATCAGGAACTTCGGACAGGTGTCGGCCCCTTTGACGGCGTTGACCTCCACCAGGGTCGAATTCAGCTGGTCAGCGGCCGCCCAAGCAGCGTTTGATGAGCTGAAACACCGATTTACATCAGCTCCCATTTTGGTAACTCCTGACCCCTCCCGTCAGTTTGTGGTGGAGGTCGACGCATCAGAGGTGGGCGTTGGGGCCGTGCTCTCCCAGGTATCCCCTCTTGATAACAAGTTGCACCCTTGTGCTTTCTTTTCACACCGTTTGTCTCCCGCAGAACGAAACTACGACATCGGTGATCGTGAGTTGTTGGCTGTTCGACTGGCTTTGGGGGAGTGGCGTCACTGGCTGGAGGGAGCGGCCCTTCCTTTCCTGGTGTGGACTGACCATAAGAATCTTGAATATATCCGGTCCGCTCGCCGGCTGAACGCCAGGCAGGCTCGCTGGGCTTTGTTCTTTGGGCGCTTCGACTTCACCCTGTCTTACCGCCCTGGATCAAAGAACGCCAAACCAGACGCCTTGTCGCGACTTTTCGCTCCGCCAGGCGAACCGCCTCCCGACACTGTAATTCCTTCGGGATGTGTGGTGGGGGCGCTTACCTGGGGGATCGAGGAGCGTGTCAAAAGAGGGCAGCGGGGAGTCGAGGTGCCCACTGGATGTCCGGCGGGTCTGCTCTTCGTGCCTGAGTCAGTCCGCGCCACCGTTCTCCAGTGGGGTCACTCGTCCAGAGTCATGTGCCATCCAGGCGTGAGGAGGTCGCTGGCTGCCATCCGCCAGCGGTTTTGGTGGCCCGCCATGGTGGAGGACGTTCGCCGGTTCGTGGGGGCGTGCTCCGTCTGTGCTCAAAACAAATCCTCAAATTCTCCTTCCGCTGGTCTGTTAATGCCGCTTCCTGTCCCTTCCCGTCCCTGGTCCCATATTGCCCTGGATTTCGTTGTCGGACTCCCTCCATCCAGTGGTAATACGGTGGTCCTCACAGTGGTGGATCGCTTTTCCAAAGCGGTTCACTTCATTCCCCTCACTAAACTTCCCTCGGCTAAAGAGACGGCCCGGGTGGTCATTGACCATGTCTTCCGGATCCACGGGCTTCCGGAGGATGTGGTCTCTGACAGGGGGCCCCAGTTCGCTTCCCACTTCTGGAGAGAATTCTGTCGGCAGATTGGTGCCTCCGCTAGTCTGTCGTCAGGTTTTCACCCTCAGACCAACGGCCAGACCGAGCGCGCCAACCAGGATCTCGGACGGATGCTTCGCTGCCTGGCGTCCCACAACCCCTCATCCTGGAGTCAGCAACTGACTTGGGCAGAATATGCCCACAACTCGTTACCGGTGTCGTCGACAGGTATGTCCCCGTTCATGTGCTGTCTGGGTTATCAACCTCCTCTGTTTCCTTCCCAGGGCGCCGAGGCAGCTGTCCCCTCTGTTCAGGCGTTTATTCAACGCTGTCGCCGTACCTGGAGGAGGGCCAGGGAGACACTCATCCGGACGAGGGGACGTACTAAGACTGCCGCGGACCGTCGCCGCAGGTTGACTCCCCGTTATATCTGTGGTCAGCGGGTTTGGCTCTCCACTAAAGATTTACCTCTCCGGGTCCCGTCTCGGAAGTTGGCTCCCAAATTTGTCGGGCCATACCAAATTACTAAGGTTGTCAACCCGGTGACGGTCCGTCTTCGGTTGCCCAATTCCCTTTGTCGTGTGCACCCTGTCTTTCATGTGTCTAAAATTAAGCCCGTCTTGCGTTCTCCCCATTCCCCTACTGTGTCTCCCCCTGTTGTTCCCCCCCCTCCTATTATGGTTGACGGTTCTCCTGCCTACAAGGTCAGGAGAATCTTAGACTCTAGACGTCGTGGTCGGGGACATCAGTACCTGGTGGACTGGGAGGGGTACGGTCCGGAGGAGAGATGTTGGGTTCCGGCTCGGGACGTCCTGGACCGCTCGCTCATCAATGAGTACATCCAACGCGGCCCTTCTTCCTCTGGTGCGCCAGGGGGCGCTCCTGGGGGAGGGGGTACTGTCAGGACTCGGGTATGATCTGTCCGTTTTGCTGGGGTTTTTTTCTATTTTAATTGTGTTTTTTCGTTTTATTTGTTTTGTCTCATTTTTATCCTGTTTTTTTCGTTTGGGTTTCTTTCTCTCTCTCTCTCCCCCTCGGTTATCTTTTGGGGTTTCTCTGTTTGTTCCGGCGCCAGCTGATTGTCCTCTGCAATCAGCGCGCCGCTTGTTTGGCGCACCTGCTTCGCCTCACCTTTTAATTAGTCGGTCTATTTCTCCTGGCTGTTCTCTTTGTATTGTGTCAGTGTGTTCTGGGAGTTTGCGAGATCTTCTTTTGTTTGTCTCCAGTCTAGTCAAGTGAACTTAGATTCTTCTCTGCCCAGTTGGTGTAACGTTTGCTCTGCCCGTAGTGCTCGCTCTTCTCGGATTGTCTCTGTGGACCTGACCCGTGCTCTGGTTTTCGACGCTGTTTCTGGCTACCGTCCACATCTCTGTCTGCACCTCTCTCGACCCTGCTTCTCTCGACTATTCTCCTGCCTGCCGATTCGGATTCGTTGCCCTTCTCTCCTGGCGTTGACGGAGGCTGAGCGCTCTGCCCGGACGGGGTTTGGATTATTTCTGGATTTTTGGATTTCGGAACTGTGCTTTTTTCTGTTTACGGACTATTTTTGCTTATCCATTTTTTGCCAGCGTTCTGGCTAATAAAGCTATTCTCTGCCTCATCCGCTCTTGGGTCCTTTCTGTCCTGACACAGGCATGGAGTAGGTTGTGTTTTGGGTGAGCTCCTCAAAATGTTATTAAATTAATTATTATTTTGAGCATTTTATGTTTTAAGATTGGTACTGAAACATCCTGTTTCGAAATCTCAATTTTTGTTCCCCTACTGTGGTACGTAAATGGCTAAAAGTCTGCAACAATACACCTAAACGGGGAAGAGTATTGCAAGTAGGCCTGGCGCCTCGAGCAGCGATCAGAAATCGCAGGAGAAACAAACTGAAATGGCGGATACGAAAGCAGAAATCTTGTCATTGTTGAGAAATTATATATAGACTGAACTGAAGACCGTTCTTGTGGACGAATTTAATAACATGAGGTGAGAATTACACGCTTTCAAACATCGTACTGTTACACTCAGATTTGGAATCTATGAAAAAGACCAACCGATATGGAACATGGACTGTGTGCGTGTTCAGACGATGTGACATTATTACAGAGATCTGAGAAAACTCGAAAAGGCTGTTGCGGCTTTGCAGGAGAAATGCACTGATATGGAGGGGAGGACGAGGAGGTCAAACATCCGAATACTGAACGTGACAGAGGGGCCAGGTTCAAGCTCTCTGGACTCAGTCTCAAAGTTGCTCAAATAAGTTCTAGGCATGGATCGAGAAGTGCTTGTGGATGGATCACATCGTGGCCTCCAGCCAAGGCAGCCTGGCGGTAAACCACTGGGGACTGTGGCCAAATTGAATTATAATATGGACTGTGTCAAGATTCTCCGCAAAGCTAGGGAGGCCGGACCGCTTCAATTCAAAGGATCCACAATTCACATATCACCAGACTATCCTCCCAGCGTGGCTTGCATACGATCCGCTTTAATAATGTTAAGAAGTTGCTGCGAAGTCGAGATGGAGTGCGGTACGATATCTTCCATCCAAGAAACTTATGATCACTTACAATGGCAACAAGAAGGAGTTTTGCGGCCCAGTGGAAGCCATGGCGTTTGTGAAGAGAAACATCATCTTGGATAAGGCTGAATAGCAGACACTAAATTTGTTGAGGACAAAATACACATACTGACGTCTGACAGGCAATGCTACATAACAGACTTGAAATTTACATAGGACAGGTTAGACACACTTAAGGTGTGTTACATAAGATATCATTTTTATTTACTTATTTTTTATTTTTTTGCCTTTCACAATTGGTGAGTACACAATTTTATTTAATATTTAAAGATGTATGGCATGATGTTGCAGGATGTCAAATTTAGTTTTCTTTTTGTCATCTCATTTTCCAAGTTCATAAATGCCTTTAAGTGAAATATTGAAAAATGGTTATACACTCTTTATTTTTGGTTGGTTAAGGAGCGCCTGCTATACTGTGATTTCTCCATAACAAACACTTAAATGTGTGGATACCTTTTCAATGGTTTGGGGGTCACTCTGATGGGGAGTGGGTTTTAACTGCACCAAAGGTATATTTCACTCTTTCCTTAACTTGACTTTTTCTGTTAAGTTGGAGGAGGGATTATTGTTATATTTTCACTTTCAGAATGATTAATAAAACCAATAAGTCAGCAACAGTTGAAATATAAATTTTGTCAGTTGAAAAGTCAAGTCCTTAAATCACCCTGTTAAGCGTAAAAATTTGATTTTGCTTTTAAAACAACTGAAGGTTGGGATTGCCTTCTTTCAGGAAACTCATTTATGTAAAACAGATCATTTAAGATTAAAGTGTGATTGGGTAGGTCAGTTATATCACTCTAATTTTAATTCTAAATCTAGAGGCACAGCCGTTCTTATTGAAAAAAACATCCCATTTGAGGCCCCGATGATTGAAGCAGACCCTGCAGGTCGTTTCGTCATTGTAGTTGGTAAACTCTGTAATATATTAGTTGTTCTAGCTAATGTGTATGCACAAAACTAAATGTATAAACACCACATCTATACCAGCTGATGTATCGTTATAAAATAAATAATATCACGATACCATGCAGTATTCTGTTCATTTAAAATTCAGTTCTACAAAATGAATCCAAATTTCCTAAATAAAAAGATGTAAATGAAAACAGAAAGGATTTTTCTCTGATACTTCATTAATGTGAATCAATGACTGGCTATTGTTATCCATGAAATCATGTAAACAAAAATCTTAGCGCTGCACAGTGGCTGCATGAAGTGACATTCAGATGTGGTATTTATACATTTAGACTGTATTTATAATTTCATAAATAATGTTATGTGATGAACGTTTTAAATACAAAATTCTGAATATAGAAATATGTTGGAAAAGAATGTAATATGATGGGAAACTTAAAACCGCCAGCAGGTGGCAGCAAGTGTTCATGATTGAATCACTGAGTCATTCAAACGATTCTTTCAAAAGAGCTGAATCCTTCAGGAACGAATCAAATGACTGTTTTAATGAGTGGCTTAGTGTATCAATGATTCGCCCAAGCCAACGCGGATCCGTATTAGAGGGTGACACGGGAGTGGATGTTCAAATCTCTCCCGTCCCACTCCCACAAAAAAAAATCCCATCCCATCCCAATCCCACGAAAAAACTGGGAAAAAATCCCGTCCCGTCCCAATCCCGGAAGAATGACTCCCATTCCCTCCCACTCCCGTATTATTATTATTATTATTATTTGGCTAGAATCTGCCAGTTACAGTAAAGAATACAGTACAGATCACAGTATGCCCGTAACTTTTTTTTTTTTTTACATTAGTTGAATAAAAATGCAAAATTTTGTTTATTATTATTATTATTATTGAACTGAAAGCCATCTTAAACAAATGCACAGTGTGCACTGCACACACATTAAATTTCACATAAATCATTCATGCAGACACACGTTTCCTATTTGAATTGGTCCATTTGAAAGTAGACATTTCACTCTATAGATATATTTTTCTTGTCTCTAAAGCAAGTATACACGGAGTTTCGAAGTGACGCGCTCAAGTTCACAGAGACAGACGGTAGAAAGCGCGTCCTTTTTGCTTTAATTAGTTTACAAAAGCGCAACGTTTCTTTGTTTTTCTGAGTGCACACAAATAAACGTTGAGTCTTTACAAATTCGAAAGATGCCTATCACTCTTATCTGTATGACCAAAAATGACGGTATTTTAAGAGCAAGTGACCGCACCGGCGCCTCTGTCATGCAGTACCGCGCTACTATTCGGCTTCCACACTCGCACTAACACTTCAATAGCGCACATTTTTCTAGGTTAACATTAGATTGAGCGGCCATGTAAACTTGCTACTACATACATCTTCCAGATGAAAAGCCATATGGTCGATGAATGATAGGTGAGCATTTGGATCTCCTGCTGTATTACAAGTCGTTAACGATTTGTCCGTCATGAACTCACTTGCTTAACCAGCCACACCAAAGCATACAGAAGGAGAGAATAAAGAGACAGGTCAACTAGAATTAAGTTCAAAATTACAATATATCGTTTATAGTTTATTTATATAAAAGGTATATTTGTCTGTAAAGTTGGGTTTCATAGCGTTACGATTCCCGGTCCCGCCCACTCCCGCTGACATTTTTTCCTGTCCCGTCCCATCCCAATCCCGTGATTATTAGTGATTTTGTTTCCCATCCCGCGGGATTCCCGAAAAAATGTCAGCCTCTAATCCGTATTCGAACACATAAAGAAACAAAAACAGCACTCTTAATTCTTGCTTGTGTCATATTGCTGAACTGTCAGGAGCATTTTTGTTCGCATATCTTGAAATTTCCAAGTTAGCAGCTTGTATATTAAAACATATTCATTTAAAATGTTAAATATATATATATAATGATTGATAAGAACCAAGTGCAAAGCCGCTATGTTAATGAATGGAATTGTATTCGTGATAGCAAAGATGCTGCTAGAAACAAATTATTACACCTGTTCTAAAAGTGGGCAAGAATACTGCGAGAATACTTTCTTGTAAGATATTATGATGCTGAATAAGTGATTCTTGAGCTGCTATTTTTTAAAATAACATCAGACGGTCTGAATCAGACCCTCCCTGGTGAAAAAAAACAGCATATGCTGGTAGGTATGTTTTGATGCTGGATGCTGGTTAGGTATGTTTTGGTGTTGGTTTAAGCTGGTCTTTTGCTGGTTTAAGCTGGTCCTTAGCTGGTTTATGCTGGTCATGTTGCTGGTCAAGGACCAGCATAAACCAGCATAAACCAGCAAAGGACCATCTTAAACCAGCACCAAAACATACCTAACCAGCATCCCAGCATCAAAACATACCTACCAGCATATGTTGTTTTTTTTCCACCAGGGCTCTCTTCTGATAAACTGCAGCATGAACGTGCATGGCATGCATGTTCAAACGTTTTAAACAGTGTTCCTGCCGTGCATACAACATATCTGATGGTACTACCGTTTAAAAAAATGCAATGGCACCACGGGTATTTTTAAGCTTGAGTATCGCAATATTACCGTAGTACCGGTATATCGTGCAACCCTAATTACATATGACAGATATTGTCCCTGGCATTTAAATACTTTGTTGCTTTCAGATGAAACATTTATTAACTTTATATCTTTTAACATGAAAAACATTTCTTGAATATAATCAAACACCAGAAATGCCTTTCTCAGTTATATGGGAAGCAATGAAAGCATGCTTAAGAGGAGAAATAATATTTTATAGTTCCCACATTAGAAAAACACAAACAGCCAGACTTGAGGAATTAACAAACGCTATACTAAAATTAGATCCTACCCTGGCTGTTGCACCATCTCCTGCTTTAAACAAACAAAGATTATCACTTCAAACAGAATATAATCTTTTAGGCACTAAACGCATTGAGAATTTAATAAACAAAATGCGTTATAAAACATATGAACATGGTGAGAAGACTGGCAGAGTTTTAGCTCACCAACTGAGGCAAAAGACAGCAGTTCGCACTATAACTCAAATAAAAGATAAATTAGGTTATACGTGTACCAAACATTCACAGTTCAACCATTGTCTCTATGAGTTCTACTCAGAACTATATACTTCTGAATCTTATAAAAATAAGCATTTGTTCTTATCATTTTTTGATAAAATTACTATACCTTCAATTGATAGTGAGAATGCAGCTGAACTTGAAACCCCTTTTTCAGTTGAAGAAATAAATGCCTCGATGTCAATGCAAAATGCAAAGTCACCTGGTCCTGATGGGTTTCCGAGCAAATTCTATAAAAAATTTAAGAATGAACTATCTCCACTACTATCAAGCGTATTTGAGGAATCTTTTTCTTTTGGTACTCTGCCTCCAACAATGCGACAAGCAGTCATATCACTTATTTTCAAGAAAAAAAAGATCCTCTTGACTGTGGCTCTTATCGCCCTATCTCCCTCCTTAGTGTGGACAGTAAAATTCTGGCTAAAATGTTAGCCCGTAGGTCAGAAAATGTTTTGCCTTCTATAATATCCAATGATCAAACCGACTTATTTATTATTTATTAAAAACCGACAATTGTTCTTTAATATACGTCGGCTCTTAAATATTATTTACGATCCCACACCATCTAGTTTTTCTGAGGTATTACTATCACTCGATGCTGAGAAAGCATTTGACAGGGTGGAGTGGGATTTTCTTTTTTTATGGTTCGGAAAAAATTGGGTTTGGTTATCTCCTTTTTTTTTTTTTTTTTTTTACGTGGTACGAGACAAGGTTGTCCGTTGTCTCCTCTTTTGTTTGCATTGGCAATTGAACCCCTAGCTGTCTCTTTACACAAGAGGAGTACCATTAAGGGAATACAAAGAGGAGATATTGAACAAAGTTTCTCTCTATATGCAGATGATATGCTTGTGTATTTGTCTCATCTACTTACAAGTCTGCCTTACCGACTTTGGTAAAATTAAAACAGGATCTTAACTGTTGGAACCTGATCCTATTATCTTTAGGAGGTAGAAATAACACTGTCAAAATAAATATGCTGCCTAGATTTTTGTTCCAAAGTCTCCCCCCCTTTTTTTTTTAACAAAATCATTTTATGAACATAGACACTCTTATATCTGATTTTATCTGGAATAGGAAAACACCTCGGATGCTTAAAAATATACAAAGACATCATTCTTGTGGTGGACTGTCTTTACTGAATTTTCAACATTATTGGGCTTGTAATATTAAATTTATGTTATACTGGGTTAATCCTTCTGACAATCCAGCATGCACTGCAAAAAATTAAAAAACACAATTTGTTGAGTCAGCTTAAAATAATCTGTTACCCTGCTGCCTTAATTTTTTTAAGTTCAGTCAACTAAAATAAGTTTAGTCAACTTGAAATGTTAAGTTGTACTAAGTAACAACTTGAAATGTTGTATTAGTGTTTGCTAAACTTAACAGATGGGTAAGTAACCCAGCTGCCTAATCAATTTTAAGTTGATTTAACTCAAATATCTAAGTTGTCACTTAGTATAATTTAACATTTCATGTTGAATAAACTTTTGAGTTGACTGAACTTAAAATTTTAAGGCAGCCAGGTTACAAATTATTACAAGCACAAATGGTTACAAGCCATTTGTGCTGCTTATGTAACCAAATCGCTTTTGCTACCTGTGGCAATACAATGGGGAAAAAGTACATATTTTTGAATTATTTTAAGTTATGTTAGGAGTTTCTAAAGTTTTTACCAGCTTTCACAGTGTTAATCTGTTGAAAACGGCATGGCAATTAGTATGTATTAACGATCTTTAAGCAAATTTAAAGAGTTCAGATGCAAAACCAGCTAAATCCATCTGACGTCTTTCTTTAAATAATGCATTTTTATCAGGCTCAGATGTATAGGTTTCTATGTAAGTACTGGTACTTCTGATTGGGCTGAGGCTGGTATTTTAGCGAGTTTGAAGAAAAAGTATTCGATGGACGTATAATATGTGTTGAGAACATTCACTCAGTATCATTATCTCATTTTTGACCGAGATGGCTTTTAACTGGTTTTGCATCTGAACTCTTCATTTACTGTGCGATCTGAGTCTTATTTGCGAACAAAAGCTGCTTATTGGGCCGAATGATTCTTAGAATGGTCAGGTACGGTTCCAGTTGTGTTTCCACCTGAGCCTGGTATGGCACGGCATGATTGCAAACCGTTCTATGGCTGGAATTCTCAGCACCACAGTGGAAAATGAAACCATATCCGTGCTGACTTGCCCCGATTGGCACGGAATGGAACGGTTAAGCAAAGAGAACGGTTCAGCCCGATGGTGGAAAATTGTCACTTAGAAAATCTAATGTGAATACAGATTTCAAAACACTAACCAAAACCATGAGTTTTTTTTTCAGAATTATAATTTTCATCAAAACAATCATGATTATCAGTGCAATCATTATCGTGCAGCCCTACAAGCCAGCACTTGTGAAAAAAACAACACCACCACCAGGAATCCACTCCTGCCTTAGGCACTCAGCTCCTGTAAAAAACAGACATCAGATTGTACACTTTACCCAGAACTGTAAAGGTAACACTTGAAAGAACAGAGTCACACTCTCACAAGTCACAATCTAGATAATTTACAAGAAAAGGAATTTTCCCCCACCCACACAATTAACCCACAAATTAAGTCTTACAGACATATAAGTAAATAAGAAAAGAAATTAATATTAGCTACAGCGTGTCAGCAACAATCTTGATGACGTTAACAAAAATACCTGGTTGTCGAACACGTGACGAAAAAAGGGCTGTGGCTTGAGACGCAATTTTATGTGTATGTGTTTAGGTGTATGTATTCACCAACCACATGCAGCCAGGAAGAATTCACTAGACCTTCCACTCTCATTATCTGCTATACATGTTTACATTACTAGAACTATTTATTTTTATTAACAATCTCAGGTCAAAGAACTTTTATCTTCCTGCTGACACTCGCATACAGATAAATGAGGGATGTACGTTGACCTTGAGTGAGTGAAAGCTTTTGGCTACCAGGACAGTGAAAGACAGAATCTCATATAGGCTACATAAGATTGATTGCAGACATGGAGCCCGGATCAACTGTCAATGCTGTGCGGAGCCAGAGGGTTTTGTGTGGAGCGGAAATTCGACCTGCAGTTATCATAATAAAGGAAGGAAAGATAAATAGCATTCTGCCTGATTCAGAAGCTTCAGCGTACACAGCTGGAAAGGTGAGCTAGACTTTGAGAGTGGGACATATGCCACCTGCTGGAGACCACAAGGTTTGGTAACACTTTAGTACAGGGACCAATTCTCACTATTAACTTGCTTATTAGCAATTAACATGCTTATTAGCATCATATTATTTACATATGTGACCCTGGACCACAAAACCAGTCATAAGGGTCAAATGTCTGAATTTGAGATTACATAATCTGAAATCTGAATAAATAAACTTTCCACTGATGTATGGTTTGTTAGCATAGGACAATATTTGAAGAGTTCAGATGCAAAAGCCTCTAAGTCCTTCTGACCTTTTTCTTTAAAATAAGCATTTTTATCAGGCTCCTATGTATAGATTTCTACCTAAGTACTAGTACTTCGGATTGGGCTGAGGCTGGGATTTAGCGAGTTGGTAAAATTTAGTATTTAGTTTGTATTTAGCAAGTAAAAGTATGGATGGACGTATGCTGTGTTGAGAGCATTCACTCAGCATCATCATCTCATTTTTGACCTAAGTGGCATTTAGAGGGTTTTGCATCTGAACTCTTAATTTGTTCAAGATACAACTATTTGAAAATCTAGAATCTGAGGGTGCAAAAAATGTAAATACTGAGAAAATTGCCTTTAAAGTTGTCCAAATGAAGTTCTTAGCAATGCATATTACTAATCAAAAATTAAACTTTGATATATTTAATATAGGAAATTTACAAAATATCTTCATAGAACATGATCTTAATACTAATGCAACTTAACATCCTAATGATTTTTTTGGCATAAAAGAAAAATCAAATCATTTTGATCCATACAGTGTATTTTTGGCAACTGGTTTTGTGGTCCAGGGTCACATATTGGCTGTTTATTAGTTCTTATAAAGTACATATTCTGCATGACCACATTCTACATCCTTTATCTTACCCAATACCTAATTTAACTACTTACTAGCTATTAATAAGTGGCAAAGTAGGAGTTTATTGAGACAAAAGTTGTTAATGGTTTGTTAATAGCAAGAATTGGACCTTAAAATAAAGTGTGACCATAGGTCATAGCAAAATGTGGTTAATTTAAAGGAGAAGCCCACTTTCAAAACAACAATTCACAAATAATTTACTCACTCCCTTGTCATCCAAGATTTTCATGTCTTTCTGTCTTCAGTCGTGAAGAAATTATGGTTTTTGAAGAAAACATTTCAGGATTTTTCTCCATATAATGGACTTCATTGGTGCCCCAAATTTTGAACTTCTAAAATGTAGTTTAAATGCAGCTTCACAGGGCTCAAAATGATCCCAGCCGAGGAATAAGGGTCTTAGCAAAACAATCAGTCATTTTTTTCGGAAAATAAAAATTTGTATACTTTTTAAGCACAAAAGCTTGTGTAGCACAGGATGAACGAACGACTCAAAAAAACCTGAAGACTTGAAACAGGTGCAATTAATTCCTGTAAATCCCCAAAAAAAATGACTGATTGTTTTGCTAAGACCCTTATTCCTCGGCTGGGATCATTTAGAGCCCTTTGAAGCTGCATTTAAACTACATTTTGGAAGTTCAAATTAGGGGCACCAATGAAGTCCATTATATGCAGAAAAATCCTTAAATGTTTTCCTCAAAAACCATAATTTCTTTATGACTGAAGACAGAAAGACATGAACATCTTGGATGACAAGAGGGTGAGTAAATTATTTGTAAATTGTTGTTCTGGAAGTGGACTTCTTTAATAAAAAAATGTTGTTCTTCAACCTGTGAAATATTTGAAGTTATATTGCAATAATTTTTTTTTTTTTTTTTTTTTACAGTAAAATACTTGTAAATACATATTTGATAAGGGCGGTGCTAATTGGTAAATAGAAAATTCAGTAGTTGTGCATGTTTGCATTTTTACTTAATATGCTTTATTTTGAAATGTATTTTGAATCTGAACAAAACAAGGGTATTTTTCATAAATATCAGATTGGGACAAGATTTCACAACTGCTTTAAATGTATGAATTCCATTATTTGTTGGTCATTAGATTATGTTTTTTTTTTTTTTTTTTTTTTTTTTTTGCTGTTGTTGTTTTTACATCCCTATAGACCAATTCAGTGTTTGTAAACAATTACTTTTTATGGGCGGAGCTTATCTGGTTGCAGAAAATTATGAATTTCAAACAGCAGTCTATGGTGCCATGGAATAAAAGAATAAAATAAAGTTTATATTTCAAAATTATGACTTTATTCTCACAATTCCGAAATTAAATCTCATAATTCTGATAAGAAAAAAACAACTCATCATTCTCTCTGCTCTGGCTTTTTTCCCCTGAGAATTGACAAACTCACTATTGTTGAGTTAAATCATTATAAAAAGTCAAAGTTCGAACTAGCAGATATAAACCTGCTTTTGCGAGAAAAAAGTCAGAACTGTGAGATAAAAACAAATGTTACGTAAAATGTTAGTAGTAACAGGTTTAAATATTATGTCATGCTGTAACTGTAGGGCTAATGCAATGCGTCCCTTACGAACAGCATGTGTGAACATTATGTAAACATATTGTTTAAATCAAATTTAAGCTTTAAAAGTAGAGTAGCCATAGCAGTTTTCATCTATGTGCATCCAAATGCCGTCTGATGACAGTATTCTCTAAAAATGATTTGCATTACGATTCTGGCATCAAAAGGCAAAACAGTTTCTTCTCTTATTCCATGGATTTTACCCATTTCACTCCACTTGTTACCAGTGTTATTCTGCCACCAATATGCGTGCGCAGCTGCAAGTGACGTAACTGTGACGCATACTCCAAATTGGTCTATTTGCATCCTTAAAATCATTTTTCATTTTTGCATTAACTAGACAGGATCTTTCTAACAGATATTGGATGTGGGGAACAGTCTGGTAATGCCAGGCATAGTGGACTGTCATGTTCATGTTAATGAACCAGGCCGTACCTCCTGGGAAGGGTACTGGACCGCCACACGAGCAGCTGCTGCTGGAGGGGTCACCACAATTGTAGATATGCCCCTGTAAGTATAAATTTTAAAATTAAAATTCAATGATTGAACTGAACTTTCCCATTAATGAATGGTAGATCTAGAGTAGTCTGAGAGTATAATTCGCCCTGTCTCCTCTACTCCCCTGGATAATGTTTAGCTAAATTCTCATTTTTACGATGATAACATTTTCTTTTAAAATAAAAATAAATAAATCTAGGTTGATAACATACTGACATGACGATTAATTTCATGGTACAAAGAAACAGCATCCCACCAACTACAACTCTTAGAAACTTTCATGAGAAGCTGCGTGCTGCTACAGGACAGTGTTTTGTTGACACAGCATTTTGGGGAGGAGTCATCCCTGGCAACAAGGTACTTATATACATAATGTACACACACTGCACAAACTACTAACTACATTTAAGTTTTAGCCTGTTATTTTAACCTTCTAATATGCAAGTATTGCCACGCAGTGTTAGATATTCAGTATTGGGAATGCAAAACTAATATTCGCTGTCTTGTATACAAATTTACTCTGCTATTTACTTGTGTTCCAAACCCGGAAGTCTGAAAAAGTCAGTTCAGACCAACAGCACGATTGATGTTGCTTCTATATACTGTAACAGTTCAAAAAATTAACGTAACTTACATTTTATACACAGTATTGCCAGTTACTTGTATTGGTCCTCCATTAAAACAGAATCAACTGCTGCTTCACAGCAAAAATGATTAACTGTATTTAAATATGGATAGTTCATACTTCATGCATACTACAGTCATTCACATTATACAGAACATGTTTTTTTTTTTATAAATATATTTTTGTAAAGATTTATTTTTGGGCATTTTGCCTTTATTATGACAGGACAGTTTAGAAGTGACAGGAAGCGAAGTGGGAAAGAGAGATGGGGGCAGGATCGGGAAAGGTCCTTGAGTCAGGATTCGAACACGGGACCCAATGGCGCTATGTCGGTGCACTGCCCACAAGGCTATCGGCACCGACAGATCATGTTAGTTTTAACAGTCCCAAAGAACATATATAAAAAGATTTTGGACATAATCATCCTCTTATTTTGTTCCTGAAATGAATCAGTTGAGTAAATGATTCAATAATTCACTCCTGAAGGCATCAGCTGTATCCAAATATGCATACATCATGCATACTAACTCATACCACGCACATTCATACAATACAGCACATATTTTTGGTTTTGTACCTGAATGAGTCAGTATTACGGATGAATCTGTTGAGTAAATGATTCAGTGATTCCCTCCAAAAGACAACTGCATTGCAATATGCATACTACACATACTACACATATTCATAGTATATACAGTAGTTCACTTTTTAACGACCACAAAGTACGTACTTATTAAATAGAAGTAACTACTCAAAGGGTACATGCGATTTCAAGTGCATCCATGCTCATTTCATTCCTAAATAAAACAGTTTTCGAAAGAATCAGTTGAGTAAATGATTCAATGACTTACTCCAAAGGACATCAGCTGTATCCAAATATGCATTCTTCATACTTCATGAATACTAATTCATACTACTTACAAAAAAAAGTAGTAACTACTCAAAGGTTATCTGTGATTTCGGATGCGCCTATCCTCATTTCATTCCTAAATGAAACAACATTTTCAAACACAAAAACATAAAAGTAGTAAAACACTACACACAAAAAAGTAGTAACTACTCAAAAGGTATATGCAATTTTGACAACGGTAATCTACTTGTTTCTTACCTGAATTAATCAACGTTTTTGAACAAATCGATTGAGTCAGATTCATCTATGTGCAGATGTATTAGGGATCCGCTGACATACGCGGCTTTCAAATGCTCCTGTTGTGTTTGTGTGTGAGCGCTTCATGCATACTAAGTCATACTACACAAAAAAAAAAAAAGTAGCAACTACTCAAAGGGTATTTGCGATTTTGGACAAAGCCATCTACTTGTTTCTTCCTTAAATGAATCAACGTTTTTGAAGGAATCGGTTGAGTAAATGATTCAGTAATTTATTCCAAAGAACATCAGCTGTATTTAAATATGCATTCTTCGTATTTAATGTATTCTAATTCAAACTACACACAAAAATTAGTAACTACTTAAAAAGTATATGCGATTTTTGGCACAGCCATCTACTTGTTTTTTTTTCCTGAATGAAATCAACGTTTTTCAAGAAATCGGTTGAGTAAATGATTCAATGACTTACCTTTCAAAGGACATCAGCTGTATCCAAATATGCATTCTTCCGTTGTGTTTATGTGTGAGCGCTTCATGCATAATAATTCATACTACACAAAACAAGTAGCAACTACTCAAAGGGTATTTGCGATTTTGGACACAACCATTTACTTGTTTCTTCCATAAATGAATCAATGTTTTTGAAGGAATCGGTTGAGTAAATGATTCAATGATTTATTTCAAAGGACATCAGCTGTACCCAAATATGCATTCTTCATATTTCATGCATACTAATTCATACTACACACAAAAAAAGTAGTAACTACTCAAAGGGTATTTGCGATTTTGGACACAACCATTTACTTGTTCCTTCCATAAATGAATCAATGTTTTTGAAGGAATCGGTTGAGTAAATGATTCAATGATTTATTTCAAAGGACATCAGCTGTACCCAAATATGCATTCTTCATATTTCATGCATACTAATTCATACTACACACAAAAAAAGTAGTAACTACTCAAAGGGTATTTGCGATTTTGTGAGACAGCCATCTACTTGTTTCTTCCCTGAATGAATCAACGTTTTTAAAGGAATCGGTTGAGTAAATAATTCAATGATTTATTCCAAAAGACATCAGCTGTACCCAAATATGCATTCTTCATATTTCATGCATTCTAATTCATACTACACACAAAAAGTAGTAACTCCTCAAAGGGTATATGCGATTTTGGATGGTTTTGCTCGGGTAAGTACATGATTCAACGATTCACTCCTGAAGACAGTCACTTTTCAGCCACTATTGGTGTTAAACTGTTTTGCCAATATAACAATAAATAACAGTATGTTCTTTGTTTGTCTGCCTGCCTATCCGTTTTCATTTGTCCATTTTAGCTGGAGCTGAGGCCAATGGTCCAGGCTGGTGTGGCTGGATTTAAGTGCTTTATGATTCACAGTGGAGTGGAGGAGTTTCCTCATGTGACTGACGCAGATCTGCACGCAGCTATGAAACAGCTCCAGGGCACAGGCAGCGTTCTGCTGGTGAGCCATCTCATTTTCTGCTTGCCCTAATTTCAATCTGATATCTGATTTAAATAAACATTTCTGCCATGATGAGTACCTTATAATCACTGTGTACCAATGGTAAAATTGTGCACACTGTCAATGAGAAAAATGCATCTGGTCAGACATAATTTATTATTAAATTATGAAAATATAATTATGGAACTTAAATGAATGAAACCTATTCTGTTTAGTTTCACGCAGAGCAAGAAATCCAACTTCCAGTTTCTGAAAAAGAGGGTATGAGACTGATCATTTAATGCCAATGAAATATAAAAGCTACTTGAAATCATGAACTTGCATTATTTTTAAAATGGAAACTCCTGCTTTATTCTTTTTTCTTAGATCGACATGAATATTTCACCTTCCTGAGGTCCAGGCCTGACATTATGGAGCTTGAGGCCATCCGTACTGTCACTCAGCTCTGCCTAAAATATCAGTATGTTATGATGAGACCAGTTAAAAAAAAAAAGTCCACAACTTTCAATTATCTACTGACTGTTTCTGCAGACTATGAAGAGATGAGAGGTAAGAGGTGAGCATTTTCTGTTCTTATTATCAGAGTGAGATGCCACATCGTGCACCTGTCATCAGCCCAGCCTCTGGAGCTCATCAGGGCAGCAAGAAAGGCTGGAGCTCCGCTGACTGTAGAGACCACCCATCACTATCTCAATCTATCTGCAGAGAACATTCCAACACGTGCAACTCAGTTTAAATGCTGCCCCCCGATACGAGACACAGCCAACCAGGTACGAGCAATATGCATTACAGACAATGAAACACATTGTTGTTGTTTTAACAAATTACTTTTTTCTGTGGAACACTAAATTTTTAAAGAATACACAGGTAATTTTCCCCATGCAACAGATGAGGATTCGCGTTTTCAACCATCAAAAAGGATGTTAAACTAGCACCATAAAAGAAACATAAAAGTGACTCATGCGTTATATTTCATATTTTCTGGAGGCAATATAGCTTTGTGATAGGAACAGACTGAAATTTAGCAATATTCTTTGCCTGTCTGATTTGAACTCAACCATACCAGTCTTGTTTGTGAATGAATTTCAACCAGTTCTGTGAATTGGACCAACATTGGCTACTTTCAGACCCCAGGCAAATCTTTTCAAGCAAACTGTCTGCACTATTAATTTCAAGTGATCAAATCAGATTTGTGTGTCCACACATAACCAACTTATCTGCATAGGTTGCCTTGGTCACGACGCAGGCGTGTATACACATTTTTCATGAGGCTTTCAAAACAGATGCAGGAAAAAAATAGAAATGCATCATCTCGATCTCCAAATAAACACTGTCGAGTCACAATGCAGAACTCCTCTGCTGCACAAAAAAACTCGACAGAGGAGACTTCGTTTGAATACCGTATGAATACTTTTGGCATTTCTGTCACCAGTTTTGACGTTATGGTTGTGTGTCATTTTAAGATTGACGCAAAAGACCATTTAAAATCTGATCTGAGCAGCCAGAGCATCCAGACTGTGATGCATCTGTAAAATCAGATTTAAATCACATTTCAACCAACCTTCATATATGGTTTGAATCAGATTCGAAAAATTTCAATTTCATGTGTGTGTGGGTGTGTTTTTAACTTGGAGAGTTATAGAGTTTTTCTAGCTGTCCAGAATAAAAAATAAATAAAATAAAAAAAACATCTGGGTAATATCTGGATGTGCAAAAAATCATATTTTCAAGTACAGTCTGAACAGTCTGAAAAGAGAGTGAAAAAGATTGATTCATTCACAAATAGGACACCACTTTTCTCTACTTAATTTTTACAGTTATCATATGCCTTTAGAATAAATGTAATATAGAGAACAAGACATGAGGACATGTTGCCAAGTACGTGGGTATTGGGCTACTTTAACACTGTTTAAACGACCCCAGTAACATGATTTTTGGCCCCTGAAATTCAAATTTTACCAACTGGGATGGTTTTGTTGTGAAAACCTGGCAACTCTGCATGTAGACTTTATTTACTTACTTATTTAATTTAATACTTTGATTATGGCATCCACTTTAAAACCTGAAAGCTCCGCACGTTGTAAGTGCATCAAAAATTCTAAGGCTGTTTGGACGTTTACACCAGTGCATTTTCGTTTTAAAACACGTAACTTTTGCTTACGCTTGTCAATTACGGTTACGCTTGTCATTTATACTATTTAGGCGTTTTTGACCCTCAAAAATGAAGACAATAAAAAATTCTGCAGACCCTGTTTTAGTTTGAAAATTTTACGTTTCAGTGTAAACGGACCAAAATGCTGTGGCCGCCCACATATGCTTTGCATATCTCCTTGAAAACTTCCCTAAATGAATCAACGTTTTTGAAGAAATCGGTTGAGTAAATGATTCAGTGATTTATTCCAAAGGACATCAGCTGTATCCAAATATGCATTCTTCATATTTCATACATTCTAATTCATACTAGACACAAAAAAGTTATAACTACTTAAAAAGTATATGCGATTTTCGGCACAGCCATCTACTTGTTTCTTCCCTGAATGAATCAAAGCTTTTTTTAAAGGAATCGGTTGAGTTAATAATTCAATGATTTATTCCAAAGGACATCAGCTGTACCCAAATATGCATTCTTTAGACTTCATGCATACTAATTCATACTACACACCAAAAAGTAGTAATTACTCAAAGGTTATATGCGTTATAGGTTATAAACGCAGTGAAAACGCCAATGTATACGAGGATCATTTTCATTTTAAAACGCTGTTGCAAAACAAAAACGCACTAGTGTAAAAAGGGCCTAAATTTCTATTTTGTTCCAAATAATAATGTCTTTTTTGATAGTCTCTTGAACTTCCACAAACCTTATTTGTGACCCTAGACCACAAAATTAGTCATCAGGGTCTATTTTTTGAAAATGAGATTTATACATCATCTAAAAACTGAATAAATAAGCATTGATGTATGGTTTGTTAGGATAAGACAATATTTGGCCAAGATACAACTATTTGAAAATTTGATACATTTACAGTAGGAAATTTACAAAATGTCTTCATGGAACATGATCTTTACTTAGTATCCTAATGATTTTTGCCATAAAAGAAAAATCAATAATTTTGACCCATATAATGTACTGTTGGCTATTGCTACAAATATATCCGTGCTACTTATGACTGGTTTTGTGGTCTAGGATCACATATATAATGCATTATAACTATAATCTTTTTCTTTGTCAGGAGCTCTTATGGTCTGCACTCAAAGCTGGTGATATCGATATGGTTGTGTCAGATCATTCACCATGCACACCTGACCTGAAGTGTTTAGACAGTGGCGATTTCACACAGGCGTGGGGCGGGATCTCTTCTCTGCAGTTTGGTAGGCTGTCATTGTACTAATATGCTCACACATTCACAAGACGGCCAAAGTCCATTGTGAGGTAAACAGTGGTTAACCAACTGTTTAGCAATCAGACTAATGAATAACTTAAAAACTGCTCCAGACTGGACTCAGCTTAAAAAATATCTACACTTATAGGAACAAAGTGTATGAACTTTCAGTGTGGATTTCTACCTCAAATAGTCATTAAAGGGATAGATGGATAGTAAAAAGATTTAAAATGCTGAGGAAAAAGACACAGCACACAAACATCAACATCTCAACCTAACCATCATGTCTTGAAGCTACTTTGCTGAATGAGGGCCTGGACTGCTAGCTACAGTACGACTGATGGAAAGCTCAAGATCATCAGTACATTTTGCATGAACGAAAGGTTGTTTGTCTTCCAGTTGAAGTTCAAAAGAAGTTGGGTGATATAATAGGACAACGACCCAAAGATGCAAAATCAACAACCAAATCAGACGTAAAATCAACAACAAAATGGGTTTAACAGACAGAAACAGACCTTTGGTCGACGCAGTCAGAGTCCTGACCAATTTCAAACATAATGTTGAACTGAAACATTTTTGTAAAGAGGGAATAGTTAGAGTTTATCTGTAATTACTGCTGCCAACGAAAAAAAGTTCACTTAATTTTTCCACCTGGAACTGTACATTGAAACTGTGAATTGTTGGCTATTATTGTTGGATCAGATCCTATTTTATGGCCAAATGAATTTGTGCAGAAATTCATGGTATTGTAAGTTAAATGAGTCATGTCAAGTATTTTGAGTAGGGCTGGGCAATATGGGCAAAAAAATTGTCACACTATTTTTTTTCATATCAGTCGATATTGATAATTATCACGATAAATATCAAATTTTTATTATAAGTTTAAAGTCAGATTTTTGCTCCAAAGTAAAAGTGACAGAAACCAGACCATTAATTTTCCTTAACAAAATAAAAATTAATTTCTGCATGCTCTAATGAGTTATATTGTTTCAAACAGAAACAGGTAATAATAATAATAACAATAATAATAATAACAACAACAACAACAACAACACTTTTTTGTCTCTTAGAAATGCACATTTGATAGTAGCTTGAGGATGCAGAGGTAAATTTGTGTTCATTATCAATCAGTAAAATTTGTAAAAATTGATGGGGGGGTGGTGTGGGGGGCACAAAATGGGGGAAATATTTTCGATTTGAATCCCATTTCCTGCATTTACATACATTACAAACTTAACTGACTGGCTTCTCTCCTGTATGATTTCATGCGAGTCTCTTCAGACCTTAGAACTGTTCATGAATTATGAGCTTCTAGAACGTTTGACCTCCTAACTGAAGATCTTTTTACAAATATAAATAAAAACAGTATAAATAAAAAATAGTCTAAACAAAATAATCAGTAATCTACTCTCTCAATATTCAAAGTGCGAATAGATGCCAACATTTTTCAAGCATGATACAGAGCTACAGACAACTACACTAGCCTACATACAAATAACAGCCTAGGTATGTTATGAAGCCTAAATTACATGCATTGGGGAACCGCTCTCTAAACGTGGGGTATTAAAATTGCTTTTGAATGCGCGTGCATGTTTTACTCTCTGTTTAATTTTAACGTAATTTTAACTCGGATGCCGAGTGTGCATTCTACAATACAAGACATTAATTTAACAAACAAATTTGAAAGTGGGGGGGGGGCACAAACGGGATTTTGAAAAGTGGGAGGGACATGTCCCCCCCTGTCCCCAGTGGAAATTATGCCCCTGGTGCAGTGAGTGTTACTACAGTAAATCCATGGTAAATGATGGCGATGTATAGATTGAAAAGCCTTCTGACTGTCTTGTTGCACGCAGCTTTGAATCACACAGTCATTTGTGTTCATCACTGAATTCAAGTGTTTCACACTGGATCTCACAGCGCTGATTAGTGCTCGCGTCACAAAGTAAATGCATCTTCTCTAGTGAGCTCACGCAGCAGTTTGAACTTTGGTCCGAGTGGATAAAGGGTCCGTGTGGTGCAATCAAATGAGTTGCGTTGTTTCATTCGGCTTTTGGCACATAAAAATTATATCGAACATTTATCAAACTCTTCATAACGTTTTTGAGGAAAATTATATGGCGATAATTATCGTTATCAAATTATCGCCCAGCCCTAATTTTAAGTAAGCAAATACAACTAAATGTTACTAAAACTGTCATTCATCTTGCTGTTTACCAACAGGTTTATCTTTGTTCTGGACATCAGCTTCTAAAAGAGGGTTTTCATTTTTTGACGCAGTTAGAATCTTGTGTAAAGAGCCTGCTCAACTCTGTCACCTTGACAACCAGAAAGGGAGTCTCATTCCAGGTCACGATGCAGACTTAGTCATTTGGGATCCAGAAAAAGAGTTTACGGTGAGAAAGACAGGGATTCACTCAAGGGGGTTGAGCTGCGATGCTCTAAACAACTGACAGCAAGATAGAACATGCTTGTTGCTAAAAATCTGTCTTCCTTTATAAACGCACTGAATGAGTTTTGGAGCATGCGAGTAAATGCATATTTAATTTCCTAGGTGAACGAAGACACTATACATCACAAAAACAAGGTAGGTTCGATTTTACTCAATATAGTTATTCATGCATTAGTGAAGGGAAGTTATGTTCACTTTTTCTTTCTTTTCAGTTAACTCCCTACCTTGGCCTTGCTCTGCGAGGGAAGGTGAAGGCCACTATTGTCCGAGGGAAGGTGGTTTACAGTCATGGCTCTTTCAGTTCTCAGCCTCTGGGGAAGCATCTCTTTATCCAGCACAACACACTGGCTACTCTGTAAACCAAGCACATTCCATTATCTCGCTTTACTCATAACCTTTAGGATGTGCTATGGTAAAAATGTTATACTGTATGGCATGATAATTTTAGGGTAAGATTTATTTTAATTGATTATTGTGCAGTATTCTGGTATATTCAAAAATGCATTGGGTAACACTTTGCTGAAACATTGCAAACAAACATTAAATACTACTACTACTACATTTCAGAATTAATCTAATATTTAATCTTAATGGGATAGTTCATCCAAAAATAAAATCATTCCTCTTATATCAATCCAATCTTACTTTCTACTGTGGAAGATAAAATAATGCATTTTGAAAAAAGTTCTTCACCAGTTCTCATTGACTTTGGTTCCCATTGTATTTTTTGTCTACACAAAGAAAGTCAATGGGAACTGAAACATTCTTTAAAATATCCTCTTTAAATATGCTAAATTTGTCATGAAGCTTTTGGAACATGTTATTAAGCTGATATTTCATTTAAAATTGTTATCCACCTTATTTTTCCCATAAAACTGGGCGTGGCCATTTGCAAATTTTCTGTGTCTGGCTTTTGGTCTCATTTAAAATCAACTATTTTTAGCTGTACAAAACAGCTTGTTTTGCTGCTTGATATTGCAATTTTTTCACCATATTATTTTAATATATTCTCTTAATTATGAACACAGTGGATTGTACTGCAAACAGTTTTACTGTTCTCTACCTGTTGTTATTCTTCTCGTTATTTCCCTAAAGCGGAAGTCCGGTTTGTTATCGGAATTTTTTTTTTTTTTTTATGAATGATGAATTTTGGACATTTTCATTCAATCAATTAATTTTTTATTAATTAATAATGAATCCTGCCAACATACAATGTTGTTAATGACCAAGCTCTATTTTAATTGTAGGTTTCTTCAGGAAATAATATAAGTAATACAAGTAATTTAAATTTACTTAGTTTAAATAAAATTCAGAGCAAAACAGTTTTTTTAAAGCCCGCTTTAAATTTGTAGAATTCATTTAACAATTTATATGTAAAAATACATTAATAAATATTTTTCAAAATTATGTATTCTTATTGAAATTTGTAGTCTACTCTTGTTTTTATGAGCAGACAGTGTCAAAGTGTTACTTGCACTAATGTCCAACAACATTTGAAAGAAGCTGGAACAATAAATGCATGTCAATTCCATATTCCATTTTACAAATTTGTTTTTTTTTATTCATTTTATTTGTGTTTTAAAGTCTGTGTGTGTGTGTGTGTGTGTACCTGGTATTTATCACATTATGGGGAACAAATGTCCCCATGAGGAAACAGGCTTATAAATCATGCAGAATGACTTTTTTTGAGAAAGTAAAAGTGTGCACAGTCTCCTGTGAGGGCTAGGTTTAGGTATAGGGTAGGTGTAGGGCGATAGAAAATACAGTTTGTACAGTATAAAAACCATTTTGCCTATGGAATGTCCCCATAAAACATGGAAACACAATGTATGTTTGTGTGTGTGTGTACTTTATGAAAACAGCGAACGGTGAGAAATATGCATTTAAAGTAGGGATGGCTCGATACCATAATTTTGGCTTCAGTATGATACCAGAATGTAATACCTTGGTATCGATACTAAATCAATACCATAGGTGACAAATAACCTTAAAATATAAGTGAATTGAAAACAATTTAGTAAGTAATGTACTGAATATGTATTAGTTCACATCATTTATAATTACTTATTGAACTAGATTAATAAGTGCTGTAATACTGTTAGGTCAGCTTACCTAATGAATTTTAACAAAGGTTGCTTTACTGTAAAGTGTTATTCTAACAAAGTATTCAAAATCACATTATCTCTCTCCAATTGTTTTCAGATTTCAGACTCATATATATCCAAAGAAAAAGCATCAAATATAAATGTCGCTCTCTCGGCTGCTTCATATTAGCGGTAGGCGGCAAGGCAGAAACATTACCTTCATATTGATACTAAAATTAATATAGCAAACCTCATGCTTCATTCAAATTCAATTAATATTTGATTGTTTGAAATGCACGTGCAAATATTATGTGACCAAAGCTAAACTGGTTCTTCACATTTGAGCTTTCGTGTTTACTCAGTATCACATCTTAGGTAATTTATGTGCCTGATCAATTGTAAATAAATATTAATTAAACCTGAATTTAGATTAGACTGACCAAATATAATGTTGATGTCATTACACTTCTAGGAAGAGTTTGTTACAGCGAAAAATATATATATATATATATATATATATATATATATATATATATATATATATATATATATATATATATATATATATATATATATATATATATATATATGTATGAAAAAATACACTTTTCCAATTTAAGGTTTGTTAGTTAGTTAGTTAAACAGCTGCTGTCACTGCTCAGATGCACTGTTCAGTTTATCAAGTCTCAAAGTGAAATGACTGGCCAACAACTCAAAGGTTAGCTCACCGTTTACATGAGTTAACCATTGCCTCAGTCTGTCAGTCTGCCGGCAGCATAATGTCCTCTCTGTCCGTTCTTCCACCGGAATGTCTGTTACAGCCTTTCCCCGTCCCCCAGCGACTTATGCTTGGACCAGGACCGTCCAATGTACCCGCACGGATCGCAGCAGCTGGAGCACAGCCCATGCTGGGCCACCTGCACGCAGAAACCATTGAGGTAATACAGTACAGTGTGTTTAAGAGCACACTATAGGGACTACTGGATTTGTAGGTCACCAGTTTTATATAATATGACACTTTACTTTATTCACCTAAATATTATAATTTATACACCCTTAGTTTGTTTGAAACCTGTATGACATTTACACAGGGGCATGACTCTGTATTTTTTATCTGAATGATGGGAGGTAGTAGTCACCAAAACAGTGTGGTTGGCAAAATTGTCAAAATCCAAAAGAAAGTCAGGTTCAGAATGATATGAGGGTGCGTAAAGTGTAAATGATAATAAAATTTGTTTTTGAGTGAACTTTAATCTCTTTAAACAACTGCAACATAAATAAATAAAATGATTTGAATGTAGCTAGTTAAGTATAAGTTGAAGAAAAAAAAACAAAAAAAAAAACTGTATCTTGTTTATAAGAGATTTAAAAAAAAATTCAAACATTTTTAAAATAAATCAGTAGTCAGTGTTACATAAATATTCCTGTTGTAATTTGCATCTATTAATGTAATGAATTCTTCATTGTTTTACTTTCAGATTATGAATCAGATCAAAAGTGGCATCCAGTATGCGTTTCAGACTCGAAACCGAGTGACTCTGGCTGTGAGTGGACCAGGTCATGCTGCTATGGAGTGTGCCATCTTTAACTCATTGGAGCCTGGAGAGAGCGTTCTCATAGCCGTCAATGGCATATGGGGGGAAAGGGCTGCAGACATAGCTGAGAGGATAGGTACTCATTCTGCTTCTACAAAACAAAATCCTGGGTTTTTTATAAAAATAAGATTTATATAAAGAGTTATAAAGGTGATTCTGAACATCATTTATTCATATCGAACACTCTTCACCAGGTGCCAAGGTGAACACAGTTGTAACCTCTCCTGGTGGGTACTTCACAAATGAGGAAATTGAACAGGTACAAATTATGTTTCATTAACCACTTATGTATTTACTATATATGATCAACAATGTTTGTCTCATTTTATAGGCATTAGATAAATACAGGCCAGTGGTGTTCTTTCTCACACATGGAGAATCCTCCACAGGAGTGGTCCACCCCATAGATGGCATAGGTGACCTTTGCCACAAGTGAGTTTTGATTTATCAGTTGGGATGGGACGATGGGATCGAGAAATGATTCAGCATCGATTCGAGATTTTCCGAACACATGGCGATTCTTTCTCAAATCGATTCTGAGCTTAGTTTTGAACAGCAGATGGCACTGCTTGCTTTAGAAAGTTCAACAGGCGCAATGATATTACGCAGCGCCTGAAAACAGCCTCCCTGTGCAAGCAGGTGGTCATGTTGGTTATGTTGACGGAAGTTAGTCTATTTTCAGGCGCTGTGTAATATCATTGCACCTGCTGCACCCATGGTACGCAAGCAAAGAGCTATGATTATTATGCCGGAATGAGAGTATAGTTCCTAGCCATATCGGCCTAGAAAATCACAACTTTTCATTTTCCGTCAGTCTTAGTACACAGTGTAACTACAGAGTCAAGTTTTAAATAGGAAAAATATTGAAACGCTATGGTCATTTTTGAGCCTTGATCCTTCAGAGATCAATCTAATATGCTAATTTGCTGTTCAAGAAACGTTTTTTTTATTATTATTATAATCAATGTATAAAACAGTTAAGTACATATTTTTTAAGGATTCTTTGATGAATAGAAAGATCCAAAAATCAGCATTTATCTGAAACAAAAAGCTTTTGTAATATACACTATATCATTCAAAAGCTTGGAGTCAGTATTTTTATTTTTATTTTTATTTTTTGGAAAGAAATAATATAAATTAATAGTTTCATTTAGCAAGGATGCTTTAAATTGATCAAAAGTGATGATAAAGACATATATAAAGTTATAAAAGATTTCTATTTCAGATAAATGCTCTTCTCCTGAACTTTCTATTCAAAGAAACCTGAAAAAATTCTACTCAGCTGTTTTCAAAATAATAACAACAATAATAATTTTTTTTTTTTTTTTGAGCAGCGAATATTAAAATAATTTTTGAAGGTTCGTGTGACTGGAGTAATGATGCTAAAAAAAAAATCAACTTTGAAATTACAGGAATAAAATACATTGTACAATATATTCAAATAGAAAACAAGTTATTTTAAATCAAAAACATTTCTTTTTTGCTGTACTTTGGATCAAATAAATTGGATTAAATAAAAATATTTTAAAAACCCTTTAAAATAGAATGAAAAGTAACTAAAGACAACTATAGACAAAGCCAATGCCAATAAAACGAACTATGTATGTAAAATGAAAACATATAAAATATTTCAACTTATTTGCAAAAAGATTTTTCGAAAATAGTATATCAGCGATACTAAAATAACAAGCAGCAAATAATTTAAATGTAATAAGTTAGCAGAAGCTTTTTATAATACATGTGCATTTTTTCCATGTTTATAATTATGAATTACATTTAATATATAACAATTTTGTTTTGAGTAAATTCTGTTCTGTCATTCAGGTACAACTGTTTATTTCTGGTTGATTCAGTAGCAGCACTGGGAGGTACTCCTATCTGCATGGATGAGCAAGGTATGACCATGTTGCATGCTCTGGCACTACATTCACTGCCTGGGGTCCATGAGTTAAAGGAGAACTATTATGCCGCTTTTTACAATATATAAATATAAATTTTATAAATATAAATTTCTGTGAAATTTCAGCTCAAAATACACCACAGATTATTTATTACTTAATTTTGAAAATGCCTATTTTGAGTGTAAGCAGAGACAGGCTGTTTTCGTGTCTGTCTCTTTACATGCAAATGAGCCATTGTTCCCCGCCCCCTTTTCTCATACATATACTCTGCCAAAAAACATCTGTTTGGTTTCAATTATCATGTCTATCGCAGTTTAAACTTCTGATATATGGTTTTTGGAGCGCACATAGAAAGCACTGTCACATGACATGCGAGTACTAAACTAAGTTTTCTTTCATGTCTTATTGTGCTTAAACTGTCAAATACACACGTTTATGTTAAAAACACAAGTTACAAAAACAGGAGGTTATGTCTGTGAAGACGGGAAAGAAATCACAAGTTTATATTAGATCTGTGTGGTAGCAGTGTAATATACGGTAAATAAATCAATAAATCCACTGCTCTCTTGCCTCTGAGGCTGGGACTCTAAAGAGTGTTCTTTGCTCATCAGTGCAGCCAAAGACAGAACAGTTAGCATGCTTTGCTCAAACTTTCATCAGGTTGCTTACAAAAACAGAACGGCGGCACCGTGGGTGGAAACATGCAGATTAAAGAAGTCCACTTCCAAAACAAAGATTTACAGATAATGTACTCACCCCCTTGTCATCCAAGATGTTCATGTCTTTCTTTCTTCAGTTCAAATCATTTCAAAATCATCCTACATCGCTGCAGAAGTTCAGACCCAGTCTTTGCAAAGTGAACATGCAAAGAAGATCAAACACCTTTAACAAAAAAGTTGAGGGAGAACATGAGATGGGAGTTTTGCGACATACCCTAACTGTCATAAACCGGAAAAAACAGTCCAGGCGGAGTAAGACAAGATGAGCGTTTGACATTGAAAAGTATATAAATTGTATTATTTATGAAAATAAATGATCATTATGCTAGATAAGACCCTTCTTTCTCGACTGGGATCATTTACAACCGCATTTGGGATCGTTTGAAGCCACATTTAAACTGCATTTTGGACATTCAAAATCGGGGCACCATATCAGTCCATTATATGGAGAAAAATGCTGAAATTTTTTTCATCAAAACACTATTTTTTTATCACGACTGAAGAAAGAAAGACATGAACATCTCGGATGACAAGGGGGTGAGTACATTATGTGAATCTTTGTTTTGGAAGTGGACTTTAAAGGTAGTAATATTAGAATAAGATCCCCTTTCTGCGTCACAGAATCTGAGCAGGTGTTTTTTCACAAGCTTGCAGATAAAGGCTAATCAGAAAATTTTACTGAGTTGTTCTTTTTCACGTTTTTTGGGTTGGTAGATGCACCAGCTGTAGCATATAAACAGTGAAAAAGTCAGATTTTCATGATATGTCACTTTTAAAATGTACATGTTGTATCTCTAGGCATTGACATTATGTATACTGGATCTCAGAAGGTTTTGAACGCACCTCCAGGAACAGCACCAATCTCCTTCAGCGAGAGAGCATGGTGAGACAAAACAGTTTCAAGCCAGATTTTCTATTTATTTATAAATGTAATATGTGACAAAAAATTCTCTCTTTTTGGCAAAACAGCCAGAAAATATTTAACAGGAGGACAAAACCAATCTCTTACTTCTTAGATATGAGCTGGTTGGCAAATTACTGGGGCTGTGATGACAAGCCTGTACGCGCGTAAGAATCACTCATCACTTTTAACAAGCACTGATATAACAGCTCATTAAACACTTAAGTTATAAAACAAAAGTAGTCCAAGACAAAAGTCCATGTGCTTAGACCTCTGAAGTCAATTCTCTAACTCTTGTTTGCGCAGTTATCACCACACTGGGCCTGTATCTTTTTTCTATGGGCTGCGTGAGAGTCTGGCCATCCTCGCAGAGACTGTGAGATCATATTCTGCACTTAAATACACTAAGAAATGTTAATGTTGTAAAAAATGCCATATGTTTTACCACATATTTTATTTTTTAGGGCCTTGAAAACTCATGGAAACGGCACAAAGAAGTTGCAGAGTACTTCCATAAAGGTTTAGAAGAAATGGGCCTAAAACTGTTTGTGCAGGATAAGGTTTGGCAGAAGAAGCCTTGAACATCACAAAAGATCTTGCATATAGTCATATCGAATGACTATAACTCATTACCTTTTCTGAATTTTTTTTTGTTTTAGAAAGCAAGACTGCCAACAGTGACCACAATAGTAGCTCCCTCAGGATATGAATGGCGGGAAATCACGGGGTATATTATGAAGACCTATAACATTGAAATCTCTGGGGGTCTTGGACCATCTGCTGGCATGGTGAGAAGCTATTGGTTTCGATTAATCATCACTGACAGATGTCAGGACGACATGGCGTTCCCACACATTGACATTGTGTGTTAAAGTATGTTTTGTTTCTCATATTATTTTTGCAGGTTTTGCGTGTGGGCTTGATGGGATGTAACAGCACCAAGGCCAATGTGGACAAGGTGTTGGAGGCTTTGGCTGATGCTCTAAAACACTGTCACAAGAGCAGAGTCTGACAACCCAGTCATCAATAAGAATTCCAGCAATTTAACCCTATATCAGTGGTGTTCACTTATTTTTGGCCCCGCTTTGAAAGTAGAAAAACATTTGTGCCCCTCAAACAAACTAAATTAAACATCTCATTTACATACAGTATTATTAATTTAGTTGACAGTCACAAATGCAACATTAGAAAAAAGCCTACAATATTAGCAGTTATGTTTTTTTTTTAAACTGCTATGAAATAAACACGTTTTCTTCATTTTTGTTGTTTACATTGTTGTTGTTTTTTGGTTTAGTAATAATCAGAAATAATGGAAAAACGGAACCTACTACCAGTCAAAAGTTTTTGAACAAAAGATTTTAATGTTTTTTTTAAAGAAGCCTCTTCTGCTTACCAAGCCTGGATTTGAAATACAGCAAAAACAGTAAACTTGTAAAATATATGTACTACTTAAAATAACCGTTTTCTAATTGAATATATTTTAAAATGTCATTTATTCCTGTGATTTCAAAGCTAAAATGTTTAACATCATTACTCCAGTCACGTGACTCCAGAAATATCATTCCAATATTCTGATTTGCTGCTCAAAAAACATTTATTATTATTATTATTATTATTATTATTATGTTGAAAACAGCTGAGTAGAATTTTTTCAGGTTTCTTTGATGAAAAGAAAGTTCAGAAGAACAGCATTTATCTGAAATTGAAATCTTTCGTAACATTATAAATGTTTTTATCATCACTTTTAAAGCACTTTTAAAGCATTCTTGCTAATAAAAGTGTTAATTTCTATAATTTCTTCCCCCCATTTTATTTTATTCAAATAAAAATCAGTTATTTTAAAGAGTAAAAAATATTTCACAATATTACTGCTTTTACTGTATTTTGGATCAAATAAATGCATGCTTGGTGAGCAGATCTAAAGAGAATTCTTTAAAAAAAAAAAAAAACATTTAAAATCTTACTGTTCAAAGACTTTTGACCTGGTAGTGTATTTACCGTTTTCCAAAAACATAACATTTTTGAAAAATAATAAAACTGACCCATCTGTCTATCTATCTATTTTTTTTTTTGTATTATTTTTAAATCTAAATAGGTTTAGCATAGCTAGCCTATAAGGGCAACTTGATATCAGTGGCGTAGCAGCGCAGCCTACAGTATCCATAGAACAAATGTGGTAAAAATGTGCATCATAAAACATCAAAATATATCAGCCGTGATGGTGAGTCCTTTAAATTGGAGGCATTATATATTTATTTAAAGGGGTCCTATTATGTTTTTTTTCTTTCTTTTTTTTAAAACACAAAGTCTTGATTTTGTTTTGGGGGTGTACTAGAACATGCTTTCATTATTTCATTATTTTTCACATAATTTACATTATTACAATACCTTTCTCCCAGCCTGGCACGAATGGCTCAATTAGTTCCAGGTTTAATGAAGTCCTGCCTTCCGAAAAACGATTGTGTTCTGATTAGTTAGCTGTCCCAGTGCGTTCCGATTGGCGAACAGCTTAGACGGTGTTTCAGTACCTGTCAAAGCAAGTTCTGTGTACAACTGTTAGCACAAGCTAGAATAAAGTGATTCTTACATTTTAAATATGGATATTTGTCTTAAAAAAAAAAACGCAATTCACTACAGGAGGCCTTAATTGATCCCCCAGAGCCGTGTGAGGCACTTTTTATTATGGATGGATGCACTTTATTGGACTTGTTGTGGACTGATGAAAAGAAATACCCGTCTATGCCGTTCTAAAGCTTGGGAGTGGCAGGACAAATTTTAATATAACTCCGATTGCATTCGTCTGAAAGAAAGAAGTCATATACACCTAGGATGCATGGAGGGTGAGTAAATAATACACTACAGTGGTGTTGGGTCCTATCGTCAGCCTGCGAGATTGCCAAAACATGATATTATCGTGCTAATTTATTTAATTATTTACATACTTTGTTTCATTGTCTGAAACCAACTTCAGCATAAGGCTAAAAGCAGCCTAACATTATCTAAGAACATCATCACTGATTAGCCTAGCCTAGTCTAGTGCAAGTGTTATAAGTGAAGGTGTCTACACTGTATGATGGATAAATCTCTTACCACACACTGCACACATCTGTGACGCGTTACGGCTCCGACACGGTCACTCTAGTCAATGCTTGTGTTTATACCAGTGGTGTTTCTGCGGCGTGTTGTGGCCCTGATGCAGCCACTCTAGTCAATGCTTGTGTTTATACCCGCCGAGCTGCGGCTCGGTGAAGCATCTCAGAAGCTGCTCTCTGCGCTGCAATGCTACAGTTAGGTTAATCCCCCACCTCGTCCCTACCCACCCCCTAACCATTAGAATTTCCGCAGGCGGGATTTAGTTTAATGATATTCTAAAGGGCCGCATAGTGACGACATAACATGCAGAAAACAAACGCTGTAGTCCAAAGCAGCCGTTTGTTGTAGTTCTTGGAAAAAGATTTAAGGAAAAAAAAAAAAAAAACACTTTGGAGTGGACTTTGAGATTTTTAACTCTGTAGATCTTTTTTATACCCAAACATACACACATGAAAAGTAAAAAAAAGCATAATAGGACCCCTTTAATAATTTTTTTTTTTTAAATCTGCCTTCCGAGACAACTTAATTTGACTTCATAAAGACACCTGGAAATAAGCATTCTTGGTAAGTTCAAAGTTAAATTTCAGCGGGTGATATACTTTTTAGGATATGTCACTTCACATTATCCAGCATTGTACAGTCCTTAAATTAACAGAGGTGGGTGGGGTGATTTAGGCTGAAAAAAACAAATAAGATATATCAGAATCTGTCTGTATATAGTACTAAAACATTCACCTCAGTAACATCTATGTGTTAATTAGAAATACGATGTGCAAAACATACGCACATGAATTACACGTGCATCACTTCTTTACATTCTATTAACTTAACTACTGATGGCAACAACCAGACAATTCAGCGGAAACATTATCACACTATGAAGGGTAAAGAAAGAGAAATTAACTTACATCATGCACACCATTTACCACTCATTTAAAATAGCAGCAGAGACCGAAACTGAAAGTAAACTGTAACTGCTCCGGCACACGCACATTGACAAGACCACCCTTACAAATTAATAAGGAATTTAGTACAATATATTGATAAACAGTTAAATGTGTCGGTTTACACACAGGGTAAGCTTTTAATACGTCCAAGTATAAAATGACGAATTTACGTTAAATTTGATTTACAGAACATTTGTTCTGCTAAACAGCTTAGACTTAAATAAAGAGAGAAAACTTGCACTTAAAGGTGAACTCCACTTCCAGAACAACAATTTACTCACTCCCTTGTCATCCAAAATGTTCATGTCTTTCTGTCTTCAGTTGTGAAGAAATTATGCTTTTTGAAGAAAGCATTTCAGCATTTTTCTCCATATAATGGACTTCATTGGTGCCCCGATTTTGAACTTCCAAAATGTAATTTAAATGCAGCTTCAAAAGGCTCTAAACGATCCCAGCCGAGGAAGAAGGGTCTTATCTAGCAAAACGATCTGTCATTTTTTTTGGAAAATAAACATTTGTATACTTTTTAAGCACAAAAGCTCGTGTAGCACAGGTTCTGGGATTCGCATTCACAACGCTACGTACTATTGAATCACGTCGAAAGGTCACGCGGAACGTAGGCCGAACTACAGACCCAGTGTTTACAAAGCAAACGCGCAAAGACTAAGAAAATGCATGCTGATCACACTACAAACAAGACAAAACTTTGAGTTTGAGATTGAAAAGTATTTAAATTGTGTTTTTTTTTATGAAAATAACTGATCATTTTGCTAGATAAGACCCTTCTTACTCAGTTTACAACTGCATTTGGAATCGTTTGAAGCCGCATTTAAACTGCATTTTGGAAGTTCAAAATCGGGGCACCACAGCAGTCCATTATATAGAGAAAAATGCTGAAATGCTCAATGCTCAAAAAACAATTTCTTTAGGACTAAAGAAAGACATGCACATCTTGGATGACAAGGGGGTGAGTACATTATATGTGAACGTACATTTTGAAAGTGGACTTCTTCAACTTTCTGAAATAAAGTTCTAATATATATATATATATATATATACATACATATATACACACACACACATAAAAAAAATGCTAAGATGTGAAAATGCTTTTTTAAAAAAAAATTTCAAAAAAACCTCCATATTCTTTTATTTCCCTATTCTCTGCTTCAATTCTATTTTTAACCAGAAGATCAGGGGAGAGCGCGAACGCAGTCCCCCACTACCAGAAATTATGCAGTCGAGATTCCCACATTTGGGGAATTCGCAGGGGTCAGCACAACCTGGAGTGCAATGGCTGAGCCTCACCCTGGGTGAACCACCTACTTGATCATGGTATCTCCCCTGCCAGGTAAGTATGAATTCTACACCGACCCTGTAGAAGGGACACCTAAGTGAGCATCATTCTCAACGACGGTAATGCATTTCTACAGAGCCCATTTTATTTCAAAGTCTGTTTTACAAACGCATTGCTGAAACATGCTACAAAGACAGTAAACTATGTAGTAAGACACCTAATTGTGAAGTTTCTCAACATTTTAATGTTCAGGATTTTTTGGGCGGAGTTAAAATGAGAAGACAAAACGGAGTCACGCAGCACACCCCTCCCCTAACACTATTTAAGAGGCGTGTTCAACTGCAGCACTGACCGCACTCATCACACTACAATGTGACTGAGGGGATTTCAGACAGCTTTCACAGTGACAGACAATGTCTGAGGAAATGAGATAATGAAACTACCGAAGCACCAGAACATTAATTTCATCATTTTGCTAGAAGACTCACTCGCAGAAGCATGTGACGAACAACAGCAGCCTACTTACATGAGTTATACAAGACACTCAACCAAAGACTATCCACCTTATTTTTTACTGCAGAAGTAAGCTGTTTTCTGGTAATGTGTCAGATGTCCGGTTCATAATCCGCCATAGGGAAATAACGAGAAGAATATCAAAGTGCAGTAAACGGTAAAACAGTTTGCACTACAAGCCAGTGTGTTCATAATTAAGATAATACATTATAATACATTAATATAATATGGCAAGACACACCAGTTTGCAATATCAAGCAGCAAAACGACCTTTTTGGGTAGCTAAAAATGGCTGGAAGTGGATAACACTGGAAGCCAGACAAAAAAAAAAAAAAAAAAAAAAAAAAAAAAAAAAAAAAAAATTACAAATGGCTGCACCAACTCTTATGGGAAAAATAAGGTGGATAGAATACCCTTAGACAGACTATGACTCAATCTAAAACAGCAGCAATACCAGGTGCGCTAAATCACAAAGCTACAGCATTTTCAATGAAACACAAAATAGATAACACTTAAAAAAAAAAAAAAAAAAAAAAAAAAAAAACCACTTTAAAAAGAACTATCCGTAACACAACATAAGATACAGCACCTTAACCAATACGCTAACCTATTGAACATAATATTTCTACTTAACGTACAACGTAATTCTTTCTTTAACCATATTAGGGGGGTGCACCGTTCCCGGAAGTACTGCAATACCAGGTCGATGCGTGGAGTGGACGGAGCAAGCCCCTATTCCATCTCCCTATTCCAAAAATCAATTTAATATATGGTGCCCGGGTAGGGCACGTATCAGATATTAAACTGATAAGAACAGATACTACACTTGATCTTAGCCAAAAGGCCGAGAAGCGATACCTACAAATTGTGCAAAGTAGGAACCACATTCTTTGATACAGTAAGTATGACGACGGTAAGTACTTTAATTTTTTTGTTTTTAATCCTAAAAGTTCTCGTACATACTTCTATTATGATTACAAACTCATATTACCACTTGTTAATATCGTTTAGTTTCTATTTAAATGAGTACTTTCTTCAACAACGCCTGGCAGGAGGAGTGGGTATTACAATGAAATGCGTGTTGGCCAATCAGAAACGTAGACACAATTCCAGGCGTATTATAAAATGAAGCTATTATGATTATTAAACATATCAAATGTAGATTAAAAAAAAAAACGTTTGGGATATGACAGCAGAGGTGAAATTAATGGAATGTATTACTTTAACGTGAAACTGTCTTTAAACACGGAAAGGGTCTGCCCCCCAGTGGACAAAAAAATAATTGCAAAAGCCTTCCCACCAACTCAACGGTGACGCATCTACAAATAAATCGTGTATAAAACATTAAAATAATACTTACAGAGGAAATAACTAAATACAAAAAAACGCTGTAACTAAATAAGCACATACATCGTGCTTTTTTCCTGATGATAAATCACCTATAGGCACAGCCAGTGTCTCAACCGTTTTAACACTATCAATCAACATTACAAACACCTCACCTAAGTTCGCTATATACACACAATCACTTTTGTATCTTCGAGCCAGTATATTTAGAAATGTACTCAACTAGCTGTACAAGCTTACCACACACAACTAGCAAAATGTCACAGGCCTACTCATCTTCATGCTAATTATATAGTTGGATTTGAAGGTGAGTTAATGTCATCCACCAACCCACATATTTTATGTCAGATAATGCAACAGTTAAAACAACACCGCGATGTTACAAGCACGTTTTGAGAGTTTAAACTTGTAACATGTTAACTTGAACTAGCAACATCGGAAAAACAACGGATTGAGAACAAATTGTCCACATCTTCGACAAAGCATATCAAATAACATTTGACTTTTGATTAATGTTACACAAAAATGCTTTAAATTGCTTACCTTGCCTTGAACCTGAGTTGAACTAACACTTGTTACTTGCGCCAAAATGATGCAAAATATCACGCGAACGCTAAACAAACTCACTTGCGCCACTTAATGACGTTACAGATTTATGTACATCGGTAAAGCTAAATAGGCCTACTTACTTTTTATTAACCTAAGTTTTTGACACAAACGCTCGGTCTGCTGGTGTTTGTTATTTAAAAATGTTCTTTTTATGAGCTTCTAAAATTTAAAAGAGTAGTTTTAAACTGGCAACATCGAAAAACAAACGATTGAGAACTAATTGTCGACATCTTCGACCAAACATATCAAAATAACATTCGATTTTCGATTCATGCTGCACAAAAAATAGTTTAAATTGCTTGCTTTGCTTTGCCCGATTTGTAGTAACAGTTGTGGCGCCCAATGATGCAACACCTCACAGGAGCCCTGAACAAACTCACGTTCGCCACTTAATGACGTTACCGATTTACGTACAAAGACCAGTAAGTCCAAATATTTAGTTTTCGTTAACGTAAATTTTTAACCCAAACCCTTGATCTGCTGCTGTTATGAAAAATGTTTTCCTATCACCGATGACTACAAATTGTCGACATCTTCGAAAAAATATATCTGATAACATTCGACTTTGGATTCATGTTTCACAAAAATGCTTAAAATTACTTGCCTTGCGTTGAAAGTCCAAGTTGTAAAAACACTTGTTTAGCTTAACGATGCAAAACCTCAGGCCAGCTCTAAATAAACTCATGTGCACCCCTTAAAAGATGTTGTAAATTTATGTAGGTAAGGACCAGTAAGGCCAAATATTTACAGTTTTCGTTAATGTAATTTTTTTTAACCCAAACACTTGGTCTGCTGGTGCTGTTATATATTTTATATATATATATATATATATATATATATATATTAAAGAGTAGTACTTTAATATTCGTCACAGCTGAATAGGTTAAATAGTTTTTTTTTTTTCATTATTATTATTTTTACAAAAATAGTGGAACTGTTTAAGTTTAGATTCAATGATCTACCTTTACCCAATTTATATATATATCAGAGAAAACATACTTTCTTATGACTACCTTTAGAGTACATAATTTATTTCTCTTTAATGTTAAGATGTTCCTTAAGTCACCACAACAGTCTTTAACCCAAACCACTGTGTTTTTTGTTATAAAAAAACATTGCTAAAGACATACCTACTTCTCTAAAGTGTTACAGCATTAACTAACTTTCTGTTAGATCGAAATAAGCATTTGTTACTTTTAATAAAACACAAATCATGGCTTTTAAATTCTGTCAATTTTATTACAGAATACAAACAATGTTTTTTTGTTTTTTTTTTTTACTTTTTAATGTGGCGTGAGATCAATGTATTCGCCTCAGTTCAAACAGCATGTGAATGTTACAGCATGAAATAAACATGAATAAATACCAGAAGACATGTTAAAAAAAAACAGAACAACTTAAAATGAATGTCTCATGTAGTTGATCAATCAGTGTTGGAAAAATGTCAATAAAACACCTTGTAAACAGCATAACAGTTGTAACATAGCCTCAGAAATGCCAAAATACTAAAATAATAAATTACTTAGGGTAACACTCATTACTAAAAATACAATTGAAGTCAAAAGTTTACATACACCTGGCAGAATCTGCTTAATGTTATTTTACCAAAATAAAAGGGATCATACAAAATGCATGTTCTCTTTTATTTAGTACTGCATTGTTATCTGAATGATCCACAGCTGTTTTGTTTTAGTAATAGTTGTTCATAGTCCCTTGTTTGTCCTGAACACTTAAACTGCGTGCTGTTCTTCAGAAAAATCCTTCAGGTCCCACAAATGCTTTGGTTCTTCAATATTTTTTGCATTTAAACCCTTTCCAACAATTACTGTGATTTTGAGATCCATCTTTTCACACTGAGGACAACTGAGGGACTCATATACAACTATTACAGAAGGTTCAAATGCTCAATGATCCTCCAGAAGGAAAAACGATGTATTCAGAGCTGGGGGATGAAAACCTTTTTGATTTGAAGATCAGGGTAAATTTAACTTAAGCAGTACTAATTGAAAAAATATATATTTGGGCAAAATAAGAAAAATGTACACATCTTCATTCTGTTCAAAAGTTTTCACCCCCTGACTCTTAATGCAGTTTTTCCTTCTGGAGCACCAGTGAGCATTTGAACCTTCTGTAATAGTTGCATATGAGTCGCTCAGTTGTCCTCAGTGTGAAAAGATGGATCTCAAAATCATACAGTCATTGTTGGAAAGGGTTCAAATACACTAAAATGCTGAAAAACCAAAAGAATTTGTGTGTCCTGAAGGATTTTTCTGAAGAACTGCAAGCAATTTAACTGTTCAGGACAAACAAGGGACTCATGAACAACATCAGCAAGGCAGAAATTAAGAGCATCATTAAAAAGAGGTTAAAGGAACGTTGTCAAAGTCAATAAGAAAAAACACGAAAAGGGCAACTGTTTCATAGCATTTAAAGTAAGGTGGGAGAAATGAGGTATAGAGGGAGGGATAGGAGAGAAGAAATAATAATATCGAGGCTTAGGTTTGGACATGCTGGGCTAAGTGAAACACTGTTCAAGATGTGTCATTTTTTTTTTTTTTTTTTTACACATTTTGTATGTATGCAAACTGTATAATATCCAAGGTACACATTTCTAGTAATTGTGCAGTTGATTCTCATATTGTATTTTCAGAAGGTTTTGGAATATTTGTCTTCTCCCCAAATTTGTACAGTAATGTATAATTTAATAAGGAGGGTTTATATTGATCTATTAAGATTTTGCTTACATCTTGCTTGTAAATATATATTTTTTTCTATTTTATTAAAATGTTTTCTAAGGTAAATCAGTAACAATTACAATTTTAACAATATTTCAAGTGTGATTTATGAGATTTGTTGTATTTTAAATTCAGTTTTTCTTTGTGAAAGGCAAAAAGTTGATCATAATGATTTCAAAAATAAGGATTCATAAGTTTGAATATACATTGAACCAAAATATCACAATATCTTAGCTAATAATTCAATATACTTTTGACAAAACATCCCATGTTTCAGACGTGACAGCACATTTTCGGTAGTGACACTAATGCTTTGGTAGCGACCACATCACATTACACTACTAAAACTTACATAAAAATTGCATAACTGTTCTAAAATGTTGTTTATTTCCACCAAATATGAGTATTACATGTTCCCTTTCTTCACTACCTAAATAATGACATGTTTCAGTCATGACTATTGCGGTAGTGACAATTTTAGACACTTTTGAGCTTGGCTCAAGGATACTAATTAGCACATGGTTAGCTAGCACTGGTCACACATATAAAAACTACATGTTATTTTTAAAAACAACTGGTATAAAATGCAAAAAAATTGCATTTTCACAATGTGAAATTTAGGGGTTAGGGTTCGGTACAGCCACCAATTGCAAGTACCCACTAGATGATGATTTTATATATATTTAGCTTACTGATTTTTAAAATATTATTGTGGGTTTCAGTAGATAATAAAAGGATCTAAACATCTAAGATTTGAATACTTAATGCTTTTTAAATGTGGGGTAGAGAATGGAGGTGGGGTGGCTACTTTTATTAAGAATGAATTACAATATTCAATCATTAATGATATTGAGGAATACGAAATAGTAATGGTAGATATATATGTTGGGAATCAAAAAATTAAAGTTGTAAATTATTATAATCCTTGTAGAAGAATAATAATAGAATATAATAATATAGAAAAGATAATTGGGCCAGGAAATCAAAAAATAATATGGTGTGGGTACTTTAATGCCCATAGCACTTTGTGGGGAAGCAATAATAATGATCATAATGGAGATGTTATAGAAGAAATAATAGATAGTCATGGATTAGTATGTTTAAATGATGGCAGAAATACTAGAATTGATTTGGTACATGGAACCGGATCAGCTTTAGATTTAACCTTAGTGTCTGAAGTGTTGGCAAGAAAGTGTGAGTGGGAGGTGGGGGAAGCAAATAATATGGGTAGTGATCATTATATGATTGTATGTAAGGTAGGTGTGAGTGTATTAGAGAATAATGTAGTTTCAATTCCAAAATGGAATTTTAAAAAGGTAAATTGGGAGGCATATAAATATTTAAGTGAAGTAGGTTTAACAGCAATAAAATTGGATTCAGTGGAGGATACTGATGAATATAATAGGCAAGTCTGTAAAGTATTGTGTGATGTAGCAAATAATGTAATAGGAAAAAAAGGACCATGTAAAAAGAAGAAAGCAGTTCCCTGATGGACCGAACAATGTAGTCATGCAGTACAAATTCGGAATAAAGCTTTTAAAGAACTTACAAGGAATTATTTGTTTGACGATTTCATTAAATATAAACAAGCCCAAGCGGAAGTAAGAAGAATTGTTCGAGCAGCTAAAAAGAAATACTGGAGAGATTGGTGTAGTACGATTGGAAAAGATATTGACATAAGTGAAGTATGGGGCAAAATAAGAAAAATGGGAAGAATATATAGAAATCAGACAATACCAGTTTTAAAAAATGAAGAAGGGGAAATTGCAGTAACAGATAATGAAAAAGCTGAAATATTAGCTGAAGTGTTTGTTAAAGTTCATAGTGATGATAATATATCTGATAGTATTAAAAAGAATAGAATCCAGAATAAGAATCAGCATCCATATGTGTCCAGAATTTACCTTATTTACTTATATAGTTGAAAAGGGCTCTAGGGGGAGTTAGACAAACATCTCCGGGAAAAGATGATATATGTTATGTAATGATTCAACATTTGACAGATAGATCTTTAAAAATTATTTTAAGTCTATTCAATAAGATATGGAATGAAGGAAAACTTCCTGCTTTATGGAAGCATGGGATTATAGTACCAGTAGGTAAACCTGGAAAGGACAAATCTAATCCAATTAATTATAGACCAACTGCATTGGCTTCTAACCTATGTAAAATAATGGAAAAAATGATTATATATAGGCTAAATTATATGTTAGAAGCAAAAGGACTTATCTTACCATATCAGAGTGGATTTCGTGGGGGACGGAATTCCATGGATGCTGTTTTAAGTCTAGAAGCTGATGTCAGGAAAGCACAAGCAAATAAAGAAGTATTGATTGCAGTTTTATTTGATATTGAGAAAGCATATGATATGCTTTGGAAAGAGGGGCTTTTAATTAAACTTGAAGATATGGGAATTGGAGGTAAAATGTACAACTGGATCATGAGCTTTCTGATTGACAGAACAATTCAAGTTAGGATAGGAGCAGAGTATTCCAGGGTATATAAGATAGATAATGGAACACCTCAAGGAAGTGTATGCAGTCCGGTGCTTTTTAATATTATGATTAATGATGTATTTAGTAATGTTAAAGGTGACATTGGAAGGGCACTGTTTGCGGGTGATGGGGCAATATGGAAGAGAGGACGTAACATTGAATGTGTAGCGAAAAAATGACAAAAAGCGATTGATGATGTAGAGACATGGGCAAATAAGTGGAGCTTTAAACTGTCAATGGCTAAAACTCAAGTCATTGTTTTTAGTAAAAAGAAAAATGTTTCAGAAGTTAAGTTGAAGCTATATAATCAGGAATTAGAGCTGGTGCCAGCAGTTAAAATATCTTGGGGTATGGATGGAATCTAGATTGACTTTTGTTACACATACTAACAAGTTAATCAAGAAATGTAAAGCAGGAATAAACATATTACGGTGCTTATCAGGAGTGGATTGGGGTGCATGTAGAGTTTCATTAAAAAGAGTTTATAGTACTTTAATTAGATCAAGTTTAGATTATGGTAGTATAATATATGGATTCGCATCCGAATCATTACTTAAAAAGATGGAAGCAATTCAGAATCAAGCTTTAAGAATATGTTGTTGTGCTTTTAGAACATCTCCCATCGCAGCTATGCAGGTTGAAATTGGGGAGCCCCCGTTATATCTTCGTAGGTGTAAATTAAGAATGAATTATTGGATTAACATTAAAGGCCATAAAGCAAGTCATCCAGTTAAAGCTGTGTTAGAAGAGTGCTGGGAACATGGAATCAAAAACATCAAAAGCTTTGGATGGTCTGCTTATAGGGAAGCACAGGCTGCTGGCATCACAGATTACAATGTTAGTCCAGCTGTAATAATTTCTAATATACCACCGTGGCTATTCCCAATGCCAAAAGTTGATTTACACTTACAAAATATATTGAAGAGTGAGAAAGAAACCCCCAAGAATGTTATTGTACAGCAATATTTAGAGCAGATTTATTCATCATGGTTACATGTATATACTGATGGTTCTAAAGATCCTGCTTCTGGTAGAACAGCTGCTGCAGTATATAAAAAAACTATAAAGAAAAGGATCACTGATCACGTTTCAGTATATGCTGCAGAATTAATTGCCTTGATGTTAGCGCTCCATTGGGTAGAAGATACAAAACCGAGACTAGTGTTGGTTTGTTCTGATTCTCAGGCAGCACTGACAAGTCTTGTAAGTGGGTCAAAATCATCAAGGCAAGACATTATTTATGAGATTCTAGCAAGTTTGTTAAGATTAAGTAATATTAGCTTAATAATGTTCTTGTGGGTTCCTGCACATGTGGGAGTGGAGGCCAATGAAATGGTTGACAGACTAGCAAAGCAAGCTCTTAAACACTCAGAAATAGAAATATATGTAACACTTAGCAAGGAAGAAGTTAAAGGGAAGATAAGGGATTTTATTAATAATGAATGGCAAAAAGCATGGAACAGTGATGATAAGGGTAGACATTTGTATAACATACAACCGCAGGTAGGTAAGGGAAGAAATCAGTTTAGAAACAGGAAAGAAGACACTATTATTACTCGCATCCGAATAGGACATTGTGGGCTAAATCATTATTTATTTAAAATTGGAAGACATGAAACAGGCAAATGTAATTATTGTGGCCAAGCAGAAACAATAGAGCATGTTTTAATAAGTTGTAAAAAATATGAAAAAGAAAGATTAGATCTCATTAAGGTAATAAATAGAATGGATATAAATACTTTTAGTATACGTAACCTCTTGAAAGATAACCCTGAACAATTTAAAGTATTTAGTGCAATTATAAAATTTATACAAGAAAGTGGACTAGCGGGAAGAATTTAGTGGGGGGTTTTTAGCTGCTTGTTGGGGCTCCACACTCCAGTCCGGTTGGTGGCGGTAATGCACCAAAAGTTGGTTTGCCAGCCGCCATAAAACAGTATTAGAAGAAGAAGAAGAAGCAGAAGACGACGAATTGTACTGCAAGCTCAAGCCCTAAGAATTTGCAGTGGATCATTTAAATCATCGCCGGTATCATCTATGCAGGTGGAGATGGGAGAAATGCCTTTAGGTATAAGACGAATTAAGTTAATGTTGGCATATTGGGTTAATATCCAGGGACAAAGTGTTTCACATCCTGTCAAAAGTGTACTGACAGACTGTTGGGAACATAATGAAACAAATTTTATGAGTTTTGGGTGGATAGGTGATGCAAAGGCGAGGAATATAGGACTAAGTCAAGTTCAGTACAGCAACACAGTCTCAATATCCTCCATCCCTCCCTGGATATTCCCCTTACCAACCGTTGACCTCAGTATACAACAGGAAATAAAGGATCAATCCAAACAACTTCCAGTGTGGTATATAGTACGGAATTATATTGAGAAGCATTTCCAAGATTCAGTGTTTCTATTTACGGATGGATCAAAAGACCCGAAGAGAGGATATGCCGGTGCAGCCGTGTATATTCCAATGAATGATTCTTACATTAAGAAAAGAGTTTCCAATCATTTATCAGTTTATGCTACAGAACTATTGGCAATTTTAATGGCCAATAAAAATATGCCACTGCAAAAGAAGAAAAACACAATGAAAATGAAAAAATGAACTCAGTCGCACGAATTTAACATGCTCTTCAAATATGCTTCATTCTTTGTTAATGATTTTCAAAGAATCGTTTTCGCGAATCATGGATTCTGAATGCGTTGCCACAGCTTTCGCTTACGCTTCGCAAATTTTCGTTTGTTGTTTTGGCACAAACTTCTCGTGGGGGCGGGCTTAACAGCGATCTACTCTGATTGGCTAATGAGCTTTTGATGGACAGTTGCTCTCTGACCTGGAAGCACGGACGGTGGCGTCAGTGGCGCACATATTGGAAAGTTGTTGCGGTGTGAAATACATCGTGCTTTGTTTATATTAAGTATTAATGTTATTAGTATTTCACCTACGGTCGTCTCTTAGTTTCTAAAGATGAGCTCCCAGGAGAGACACGGAGCGGCATCATCTTCCACCTCAGCTTGTCCCTCAGGGCAGCTTGAAGTTCGTGTTGCTAAAGTAACGTTAATCAATAACATCGATAAAAGTTTTATTCATGTACAGTGTGCAACAGTTCTGATAGTTTCTATAAACAAAGCACGACGTATTGCGCCACTGACGTCACCGTCCGTGCTTCCAGGTCAGAGAGCAACTGTCCATCAAAAGCTCATTAGCCAATCAGAGTAGATCGCTGTTAAGCCCGCCCCCACGAGAGGTTTTTGCCAAAACAGCAAACGAAAATTTGCGAAGCATAAGCGAAAGCTGTGGCAACGCATTCAGAATCCATGATTCGCGAAAACGATTCTTTGAAAATCATTAACAAAGAATGAAGCATATTTGAAGAGCATGTTAAATTCGTGCGACTGAGTTCATTTTTTCATTTTCATTGTGTTTTTCTTCTTTTGCAGTGGCATATTTTTGATCGTTTCTTGGAAAGTTACGTTCAGTTTTCTAAAGTTACGTTCATTCTTATTGGCACAAAAATAATCCCATAATGAACCGGTTCGTTTTGAGTAAAAAACACAAACGCGGCCCAGTTCACTAACGAATTGTTTTACATGTGTTCGTGAATCAGATAATTACTGCTTCTCGGCTAACTCAGAAGTCCTCTGAGAAATCTAATCCTGTCCAGATATGTCTGAGATTCATTGCGTAATTGTTTGGTGATCCGATTCTCTGACCGATCGCTCCACTTTCATCGTGGATATAGGCCTTTTTGAACGAAAACACGTTCGAAACAATAATAGCATGAAATCAATAAGATGCCGATCACGGAAACTAATAGCAGAGTTAGGTAAGAATTTGGTCGCATTGCAGTTTTCTCGAATGTTAACACAATGTAACTGATGTTAGTTGATTTATAGTCCCAAACCATTCATTCAGTGCTAAAAACAAAGACACATTTCTCAAAAAGTTTAACAATAAGTAAGTTAATCATTAAGTAGCAAAACTGATGACACACCAATCAGAATCTCTACATCCACCAACGAAGTGAGGAGAGAAATCAACAAATCATTTACATGGGTATTAAACTTACACATACAGTATAATTATAGTACAGTACAAGTACATTAGATGATGGAAATTTCACTGTTCTATATGTACAGTAAACTGTAGTACATGCTGTACACCTTCAGAAGTGTTACTGTCAAATTGTATTTGTAACCTTTTTTTTAATGTGTAGCCTACTGCATTTTTGCAGAATTGAGAAAAGACTACCTAGAGATATAGTCTTGTGTCAGGAGACCAAATAATACTGTATACTCTAATGACATTTAGGCAAATGTGCAGAGGATGCTGAATTTAATTTTTAATTTTATTTTTTACTGTACTGTATTGTGGTGCATATACAGTTCTTTGTTATTTGAACTTTTCTAGTGCTTTTCATCTGCTGCAAGATTGCGTTACAGTAGTAAAATGAAAATATTTTTTTTTCCCAAATGTTATTTGCTGAATTAGCAATCTGTAATTGAATTTATGTTGTATACTGTAATAGACACTGAGTTGCAAATTAATTCCTAATAAGACTTTTTTGTTAGGGTTATTGATCTCATGTGTGTTCACTGGGCTAGAAAGTCATTGTTGTATTTTAATTGTGTGTAAGAATACCTGTAATAACTAGACTGAAACGTTTGAAAGACAAATTTATGCTGGCTTGTCTTAAGACTTGTTTAAAAACATAAATAGTTTGGTCAGTTAGATGTTCTAGATGTTTGCTAAAGTGTTGCTAGTTGGTTGCTAGGATATTCTGGGTGGTTGCTAGTCTCTTGCTATGCAGTTGCTGGGGTGTTGCTAGATTTTATGGTTGATTGTGTGTTATGAGTGATTACAGACATTCCCACCTCTGTTAACAACAGAAAATCAAACATTGTTTCCAAAACTGATCCAGTTTCAGTGCTTTGATATTATAATATTTCTTTCTAATGTTAGGAAATTACATTAAATCATCGACATTAACATCTCAAACTTGCACTAAAACGTGATTTATACCATCTAAGTAGTAATTTAATAGAATCACATGTCTTCTTTAGTGATACTATACAATATACTATATTATATTGTTCATTGACTTTTATTTTATTGACTTTTATATTGTTTATTGATGGACATTGAAATGTTGTTATTTATTTTTCATTTTAAACAGTATAGATGATTACTTTATGGTAATGCAATATTTGTGAACTGTGTATATCAGACTATAAATCCCCAAAAACTATGCATGGGGGCTTTCTTTGGAGTTGCCACCCCTCATAGACCCCATGCCACCCCTTTGCCACCCTAAAAATTATTTTCTAGATCCACCCCTGCATGTAACACTTCACTGCAGGAAATACAACAACGAAAGACGTCGTTTTATTCAGTCACTAATTAAAGCTGAGCATAAAGATTTTTCTATAATAGGTATACTAAAGGAAAAAGCTATATATGATATTACTAAGTTTATTAAAGAAACGAAATTAAGTAAAATAACTTAGACGTTTTTTTTTTTTATTTAATTCTCATACATCTATCGCAGTATGTTAATCCTATAAGCATGTATCCTGTCCACACTCCAGTCCAGTCTGTGGCGGTAATGCACCTACAAGTTGGTTTGCCAACCGCCATTAAGCACCAAAAAGAAGAAGAAGAAGAAGAAGAAGCTGATGACTAAAGGCGCGGTCACACTGCGCTTTTCGTTCCATTGACTTCCATTCATACGCATGCGAATTTCGCCGTGCGAAAAGTTTCGCATTTCGCTGCGTTGGAAAGTTCAAGTATGGTGAACTCTGACCTGCGAATTCGCATGACGTGAAAGCGAGCGACCAATAGAAGATCGAAACGTCATATCGTGACCTTTCTGTACAAAAAAAAGAAGATGGAGGAATCGCTAATTCTAGCAGTTTCACACCATCCTATTTTATATAATAAATCTCTAAAAGATTATAAAAATCAAATAAAAAGAGAAGCTGCTTGGTTCGCGGTTTCAGCGGAAACAGGAATAGATGGTACATTTGAACACCGAAATAAATAAATGAATGGAATTTATACGTAACGTTACGTAGTATGGAACGCCATTGGGGACAATACCTATTATATGAAACGCGTGAAATCTGGACGCATTAACACGCAAAGTTTGTACGCGTAAATACGAAGTATATGTTCGGGTGTCGCGTCAGACTGCACAACAGCCAATAGCGTTGCTCTGTTTAGGATTTAATTTGCATTTGTGATGGGATGGCACGTTGCTGTATACGTATATAAACATCAGACGACATTTCTTTTCGTGAGGGATGACGTGCTGTTAGGTAAGCAAATACCTATGCAAACGTCACACGTAACATTTGTTCGTGAATGAGATCATAATTTTACGTTGGCATGTACATAGGCAAGTGTAAAACTTTAGAGTCAATGATGCATTTATACGTTGGTTGTGATGTCAGTGCTGTGTCATCTCATCCTGTTTGTACTCATGCAGGTTAGAAATAATACAAATAATACAAATATCTTGAATGTATACTGTATGTCAGATAAAAATAATGTAATAACAACAATATATTGTAACAATCACAAATTTAACAATTATAACAATCAGGCAAATCCAAAAGCAGAAACAAAGCACCAGTAGCCTATGACAATTCACAAATCTTTATTCAACCTTTAAACCCAGACACAATCATACGACACATAAACATTACAGAATCACTACAACAGGCGGACCATGCAACGTAAACTGTGGGGCAGCCAGTCCAAGTCCAAGTGTAAATAGCAACAGTTGTGGATTCAGTAGAAATTTAGATGCTATTTACTTATAAATAGTGAGAGATAACGTTACTATTTGCTCCTCAGTATTGTTGTGCATTAAACATCCTGCAATATAACTGACAGTAAATCATTATATTTATAAAACAATATTAAAATCATGGCAACTTATTAAGATATTAAAGAGCGCTACCCCTAACCTTACCCTAAATGTAACTTTTATGAATTAAAATTAATTTTAAGTCAAATCATTTTATTGAAAACAAATGCATTTATTAACTGTAAAGTAATAAAAAAGCGCTGTCAGTGGGAATAGAACCCGGTCTCCCTTTACACGTTACGCCACAGAAACCGCTGACTAAAGAGGTGACTTTTTCCACATATAGGGTAACGTTAGACTGGCCTAGTGTATTTAGTTCTGCCAACAAGTAGGCTATTTGCAGTGGACACCTCGAATGTATTAATCAGAGGGGAAATGTGGTCGTTGGATCACCGAGACCACTCACTTTACCTACAGAACAAATTCCTTTAACGTTACAAAAGAATATAATGTTAATTCATGCAGTCATTGAGTGTATTTAATTATTGAACCTAAATTATCACCAGTTCAACTAAAGCAGAAAAATTAGTATGTCGCACATCAAATAAGACTTAGAAATATTACACGTTCAAAAATGTCATGTTTACACGACGAAAACGTTCGTCTAGAAACACGTAACAAAAATAGCCATTAGGGCCAAAACGTGTTGTACAAACGCGTTAACACGAAATTTTGTTACGTGTTAACGCATTGAACACGCAATTTTGTGCTGGCATTGAGCTTTAACACCATCTAGTGGTTGTTTTCTAATGAATTTTAATTTTTAAATTAATTTTACTTAGGTGTACATTTAATTACATTACAGCACATAAGCATTTTTTAATTATCTTATTTTTAATTGTATTTTTTATATTTCGTTTTTAATTACACAATTACACAAAAGGTTAATTACACATTTTTCAAAACAGTATTTTTTATGCATGCTTATACTGTCATTTTTAAGCCATATTGCTTTACTGACACATTAAAAAATAAATATATCCTGTTCTCATAATTCAACCGCTATCCATAAATATTTGTTAACCCTTTAACTTTCACCCCTAAATGGAGGTAATGAAAAAATTAGTTAACTTAAAATTCTTATTAGTAGACATCTAATAAATTGCCTCAAGCTGTTTTTTTTTTTTTTTTTTTTTTTTTTTTTTACACAGTCCATGGTAAATCTCAATTTAAATTCGGATAACTATTTCAGTTATTTTGCAATAATAAACATTCCTTTAACTTTATTAGTATCTTGGATACATCTCATAACCTTCAGTGTCCACAAAGTTAAATATATATATATATATATATATATATTTATATATTTTCTGTATAATATATATATATATATATATATATATATATATAGTTGAATGGCAATATATGTGCTATACAATGTCTTTTACTGACATATCAACTGTACAGTCATGCATGATGGATAATTATTATAAATAAACATTTCTGCATTTCTCTTATATTTTGCTATATTCCTGTTCTTTACCCTCTACCTATTTGCAACAACTTTATGGTTTTATCCCTACTTCCTTGATTGCTTGTTTGACCCTATTATCTGATGATTGACCAGTAACTACAGACACAGAGATGGGGCAGTATAGCTGTGGAAAGATTGCTCTCTCATCCCTTCCTTTTTATAGATTTATTCCCTATCAAAGTTAGCTCAACCACACAGTAGAGATATAAGTTAAAGGGATAAAAAGAGCCTTTTCATAACACCTTTACAATTTTTTTATGATGAAATAACTTTGTGCATTGTTTTGCAGAGCTTTTCAGTACATTCACACTCAAGACACCTTTTTCACATTTAATCACAATAAATAACATTATTACAGAGACTGTAACTGTTCTTAGTTGCTAAAATGTGTATTATATACAAGAAAAGAAGTGGTTCCAGCAACACACAAGTTTAGTTCCATTCTAGTTTGAAGTAGACTCAATACAAGTTCTTTGATGTTCTAAGTAAAAGGGGCAGAATACAACAGACTCCCTATGTACTGGTATGTGTGAGGGCCTAAGGCTCCCTCCAGGTACATGTCTGTGTGAAATGTATCAAGGTGGTGAAATTAGGGGTGCTGCGAGAAGCTGTCCTTGGGCTTTGGCTGTTTTCACCATTGCTGAAGATGGAGCAGGCAGTGCTGTAGACTTCAAGACCTCGTAGTCTTCAATCTTTTAATGAAAACAGAAGAGATGTATACCATTAGCTTGTGCGAATGAGCAGCTGATATAAATAAGGTCTTTATGTTGCTACCATGTCCTACATTTTGTCACCCCTTCTTAGAAGGGTTAAAGTACCTGACACACCACTGGGTAGAATTTGGAATACATTAGAATTATTTATCTAATACCTTCAAATTACATTAGATACACTAATTTCATGCTATAAAGCAATAACTATTAAACATTTAGTGCAATAATCAATGCCCCAGGATTGGTTATGTTTTTGTTACCAAATAAGTGAGATTTTTAACAACCATTAAGTATATTCATTTAATAATTGAACAAGTCATCAAACCCCTACTTTGATCCACATGTGACAAGGAGTGTCCTTACATTATATGGTGCATAGACATGTGAAAAATCATTTAAGGGCAAAGAAATTAATCAAAAGTGGCTTGTTTTAGTAATAACTGAAATCAGAATGAAATATAGTTTTAAATATAGGCCTAATAATGACATTTTAAAAAATGTAAAATCATAGATAAAAGTCGGATCAGCAAGGAATTTAAATAAATTGTAATATTAAAATACAGAACACGATACTATGCCATTAGCGTTATTCTTATTAAATTAATTAATTTTATCTAAAACACAGCTTTTTCATGAAATATTACCTTGTTATCCTCTTCATCTGGGCATGCCTGGTTGTTTCGTCTAGAAGTGCGGTCGCAGGATTATTCCTTAAGCCATTATCCCAGCAAAAAGTGTCTTCTGCTGCTTCTCCTTAAGCTGTTTTTTTGCTGTTCCGTGTGCTTTACCTTTCCGTCAATGTCCCTGGCACATGATGGCTGCTTAAGTAAACTTGCATGCTCAGCGTAGTACTTAGGTCACAACATCATGAATAATTCAAGTAAAACGAAGGGGTGATGTCACGTTGACATTGCCTGTCGTAACAGCTTGTAATCCTTCTTATTACTATTAATATGCTGATGCGCACCTTCGTATTATTGTTATTATTCATGAGATTGTGACTGAGCACTTACCTCATCTGACGCGCCTATCTTTAAGGAGGGGCAAAAAACTTTTGTCGGGAAGGGAAAAAGTATTATTGGAAGAAGAAGAAGAAGAAGAAGAATATATGCATATTATATACATGAATATATGAATATATGCATCTTTTGGCACGAATACAAATGTTTTTCACGACTAGAGGCTCTGGCTCGATCGCTTAGATTTTTATTCCTTAGCGGAACCAACTTAAAATATGTCATTTTTGGTCACATAGATAAGAATAAGACATTATTTCGAACTGTAAAAGGTTAACTTCTATTTGTGCACATTCACTATAAAAACAAAGACATGAACTTTGATAAAATAAAGAAAAGGTGTGGGCTTTCACCCTTCTCTGTTTCGCTTGTTGCGCGGTCACAAAAATGAACCAAAATTCAGTGTAGACTTGTCGCACAGTTTTTTATTTGGTTTTGGTAATGAATTGAAACATAAATTTAAAAACATATTTCGTTCAGAATAACTTATTTTATTCCTTTATACCTGTTATTTTATTCTGGTTCTTAAAATTTATGAGAATCTTGGCATTTCCATCCAGCTTTTTGTATGCAATTTCCCAAAATGTGCATAAAAAAAGGTGTGTGGAAACGCTTAGTTATTAGCAGTGGCGTAGCAAGTCAACCCCATGCCCATGTAAAACATTTGTACGGGCTCCAACGCGGTTAACTTGTTGATTTTTCTTAAGTACATGACGTTACGTGAGTTACGTGCAGTTTTATTTAGGTATAAATGCTTGGAAATAATATTTAACGTTTTTCAAGTCCATTCATTATTTGTAGCACGCAAGTCTCAGCCTTTAAATATCAATTTTATGATAAAATATAAACAACAATTGTGTTTTTAAGCTCTTTAATTTGTAGTTGAGATAACTATATTCGCCTCAGATCAAACGGCATGTATCTTTTCCATTTTAATATTTGAAGCACGAAAAAAACATGAAAAAAATATTTGAATGCATTTAAAAAGTTAATAAGCACCATGTCTAATGAAATCCATCAATCAGAGTTTTAAAAAAGCCAATAAAACATCTTGTGAAGTCATAATAATAGTAACTTAACATTTACCCCAAAAGCCAAAAGCCTATGACTTTGCCAACATAGTTTTATTTTGAATCAGCTAGTTAACGGACTTGAAGCCTACTTTTTATTTATTATATTTTATTTATTATATAGACAGGGGGACTTTTCACATTAACTTTACGCAATATAAAATGATTTTATTACGTGAATTCTTTCGTTTTAAAGTGGTAATTTAAAGCATTTCTGTAGATATATTTATCATGTTTGTGAGGCAAATATTCACTGAGTTTTTGTGAAGTGCTCCTCCTCAAGACAGAGATGTCAGAAAGCGCATGTTTAGCTATTTTACGAAAGCATAACATTTTGTTGATATTGTGAGTGCACACAAATAAAAGTAGACATTTTGCAGTTCCGAAAAATGCAAGTGAATGCGCTGGTGCTTCCATGTTCTGCAAAACCGCTTTAGCTTCCACTCTCCCAAATTATTAGACATGCGTCTAACAGCACACGTTTGGTTAAATGTTTAAATTAATATTGTAAAAAGCATCAAGTGTTTTATGTCTATAGATCTATAGATATATGTTATGGCGCATCAACTTTCACTCCTACCATTTTGTTGTTGTTTTTTAAATGTTATCCTGCTTCTCACACTCTTAAAGTTCCACCCTGTTAGACTAAGGAGATGTTTGGGCAAAAAAAAAAAAAAAAAGAAAAAGAAAAAGAAAAAGAAAACATATAAAATGTTTATTTGTACAAGGTTAGAGAGCTAAATGATGAAGAGTTTAAAAACTTGACTCAAAGTTTTCCACCCTGTTAGATCTATAAACCTCAAAGGGTGGAAATTATAATAAATTGATTAAATATTATTTATTGTATATTGCATTAATGTTTGTGTATTATATACAGTGAGGAAAAAAAATGTTTGATCCCTTAATGATTTTGTTTATGTTTGCTCACTGACAAAGAAATGATCATTCTATAATTTTAATGGTAGGTTTACCTGAACACTGAGAGACAGAATAACAAAAAAAAAAAAAATGGATTTCAAGTTACACATTGATTTGTATTTTAATGAGTGAAATAAGTTTTTGACCTCTTGCAAAACATACTTGATGTCAAAACCCTTGTTGGCAATCACAGAGGTCACAGACGTTTCTTGTAGTTGGCCACCAGGTTGCACACATCTCAGGAGGGATTTTGTCACACTCCTCTTTGCAGATCCTGTGAAAGTCATTAAGGTTTCAAGGCTGATGTTTGACAACTCAAACCTTCAGCTCCCTCCACAGATTTTCTATGGGAAATGATGCCAAAAAACAAAAAACAAACAAACAAACAAAAAAAAAAAAACAGGAAGGGGGCAAAAACTTCTGCATTGTAGATGTGTGTCAGATCCAAGTCATGTGCAGCAGCAGGTCTTAAAGTCACAGCAAACAAAGTTAGCAAATTAAAGAACAAGGGTAACAGAAATAATTGTAGCTATAATATGGGTTAGTCTATTTTTAAATTAGAATCTGTGCAGTTAGGGCTGTAAAGTGTTTGAAACTTTATTTCTGTAGGGTGAAATCAACAAAAGTGGGACATCCATTAAAGTGGAACAAATAAGCTTTTGGTTTAGTGCTTATTTAAAAAAAAAAAAGACTGATAATAATGAGTGGTTTTGAAATGTTGCAATAACAGTACTTAATTTGAATATCAACATTTGATTAGTCAAAATCATAAGGTTGTGGTTACCACTCAAATGCTGGAAGGTCTGAGAAAGTACACGGTAGTGTCTGTGCATAGTTTAGGTCTATCAAAATTGTTAAGGTTTTTAATACAAACAGTATTGAATTATAATTCAAACTACAATATAAATTTATATTATTTGTTCATGTGATAATTCAGTTGTATGAAATGATGTGCAAGTTTCTTTGTTTTGTTTTTTTTTATTATTTATTTATTTATTGTATTATTGTATTGTGATGTGAAAGTTTCTTTGTTTTTTTATTTATTTATTTATTTATTGTATTATTAAGGAATATTAAGTTTTGTTACTGTCCCAGTGTACCTGAAAATGTTGGGACAGTAGCATTCAGCTAAAGTGACTAAACTAAAAGATAAAACATTGCTTAATGTGAGAAAGTCTCTGTAAACAAGGGCATCCCTGTCTTTTATGATTGTTTGTTAATGTAGTTAATCCAATTACAGCATCTTATTTTAATAAATTATAAATATATACTTTATATGTCTGTCCTGTCTAAACTGTAATTATTTCTGTAGCCACCAGAACAGAGAATTGTTTTGGCGCTTGTCATCGTGATTGATTGTGATAAGAAACCACTTGGCTTTCTTTGTGTCCCCGCTCCAAAGAAAAGTTTTGTTTTGTTTTGAAGCAATATTGTATAGGTGCAGTTCCAGACATTACAGATTGTAAACAATGCACGACAGTGATAGAGAGCTCATCCACTGTTAGAACTTATTAACACTGGTGTTCCACCCTGTTAGACAAGTTCTTTTAAATTACAATTTAACAGCAACATTAAATAGTTGGCATACTTTTGTCTTATTTTGTGAGGTGAGGAGTATTAACAGCATATATTTTTGAGCAATTTTTTATTATTATTAATATCCTGTTGGCAAAAATGGGCACAAAAAGTACCTGTTCTTAATAATTAAGACATATTCTATTCATCAATAATTGTTTTGTTATTGTTTCAAGAATAAAAAAAAATATATATATATATTATTATGGCATACAGGGCATATACCATCCAAGAAAAGCTCATGATTGTTTAACATTTACATTATTAACATTTTGTGATAACTATGTATATGTCCCAAACAGTGTGGAATACTTTCACAGCCAGTGTCTGAACAATCTACCTATAATTATTATTTTTGGCCAATATGTATTCCTAATAGATAAACACGTCATCTATTTTAGTTGAATGCTAAATACATAAATTTTCCCAAAAATTATGAAGCCAAAATGTTACTGGATACCAGGAATGACCCAGTAGTGTTTTATAGGGCAAAGTATAAAAGTATCTCCAATCCATCATCCTTCATAATTACATCATTCATGTAACACAAAATACATTTGAGTCAGACAGGCCTGATCTTTTAATTCTGTCACAGATTATAAACAGTGAACAGCGTAATTATGCATGCAATGAAGCTCACTCTGGACCATATATGCAATCTTTTGTGCCAGTGATGAAGTAAACTGAATGCTTTTTTACACATTTATATTAATTATACCATATCATAAATGTACACAAAGTACACAAATTACATGACATCGTTATACAGAAGATTAAAAAAGGTAATAAGCTGCACTGTTTGCATTCCATTGCTTGGCTGCATGGGTTTGTGCCCCCTTGGCATGACTGTGAAAAATACAAAAAAATACTAAAAGTACAAACACAACAACTTTAAACATGTAATAACTTCTATATATAAACATTTAGCCCTTTATAGCAAACATTTATAGCAAAATGAATGTATTTAAAAAGTGTACACAGATAAAGGTAATCTGAATAAAGTTTATCTGAATAATGATCTGTGATGATAATAAGTGATGAAGATTTTAATTATTTTATTAATAAATATTATGAAGAAAATGAATGAATGAAATAAAAAAAATTAAATTCTTAATTGAATAATAATAATATAATAATATTTTTATGTACATTTTTAAATAAAGACAAATAAATTTAACATGTAAATAAATAAATCAATCAATAAATAAATGTGTGTTGGTGTGCTTGAACAGAACAGAACGCCACACCAATAGGTGGTGCTAAAGCTCCAAAGTGTAACGCGTAAATTACGCGTTAACATATGTACAACACGTTTTGGCCCTTATGGCCTTCCATACTGATTTCACGCGTTTCATATAATAGGTATTGTCCCCAATGGCGTTCCATACAAATGGAAAACCTTGGCGCGTGACGTCATATCCTGCTCCCGCTCATATTCGCAGCGGCAAAGTCTAGTGTGAGCGCGAATGGGACCATAGCTAAGGAATGATTTACTAGCCGTTGTCAATATTTTCTCCCTGTTGTTCTGCCTTTTTTTTTTTTTTTTTTTTTTTTTTTTTTTTTAAAACAGTGTTTTTAAGAGTCATGTCTTGCAGAAGAGGAGCTTTAATTGTTCTGGAGGGAGTAGACAGAGCCGGGAAAACTACGCAATGTCACAAACTTGTGCAGGCTTTACAGCAGAGCGGACGAGCTGCAGAAATGATGCGATTTCCAGGTCAGATTACTTCACTCCTCTTTTGCTATCCCATGTAAATTATTTTGTGAAGCCTTACCTAGACGGAATCTCATTCTAACATATTAAAATGATAGTGAAGCGTTCTGTAGTATTTCTAAAACCAAAACAAAAAAGTGAGCATTCTATCTAGACTAACGGTACATACAAAACATAATGGAAAATAATAGTAGATATAATTTTGCCTGGGTCTTAGTGCCATGAAGAAGGCTGTGATTTGGCAGCCACTGTTTGTATATTTTTTGCACTAAGAGCGAACTGTTTTTTATACAGACAGAACTACTAAAATTGGTAAGCTGATCAGTTCATACCTGGAGAAGAAGAGTAATCTGGAGGATCATACTGTTCACCTGCTGTTTTCTGCAAACCGATGGGAAATGGTGTAGGTTTTTTCTCCAGAGTTTATGTCGACATTTATTCAGCGCAGTGCACGAACGGGAAAGCCTTTTTATTTATCATTCAGGTGGATCAACCCAACTATCAGTCAACCAGTCAGTCTGTTTTCTTTCTTCAGGCCTCTGATTAAACAGAAGTTGGAACAAGGAATCAATCTAGTGGTGGACCGCTATGCGTTTTCTGGAGTTGCTTTCACTAGTGCCAAGCCTGTGAGTGTTACTGTTAATGTTACTCCAATACAATGAATTAGTATTAAAGCTGCAGCCCCTAACTTTTTGCATTGAAAATGTATATAATAAGCGAGTACATCATGATTAAATTTTCCAAACCGTGTTTTTGGAGTATCCTAAATCACTACTGTACACCAATAATACATTTGTATATTCGGACTATTTTAGACTGGTTCTTGCAGGAACCGCTGCGGAGTAACCCAGTACCTGCGTGATTCGTCATAGACATAAACAGAAAAGTAGCTCCGCCTACAATGTTCTTCCGCAAGACGCACGCAGTTCTGATTATTAACCGCTAGAGCGCCGAAAGCTATGGACTGCAGCTTTAAATAAAGAAATGTTAATAGTAAAACGAATATTTTTATTCCGCAAAGATGCATTAAATTGGTCAAATGTGACAGTAAAAAGTTTTGTTAATATTATGTAAATTAACAGTATACATATTTTATTAAATGCTGTTATTTTGAACTTAATCATCACACATCTGAATAGAAAGTTTTTTGTTTTTGTTGCAGTGACATTAATTTAGTTGTTTTCTGTGTATATGTTCAGGGCTTCTCTCTGGAGTGGTGCATGAATCCAGATGTGGGACTTCCAAAACCGGACCTGGTGATGTTTTTGCAGCTCAATCCCAATATGGCAGCAAACCGTGGAGAATATGGAATTGAACGGTATGAGACGAGCGCTTTCCAACGCACAGTTCATCAAAGATTTGAACAGCTCATGCAGGATTCCTCAGTCAACTGGAAGGTGGTTTATTTTATTTTGTAAATCTAATTATTGTAACTTACAGTATGTATCTAAGTTAGTTGTTAATTTCTATCTTTCGTCTTTCCTTCTCTAGGTAATCGATGCTGCAAGGACCATAGAAGAGGTGCACAAAGATATTAAGCTTTTGAGTGAAGACATCATCAGTTTAGCCGAGAATCAGCCAGTCGGAGAGCTGTGGAGGTGAACGGATCACTGGCTCTGAAAGCTTTTTTTTTTATATACATTTTACTATGTTCTTTTTGTCACTATGTGAAATAGTACAAAAAGTAGGTAATTATTGTTTTAATTTTTTTAATGATTAAATAAATATTCATAAAATAAACCTGTGTACAGAGATTTGAAACATCAAGACAAAATCATACTTGTATAATTACACAAGCCATCCTACCCAATCTGCAAATGCCCAACCTTCCTTGGTTGTCATTTACAATTTCATACAGGTCCAAAATTTCACTGATTTTCATTGGTTGAGAGTAAATGCTAAATCATATTTGATTAGCAGGTCTCTTGACCAAAACCATAAAATGTGTTATGGCAAATGTGTGTTTTAAGTTAAGGGGGTAAAAAGGCACCATATCACTTAAAAAAATCAATGTATAGTGTTAAGACTCAATATGGATACACATAAATGCGACTAAGTACATACATACTGATGATCCTGAGTGCCTGTGACCATGACACCTGACCTCGGCTCATTCAGGGTGACACAGAGCAGTCAGTGTAGCTGTTTAAGAAGAAAGCTGTGTGTTTGACGCAGGTGACGATGCCACAGTGGCTTTGGACGTCAATGGTATTCTTCTCTTTCCTCTGAGGAGGCTCTACCACAGAATTTTTGAAAGTCTGGCAAATGCAGCCGTTCTTCACAAAGACAGGATTTCAAATTCTTCATCCTCAGAATCAAAGAAGCGTTCGAGCCGGTCTGAATCTGAGAAGTCTGTAGAGGAAAAATAAAATATAATGGTGTGTATTAATAAATGTATCTCTTTGTGAACTCTCTTAGAATTCTGGATCTATGAGGCAGCAGTATAAGAGATTACCTGGAGTGAGATTAAGTACATCTGCGGTAATTAGATGAGATGGCTGACTGTCTACCAGTTCAAACATTGGAAGACCTCTACAGTTTGAAACCTGTACAAGGGAAAAACCACAGTGAAGAGTGAACCAAAGGTACAAACATAAAGGCTACCAAAAGTTAAAAAGTAATTAAGTACCTTACGAATCTGTGCACACCAGTCATCAAAATCATCCTCTGTTTGACAGAAGAAGCCCTGATGGACAAAATTTTGTATGGATGATACTATTAAATCAAAGGAAATTACAATTTCTAACAACAGTAATATAACAATAATATTTTTCATCAAGACAAGCAAGCATGTTTTACTCTTGATTTTTATTCAACTGTTACTGTGGGGGAAATGAAATTAAATAATCCAATTTTTCTCTATGCATTAACTTTAACAATACTGTAAAATACAGTACAGCTGTATAATGTGATTCAGTTACTTCTTGAAAATAGGGCTCTATGTTTTCCCACTGATGTGATCATGCACATTTATATGTATTGTGATCATGATTTACTATATGAGCCAGAGTCTTAATAATACATACTTGTATGCACATTGGGGTCGGTTGTGTTTAACAGTTAATGCACTTTGAACAAACATCAACAAAAAATGAACAACTATTTTAATTAACTAACATTAACAAAGATTGATTAATAGTGTATTAAATGTATTGTTCATGTTAGTTAATACATTATTGTTAACAAATAACACCTTACTGTAAAGTGTTACAGATTTGTAAAATCATTTTTGAAAGAATATTTAAGGAAGAAAAGTCTCACCAAGGCTGCATTTTTGTGGTTAAAAACAGTAATATGAGGTAATATTATTACAATTTAAAATAACAAAATTGTCATTATTTTAAGGGGAGACACTGCAGGCAAAAACATAGTTTTTCATGCACCTGTCAAGTTTGAGATTGAGCTTTTTGGCTTTTCATAAAGTGTTTTTTCAGACAGTGAAAAAAAATCCAAAAGATACTGTTTCTTTTATAGCAATTTATCAATAGACAACTGTCAATAGATTTCAATTACAATACATATTTTTAAAGGCCGTTTTCTTAAAATGAGTTTTTTTCATTTTAAATGAGCCATAAATCTCTACTTCAGTAGGACTTACATGCACCAAACTTTACATTTTTATTCCTGTCTATATCCTGAAGGTTTTCATGGAGGGATTTATTCATATATAATTAGCTTGATCTTATACAATGTTTTATTCTCCAAAAACAGTAAAAAAAAATTGTTTTCTGAATTATGGAGTGACAAAATGAGATACTGAAAATTCCCTCTGTAAAAACTTTGACTCTGTCAAAAAAAAAATTGAACAAGCTGACGTCATCCAGTGTTTAGATTTTTGTACTAGGATTTTATGCAAATTAGCGCATATTTTATGAAATATTGCATCATTTGCATAGTTACACCTAACATTTTAGAAAACTTGTAATACAAAAAATGTTTGCAATTATCAATGTAATCAATCAACTGGGTAAGTAAAGTGATAACTATTAGTTATTTTTTAAGTCTACTTCCAGAACAAAGATTTACAGAAAATGTACTCACCCCCTTGTCATCCAAGATGTTCATGTTTTTCTTTCTTCAGTCGTAAAGAAAGTGTTTTTTGAGGAAAACATTACAGGATTTTTTTTTTTTTTTTTTCCATATATAATGGACTGCTATGGTGTCCCGAGTTTGAACTTCCAAAATGCGGTTATAAACAATCCCAGCCGAGGAAGAAGGGTCTTGCCTAACAAAACGATCTATTTTCATAAAAATAATAGAATTTATATACTTTCAAATCTCAAACACTCGTCTTGTCTTACTCTGCCTGGACTCTTCCGGTTCATGTCAGTAAGGGTATGCTGAAAAACTCTCATCTCATGTTCTCCCTCAACTTCAAAATCGTTCTATATCTCTGTTTTACCTTTTTTGCTAAGGATGTTTGATCTTCTTTGCATGTTCACTTTGCAAAGACTGGATCGGTACTTCTGCAGCGATATAGGATGATTTTGAAATTATTTTTGAAGTTGAGGGAGAAAATACGATTGGAGTTTTTCAAGGAGAGCAAGACAAGAACATTAAGTAGTATTTAAATTGTGTTTTTTTAAATTAAAATAACTGATCGTTTCACTAGATAAGACCCTTCTTTCTTGGTTTACAACCGCATTTGGGATCGTTTGAAGCTGCATTTAAACTGCATTTTGGAAGTTCAAACTCTGGGGACCATATCAGTCTATTATATGGAGAAAAATCTTGAAATGTTTTCCTCAAAAAACAATTTCTTTTACGACTAAAAGTGACGAGGGGGTGAGTACATTATCTGTAATTGTTGTTCTGGAATTGGACTTCTCCTTTAATATTTTTGTGGACATAATGATACATTTTTTCTGGATTCTTTAATAAATAAAAAAAAATAAATAAAATAACAGAATCTGTTTGAATTTTTTTTTGTTACATTATAAATAAATTAACTGTCATTTTTGATCAATTGAATCCATTCTTGCTAAATAAAAGTGGTACTCTATATTATTTTGACACAGGCATCATATTTTAGGGAATGTGACTATTTTCACTAATTATGTTCACTTAATCAACAAATCTGAAATTTCATTTATCACCGACAATTGTGTGTAAAACACATCAACATCTTAAGACCATTCAAAGTGAAAAATACATTTTGGCTTATGTGGAATTAAAAGGGGTTGCTCATTTGAGGACTACTAGGTAGATGTAAATGATACTGAACTGAATAATTTTTGTCTTCTACATTAAGTTCTACTTACAGCAGCAATGGAGGGGTCAAGCTCACAGATGTGCATTCGGCAGGGAGGGTGCTGGCAGTGGTAGGAGTCATCAGGGAACTGACCATCCTCGTTTGGGTCCACAGCTGGTTGAGTGGTATGGGGGTCTAGAAAAATAAGCTCATCACCTGCAGGGTGCATCAATAAGAAAAGACAGTGTTTGGGTCGAACAGTCTTTTAGCATGCAATGTTTTTGTTCTTACCTTCGTGTTAAAGAATAAGGTGGATAGGTTTAGCTTGAAGAACACTGCTTACCTACGAAGCCAATGAAGTAGTGAGCGCTGTTTGGCTTTCCACCTATTACTCCTAAAGACTGAGGCATCATGAAGCATTGCTGTGGATAAGACATGAGAATAAAGTCCAACTTGCAGCAAACTTGAATAGGCGATCATTAAAGTGACTTACTGTCTGATCTTAACAGACAGACGTTGAGTGTTTCCATCTATTCATATGCCAGATAATGTTATAGATTTACCTTGAGTGGTTCAATATAGGCTTCGTTGATGTCACTGAGGCCCAGTCTTAGTGGAATGAGCAGAACAAGGGGTTTCCACAGAGCCGTCTCCTCTTCTGCCAAAGCACAAGCCCCCTCCAGATCGCCATTCATTTCCCGAGGCTCTTCAGAAATCGCACATGCACCCCTGTCGAAATCCAGCCACGGCATACACAACCTCTCTACAGAAAGCCAATACAAAAAAAGTAAAACATGAAATCATTTACCACTACAGCCTTAAAAGGAAAAAAAATTAAGCCTGCAAAATTTATTTTCTTAAAATTTAATCTTAAGTCACTTTTGGCTAGTTATAAAAGTCAGCAGATATGTTTAAATGTGCAGCTATAATTGAGCTACAGTCCCCATCTCTCTCAACACATGACACAATGTGTAATATATCTGAAAGATTAAACACACGCTGCACATGACCTTTGTCTTTTGAAACAAGTGCACAATGTCAAGCTGAGCTACTATAACATGATCTACATCTGACTTCGCAAAAACCAAACTGGCATGATTTCCGTTCAGTTAACAAATTATTGTTTTGCTCCTAAAATAACACTTAAAGTAGAAGCCACTGATAATCATATCCATGGGGCAATGATCTTTGAGCCGTTGCACAATAAGGATTTTTGGAAGGGTTACAAATAGCAAAATGTCACTTGAGGATGCTACAAAGACATAAAAGACCCTTTTGCTATTATTAAACCAAAATTAAATTTTCTACCTCAAACTCGACTGTGTAATTTGATGTGCTTTTTAGCAGCAAGTACTGGCAATCTCCTTAGGACTGATGAATGCTGCATAACACCTGGAGATTTTGGATGAAAACCTACTCCCTTTTGCCAGAAACTACAAACTGAGGACATTTTTGTAGGACAACAACCTAAAGCACACAGCCAGAGTAACACTGAAGTGGCTTAAAATGAAGAAACTGATGCCCTTGAGTGGCTTAGTCAGAGTCTTGACCTCAATCTCATCATACATCTCTGCAAGAATGAACTGCTTCACTTTTAGCGGTTTTGCAAGAAGGAATGCACTAATAATGTTCCATCACATTGTGCAAAATTAAAAGCGATCTAAGGTTTAGATTTGTAATATCTCTGAATGTGGTTCAGCAAAGTACTAAAGAAATGTATGGAAGCCTGTTTTTACCACAGAATTTAAAAAGTAATTGCAACTTTTTCTCACATTTCTGACTTTTTTTCTCACAAATGTGAGTTTACAACTTGACTTTTTTTTCTCAGAATGATGTGATGTGAACTCTTAAGACAGCACTGTGAGATATAAACTTGCAATTCTTTCTCAGAATTGTGTGATATAAATTCACAAATTTTGAGGGGATAAAAATACTGGCTATTTTCTTACAACTGCAAGTTTATATCTCACAATTCTGACTTTAAAACTCTCAATTTTGTGTTATATAGTCAGAATTGCAAGTTTATATCTTACAAATCTGACTGTATGACTTGCAAATCCAAGGTTATATCTTGGAATTCTAAGAAAACAAAAAGTCAGAATTGCAAGCTTATATCTTGCAAAACTGACATTATAACGTGCAAATGCAGGTTTATATCTGGCAATTCTGAGAAAATGCAAATGCGAGTTTATATCTTGCAGTTATGAGAAAAAGTCAGAATTGTGAGTTTATATCTTACAAATTTGACTTTCATAATTCAGAAATGCAAGTTTATATTCTTGCAAATCAGAATTGCTAGAAAAAAAAAGGCAGAATAGTGAGATAAAAATTCGCAGTTGCCTTTTTCTATTCTATTTAGTCGCAGAAACAGGGTTCCATAAAAAGGGGATAAATATTTGCTGATTAATTAACATTAATTAATTAACTGCAATAAATAAATGAAGACATTTTGAGCAATTTTGAATTTAATTCTATTTCAGGAACAAAAAACTGAGACATCTATCAAAATCTTTTCTTTTATGATCCATTAAACAAAGAAAGGTTTGGAACAACATGAGGGTGAATAAATAATGACAGAATTCATTTTTTTGAGTGAACCGTCCCTTTAAATATACTGGCTAATTTTACCTCACTTTTGGCTACTAATAAGAGTGAAGTATAGCCTGTTCAAATCTGTTCCCAAAATTCCACAAATTCCCTTTAAATCACAGAAAAAGCAAAGGCAAATTTCTGCAGTTCCCATCCAGCCCTACTTAAAGGGATAGTTCACCCAAAAATAAAAATTCTGTCATTAATTACTCACCCTCATGTTGTTCCGAACCGGTAAGACCTTCGCTAATTTTTGGAACATAAATTAGGATATTTTTGATGAAATCCAAGCACTTTCTGACCCTGCATAGACAGTAATGCAACTACTATGTTCAAGGCCCAGAAAGATAGTAAGAACAACATTAAAATAGTCCATGTGTCATCAGTGGTTCAACCTTAATTTTATGAAACTACGAGAATAAGTTAAATAATGACTTCATTTAACAATTTTTGGGTGAACTATCCCTTTAAGAGACATTATGAAAGAACTCACTGATTTCCTCTATGACCACAGTATTGTCCATAGCTACATGAACTGCCAGTCGGCTCCAGGAGTCAAAAACTGCCAGTTTCCTAGATGGACACAAAGTTTAGATGATTTTATGCAAAGACAGTAAAGCAAAAGTAGTTTATTTCAGGAATACTGAGCTTTAATAACATTTTTTCCAGTTATTTGCCAGTTAAAATTACAAAAAACAATAGATGATTATTCTAATAATACTAAATGTTGAGTTTGAGTTGGTCAACTTACTTGAGTACCTGTGCCACTGTATTTGGACCATACCATTGCCCTATAGACTTGCCTTCACCAACACCCATTTGAGCTGAAGAAAACAACAAGTAATGTCGATACAGTATACAGAATACTTTCCATCAAAAGAATAACTTGAACACTATTCCTATAATATTCAGGCAGCAGGTAGATGAAGAGTAGTACCTATTTGATGGATGGAATAATAGCTGTCCTTCTTGTCAATGAAGGCATTGAGAATGCTGATATATTCTGGTCTCTGCCGCTGACCTGGACTCCATCTCCAGTCTAATAAAAATACAACCATCTCAGACAACAGCAGACGTCATAACCACCAACATCGTAACACAGGTTTGTAGTAGTCTTACCTCTACCTAGATGCCTGCAGATCAAGGCCTGCCCAAGAATCATCTGTCCACATCGAAGCATGCAGCCCCAGCCGGTGTCTGAAGTGGGCCCAGTGCCACCTGTAACATCACATCCGTTATCTGTAAAACTAAACAGACTATCAGGATGAATAATTAAATGCATTCCTAAAGCAGTACGATCAGGATTGATGACTCTGTCTCTTACCAATTGGCTGGAAGTTCTTTCTGTACGTGAGCCACAAACGTGAAGTTACGTCTGCCAGGATCTCATCCTTCTCTGAGACATGAATCATGATCACATCATGAAACAAGAACTAAAAACAACAGCACAAAACCTACGATGTCTCCCACTTCATTACCTGTTAGAGCACTGAACTGCTGTCCCAAAATCCAGACAGGCTCCGAGGTCTCTGGGAAATCTTCGATCTCTCCAAAGCGCAATGAGTCGTATGTGAGAGTAGCTGTTGAAAGAAAAGACAGTGACCAACTGGAAATTCAATAACGTCGTTTCGACATCGTTTTTTAAGTAGGCTTAGCCATCTATCTGTCATTACTTAAACTTTCTACTTATAATTATTCCAACATATATTTTTTTTTTTTGCAACAATGTTTTTTGAGAAAGATACACATCTGTCCAATGCAATTCAAGATACGGTTTCATAAACATTTTAAATATTTTAAGATTTATAAGCTATTTTTAATTATAAACAAATTTGAATTAATAATAACTAATACTAATTTATAAATTAACTTTAACCTGAATTAACAGTAATTTATTGTTGTTCCCTAGTCCAATAACTAATATTAACAAACTGAAGGTTATTTCAAAACGGTACCTGATTTTTTTACCAATTTTACTGCCTTTATACCGCGGTATCCGTTACTTCACGGTGGCCCACAAGTTTCACTCTTTTTAAAACGCTACAAAATTGTTAATTCTAATGGCTGTCATACACCAAAGGCTTAAAGACATGACACAGTTTGTAAAAGTCCCTAACCTATATGTTATTGGCAAACAGAAACTGATAAATGGACAAGCATTTACAGCTAAACGGTATCATTTGTGCGCTGGAACGCTCATGTGATGTCCAAAAAATGCTTAAGGTAGGCAGCTGATTAGACTCTAATAAAACATAGCCTATACAGCCTACAGTTTACACGTATGGACGTAGCATTTTGGTGCAATGACATCTAGAAGACAAAACTGTGTCCACCCCTCATCTGACAGCAGACTGTTGTGTTTTACTGTCCAGTTGGCAGCAGTTGGGACATCTATGTACCATATTTAACGACAAATTCCCAAACTGTAGAGGCCGCCTCTCCAATAACAGGCGCGTACTTGGTTGACGATAGAAGAATTTTGCTTTTTAACAATTTCATGACATCTGCACAGATAAGCAAAATGTAAAGGAATTGTTTTGCTGCGGTTTTCTTACCTGCATCCATCCCGACAGTGATTCAGCCTATCTTGTTTGTTGAGTGTTCCTTACACTGCATTGACCAATAGGAAATCAATTCCGCTTTGCTCAGCATGCGTCATTTCTGCGATAACCAATTAAATCGCTTTAATGCATCCGGTGGTCTTTTTTGACAAATAGCATTTCTCCAAAGGCGGGACATGTTGTTCTCTCAGGGAAGTGGATGTAAACAAGCTAGAGTAATTTATTGAGCAATCCCACAATAAACAGAGCGGATTGTAGTACTACATAAATGCACTTAATGCAGATCGGTATTTTTGGTTAGAAACGTTTTGTTGTGAGGATATTTACTATTAAACGTCGGGAACGACGTAAACAACTTTGATAGTGTATGATCTGTCTAAATATGCCATTTCTGACATGTTCTGACATGTATGTTGGTCTTGTTGTTGTTGTGTAAAACTACAGGTATAGTCAACTAACTAATATACATGCAATATTAAAATCCCAGTCCTGAGCCGTGCTGTAGTCAGTAACTAAACTGCTTGTAATACAATTTTTATTTATCCTTCAGTCATGCCAGAAGAGTGTAAATTCAGACAGATTGGACAGTCCACTTTATTTGTCCTTGATTATTTAAATTAACCCTCTTTATAAAGGTTAAAGGTACGACGGCGTTTTAGTGCCACGTTAAAACAATGATTGACTTAATTCTCAAAATATTTCGACTTTATTCTCCTAATTTTGTATTTTATTCTCAAATTACATTACCAGTCAAACGTTTTTGAACAGTAAGATTTTTAATGTTTTTTTAAGAATTCTCTTCTGCTCACCAAGCCTGCATTTGTTTGATCCAAAATACAGCTAAAGCTGTAATATTTTGAAAGATTTTATATTTAATTATTATAACTGCTTTCTGTTTGAATATATTTTAAAATGAAATTTATTCCTGTGATCAAAGCTACATTTTCAGCATCGTTACTCCAGTCTTAAGTGTCACATGATCCTTCAGAAATTATTCTAATATGCTGACTTGATGCTCAAGAAACATTTTTATCATTATTATCAATATTTAAAATGGTTGAGTACATTTGTTCAGGATTCTTTGGTGAATAGAAAGATCCAAAGATCAGCATCTACCTGAAATAAAACACTATACCATTCAAAAGACACACACACACACACACACACACACACACACGTTTGTTTCTGTGAATTGTGGGGACTTTCCATAGACTTCTACAGTTTTTATACTGACAAAACGATATTGTCTATCCCCTAACCCTAAACCTACCCCTTACAGAAAACATGTTTGCATCGTTACATTTTCAGATAAACACCATTTACTATTTTTAATAATTTTTTAACACAATGTCAAGAATTTCAGGTTTTACTAGCAAAAACAGGTACACACATATATATAATGAAATTATAGAAATTATATAGTTTTATTTAGCAAGGATGTTTTAAATTGATCAAAAGTGATGATAAAGACATTTCTAATATTGCAAAATTTTTCCATTTCAAATAAATGCTGTTCTTCTGAACTTTCTCTTCATCAAAGAAACCTGTTTTCAGCATAATAAATAAATAAATAAATAATAATAATAATAATAATACATGTTTTTGAGCAGCACATCAGAATTTTAGAATGATTTCTGAAGGATCATGTGACTGGAGTAAAGATGCTAAAAATTCAGCTTTAAAATCACAGGAATAAATTACATTTTCAAATATGTTCAAATAGAAAGTTATTTTAAATAGTAAAATATTTCAAAATTTTACTGTTTTGCTATACCTTGGATCAAATAAATACAGGCTTGATAAACAGAAGAGACGTCTTTAAAAACACTGAAATGTATTTCAACTTTATTCTCAAAATATTTTGACTTTATTCTCATAATGTTGACTTTATTCTCGTAAATTTGCCTTTTTTTCAAAATATTATGACTTTGATCTCATTAATCTTACATTTTTACAATAACTAACAATAACAATAGTCTTACAATATATACACACAGACAGACAGTAGCAGATAACAATGATAAACATTGACATAAATTATAAACAAAAAATATACAAAATATCAAGAACAAAGGGGATTAAATATATATACAAACTCGACGTCTAATGAAAACATATCACGTAGTAGATATTCTTATAAAAGAACAATATGAAGTGATTCATGGCTTTATTGTATTTATCCTCACCACAACACCATAGCCTTTGTTTTTTGTTTTATGAGATAACTAAATCAATAGGCACATGTAGTTCCATTTAAAACCACTAGGTGTCAGTGACTTGTCGCAAATTGGTAATAATTACGAAGAAAGTCGAATTATACAGAGATATTTAAGTTGACAGTTACTCAGTCATTTCAGACAAAATATGCTAGATCATATTCCGAAATACTTGCTCTAACATTTCTCTTAATGAACACAGACTATCATATTCGTTCATTTCTACCAATATCTATTGTAGTATGTGTAAAACACACTCACTTCCATTAATATGGTTTGTTTATCCTCAATAAGCCAGTCATTTCTGTATTCTCAAAGTCCAAGTTTCTTTGTCTGGATCTGGGTAAATGAAACCACATGTTGAGAGTGATCACCATAGTAACAATATCACTAAACTATGTTATCTGATCTAAACTGCATCCACCCACTCGCTTTCCACCAATTACACTAATGTTGTGTAGAATAATCAGCATGAAAGCTTTATGATGTTAATGGTTTTCCCAACCCTATGAAAAGCAAAGTAAATACATTGTTGAAAAAAGTATATTTTTATTTTGCATACATTCAGTGTAGCATACACAACAATGTGTAGTTTTACCACAGAATTACTTTTTATAAACTGAACTGTACAAGAAAACACAATAATGAAACAAACAATTATAAAGACCCCAAGTTATAAGTATAGCGATGGCTCCATGATATCTTACAATTGTTCAAGGTGGCATCAACAAATAAAAGATATGGGGAAAATATTAGATGAAAAAAATAAATTACAAAGAAGAGAGTGACAACACTATGAAATACTAATTGACAGATTCAAACTTGAAGTGTGGCATAAACTGAAATGTTACATCCATTTTTCATTATTCGTGTTTTCACGCTCCCACAGTTGTATTTACATAAAGTAGTTTGGAGTTTTTCCTTGGGAAATACAAGAATGTAATCCTGATATTGATCTCCATTTCACGCAGATCTATTCTCTCTTGAACTCCTGGTCATTTTTTGCACTGCATTGTGGATTTTCAAAGCTTGGTTTTTAATAACCTGCATTTTGAGATTATTAATTTCACTCGAGACCCTGAAAAATGTAATAATCATCAGAGAAACTTTCTGATAAGACAAGACAATGAACATTGTAATTCACACGCAAATACAAAGGTCACGATAGCTTCCTCTCGGCTGTTTCCCGCCGGCCATGGTATTTTGCATATCGACATTAGGTTTAATAAAACTGGTAACAGCAAGGAATGCCTAGAGTGCAAGAGGCCAGGTTAAACACATAACAAAGCCCTAAAGATAACGGTTCATCTTGAAGCGCAAGAATATCCTTTGAAGGAAAAGTGCAAACTTTGTGCAAGTGTAAACACATCGAGAGCAGTGAAAGGCTTAAGCAGTGACTAGAAACCCCTTCTGCCAGTTTTGGAAAAGTCCAGCTGTCCGTCACTTGTTTGTGCCGCTCTTTATTTCTCTCTCAGCAGGTAGAAGACCACAGCCTTGAGGTAGTGACCGCAGGCACAGGCAGCTGCCACCAGCCAATGAGAACGGAAACTGGGGTCTGTATTGACCACACACTTTGTGATGTCCGCCTGTAGGAGAACAGAGAAAATATTTAAATACCACATAAACATACTCAATAGTGCTGAAATAAAGAACTGTTAAAAATGCAACATTTAGATACAGAGTTTGGGCTTTAAATTTCTTTTTCATTTTTTTTTTTCTGAGTTCGTCTGGCAATAACAGAAGGAAAAGAAACTGCAGTTCGCACTCAAGTATGTGCCTTTTAGGCCAAAGCCAACATTCAGTGGTCTATACATGTTATATTTCAGCATGTAGCGTTACCAGGTTGGACAAACGTTATAAAAGTTCCAAATTAGCTTAATACAAATTCAAAAGTATAAAAGTTCAGTTTTTACGTTTTTAAGAAGCAAATTTACCTACACAAAAGAGATAATATCCTCACCAATGCTCCAATTTTTTTTTTTAATCAAAAATACAGTAAAAACAGAAATATTATGAAATATTTTTACAATTTAAAAAAACTGTCTTTAATTTAAATGTAATTTAAAATGTAATTTATTTCTGTGATGGAAAAGCTTATTTTTCAGCAGCCGTTAATCTTGTTGACGGTGTTACACAATCATTCAGAAGTTACTATTATGCCTATATGCTGATTTGGTGCTCAAGAAACATTTCTTATTATCATATCATTTATTAATTATCAATGTTGAAAGTCGTTGTGCTGCTTAATATTTTTGTGGAAACAATGATACTTTTTAGAATTTTTGATAAACAAAAAGTTCAAAAGAAAAATTTATTTGAAATATTTTTTTGCGACTATGTCTATAATGTCACTTTTGATCATTTATTTCATCTTTGTTGAAGTTTCAATTAAAAAAAGATGGTCTTTTTTTTTTTTTATTATTATTATTATTATTATTATTATTATTATTATTATTTTGGAATCAGGTTTTAATTTTTGTAGACTTAATAGTTCAATTAAATGTTTTTAATCAAAAAGCATGCCTATTTAATTGAGATAGCTAAACATAAACTTTTAATAAATTGCTGTTAAATTGTGTAACAAAAATTGCAAATTTAAGGTCCTATGAAATACATTAATTCTCTGGATACCATTTTAATAGTTTCATTAAATTTTAATAATCAAAATGATCTCTAAATAATACATTTGATTAAACTGACTAATGTATTATATATATATTTACATTTTTCTGGTAAATAAATTCTGGTGAATAATTTTTCTGGTAAATATGCCTTAAAAATAATGTTGTAATAATAATTTTATTTTTAGTAATGCTATAATTACATTAACTAATATGTGACCCTGAACCACAAAAACAGTCATAAGTAGCACAAGTGTATATGTAGCAATAGCCAAAAATACACTGTATGGGTCAAAATGATCAATTTTTACTTTATGCCAAAAATCATTAGGATATTATGTAAAGATCATGTTCCAAGAAGATATTTTGTAAGTTTCCTACCGTAAATATCAAAACTTAATTTTTGATTAGTAATATGCATTGCTACGATTTTCTTACTATTTTGATTATTTTGCACCCTCAGATTCCAGATTTTCAAATAGTTGTATCTCACTCAAATATTGTCCTGTCCTAACAAAATGGAAAGCTTATTTATTCAGACGATGTATAAATCTCAATTAAAAAAAAAAAAAAAAAAAAAAAAAACCCTGACCCTTTTGAGTGGTTTTGTGGTCCAGCATCACATATTTCTCTGTCAGCAGTTTCTTCAAGTTAACCGCACTTTTATTTTGACGAGTTGCTGTGAAGAGTATTAAGTTTCTGTTTGTATATGATATGACTATAGTTTTTCCTCACAAGAAACAGTAAAATGCTCATAAAGCGACTCAGAACAGTCTAGAAATCATGAGGCCAAAGAGGCTGACAACATTGCGAGTATCATGCGACCGTCATGTAAACGTGTAGTAAACAAAACCATGCGTCTGCACCATTCATTCACAGAGAGACGAGCAGCACATGCAGGATTCACATTTAAATAGTATTTTGTGGCTTAATATCCACAGCCGCTAGTCCATATCGCGGTTTGATTTACATGTATTGACCTACTTTTGATTCGTCCACGATTTGGCAAATTCCATGACACTCAGCATTACAGCCTACAGTAAATTCCAGTTTATTGACTGGATTCCGTCCGATTCCATTGCGCAATCACAGGGCCCTACTGACTGCACAATGACATCACAGATCATTTTAAAAGCCTGGCTGTAATTTAAGACGTAAAAGAGAAATTCAAATCAAGAGACAGGGAGATAATGAAGGCACTAATAGATGGGGACATCCCTTAATTAGGAATTCTAATTAACAAAAAACAACAACAACATACTCGGTGGTGTTTTTGTGTATCTGCGTGTGTGAACAGGCCCTTCATTTAGCTCCCGCAGGGCAATCCCACAGAGTAAAACACGCAGAATGGCACGTAGACACGACTACCCACATACTTGCATCACTAACATGGAAAATACTATCTATAAATACCCTCTCTGCTTTATACTATACAGACTTTCGTTTAGTGCACCTGATGATGTTTTTAGGTTGAGTTCAGGCTGTGGGTGCGCCCGTTTTGTAATAAAAAAACAGTTGCAAAATCAGGACACTCCCAAGAGGAAAACACCTTGTAAAATGTTGAGAATGATTTCACCTGAAGCAACCATTACGACTTTCACTTACCCAATTAATGATCTCACTTTTAAATAATTGTTATAACAGAACATCAACATCAATCTTGTCCTAGATGAAATCTGAGAGACTCCAAAGAAAATATTTCTCATATAACTAATTTTTTAACATGTTATTACTCACATTATCAAAACTTTACCAGTTTAAAATAATTATGATTTTTAAAAATTGACCACTTTAAAGAAGTTCACTTCCAGAACAAGAATTTACTCACTGCTTTGTCATTCAAGATTTCTTCAGTCGTAAAGAAATTATGTTTTTTGAGGAAAACATAAGGATTTCTCTCCATGTAATGGACTCATATGGTGCCCGTGAGTTTGAACTTGAGTTTGAATTTGAGTTTGAACCAAAATGCAGTTTCAATGCAGCTTCAAAGGACTCTACATGATCCCTGCCAAGAAAGAAGGATCTTATCTAGCAAAACGATCAGTTATTTTCTAAAAAAAAATTTTTTAATACAGTTCGGGTATGTTGAAAAACTCCCAACTCATTTTCTCCTCCAACTCTAAAAATCGCCCTACATCGCTGCAGAAGTACCGACCCAGTGTTTACAAAGTGAACGTGCAAAGAAGGTCAAACGCCCTTTACAAAAAAAAGGTAAAACAGTGATGATTTTGAATTTGGAGAAGGAAATGAGATGGGGGTTTTTCGACATACCCTATCTGTATTGGCCCAGAGGTGGGTCATGCACATTGCAGAGCTAGACAAGACGAGCACTTGAGGTTAAAAAGTATATAAATTGTACATTTTTTTAGAAAATAACTTATATATATATAAAACCCTTCTTTCTTTAGAGCCCTTTGAACCTGCATTTAAACTGCATTTTGGAAGTTCAAACTCATGGGCACCATAGAAGTCCACTATATAGAGAACATTCTGAAATGTTTTCCCTCAAAAAAAAAGTAAAAAAGTAATTCTTTACTTTTTCTGTGCCTTGACCTAGGTAGGACCCTTTCTGTCTATGGAGGGTCAGAAAGCTCTTGGATTTGATCTAAAATATTACATTTGTGTATCGAAGATGAACGAAGGTCTTACAGGGTTGGAACGACATGAGAGCGAGTAGTTAATAAAACTAAATTCATTTTTGGGTGAACTATCCCTTTAAAACATTTGAGGTACGTTGTTAGGCCTGTAGGAGTTGCATATGGGCCTACTGTAAGTGCAGGCAGATTGTGATGACTCTGGCACAGTGCCATATTGAATCTGTCTCAACAGAGACAGTATAATGAGCACAGACACCACAGACATGCCCTGCCAAAACAGCCACACATACCAGCACAGCTCCTCATTCAACAGGATCGCTGAACTATGCCGTCTTTCTAAGAGATTGATCAGATTCCTGCCCGTAAACTGGATGAACACTGCACGTTCTGTCTAAATACTGGACAAAGATGGAAAGGCAGAAGTCTGTGTTCTTTCTGGGCCTCAGCTCAGTTTTATAAACACACAGCACAATGGTACTTTCACTGAAACTAAAATGAGTGTCACCCAGACATGAAGATTCTGTCATCATTTAGTCAGACTCATGTTGTTCCACACCTGCATGACAATCTGTCTGCAGCTGAACACAAAAGAAGGTATTTTGAAGAATGATGGGAACCAGTTTTGACGACCACTAGGGCTGGGCGATATGGCCAAAAAATGATCACGATATAGATTTTTTCATATCAGTCAATATCAGTAATTGTCACAATAAATTTTTATTTCTTTTAAGTTTAAAGGCAGATTTTTGCTACAATGTGAACGTTGTACCAGGTGTAAATGTGGCTTTAAAATATTCTTTATGGTCAGAACATGACAAACACTTCATGCTTTTTGAATTCTTCACACTTTTTCCAGTCATTTTTCCTTAAAATAAATATCTTAATAGAAAAATATTATTTCTTAGTTGCATGTTTTAATGAGTAATATTGTGTCAAATCAAGAAACAGGTTTGTGTTACCTGATAATAATTTTAGACATCTTAGACAAACACATTTGATAGTAGCTTGAGTTGCAGATGCAGATTTATGTTTATTATCAAAATGAGTAATATCTGTAAAAGTGGTAGCAACCTCATTTTTATATGGTGAAAATTAGTTATTCTATAACAGACAATAACAGTTAAAACCACAAATATAGCACCTCAATACCATGGTAAAAATGTAATATGGTTCCTAGTTATTTGTATGAAACACAGTAGTCCAAATACATTTAGTAAAAATGCATAAACGCTATAGCTTAATAACAAAAAATACTGTAATTACATTCCTTCTCCTTCAATACATATAATACTTGTCTACATTAATAATACAATAAAATTCGACACAAATATACCCACATTTCTGACACAATATCACTGTGCAGTTGGTGCTACTAAAGTAAATCTATGGTAACTATTAAATGATTTGCGCGTGCGCAACAATCTATTCGATTCTGTACTGGAATTAGTTCACCTGTTTCGAATCTTCGGGTTTTTCGAGTCGTTCGTTCATCTTACGAACCCATGCTTGAACCCGAAGACTCGAGAGATGAACTAATCAATTCTCTTTCTGGCTCAGACTGCATTGGATAAGCTTATGGGGCTGTCATGTGATGAACGAACGACTCAAACCTCGTCAGATAAGAGGTGAGGTGAGCGAATCATAGACTAAAGACCCAGGTAGACAATGAATTATTCTTTTCTGTTTCTTATAGCATTATAGTTTTGTCTTGTTTGTAGTGTGATCAACGTTTGTGTAAGCAGTAGATGTGTTAGAGAAGTAACACGTAACATTTTAATTATGTTTTGCTAAAATGAACGAAATGACTCGAAAAAAGATTCGTTCATTTTGCTGAATGATACTCAAAGGTCCGAGTCAGTAAAATGATCCGAACCTCCCATCACTACCCCTGCATCCCAATGTGCATACTATGCACACTATCCGCCCTAAATAGTATTGAAAATTACTACTATCACAGAATTTAGGATGGATTTAGGGTAAGATAAACGGTCCGAGTGGCGCGCCTTGACTAGCGCTGTTTTGTTTTGTCTTTGCCGCATAAACATTATATCGAACTCTCATTACCGTTTATCGAGGAAATTTTATATGGTGCGATAATTATCGTTACCGATTTATCGCCCAGCCCTAGCGACCCCTCATTTTTACTTTATGGAGAGAAAAAAAAATCTCAAAGATGTCAACTCCAGTGTCATAAGATCCTTCAGAAATCATTCTAATATAATTTTTTTTTTTCTTCAGTCGAAAGAAATTTTGAGGAAAACATTCCAGGATTTTTCTCCATATTCTCCATATCTCCATTCTTTTCGACTGAAGAAAGAAAGACTTAAACATCTTAAATGACATGGGGTGAGCAAATTATGAGGAAATTTAATTGTACTAAATAAATAGATTTATTGCTTACCCAGCCTCCTCTCCTCTTTAACCACGACACAAGGCTCTTGCGGACAAACTCGCCCATGCAGTCGACAATGGTGTGCACCATCGCTGGATGCCCGTGCCGAACACAGTCTACAGCTAGAGCTCCGGCCACGGCATACAGAGACACAATCTTCCCCCATGTTACACCTGTGAAGTGACAAAGATAGACACAGATATAATCCAACTGAAAAACTGTCCTTGTTTTTTTTTTTCATAACACATTTAAAATGCTACATTGCAAGATCATGTACTGGTAAATCTCGTGTTGCCTGTTTTAACCGATTTAAACTGTTTGGCTGAAGAGCTGAAGTGTCCCATGTAATAGGTAGCAGAGCCAGGAACTGCATATTAAAGCATAGTCAAATCACTTATGTACAGGATGTGTGTGTACTTGTTAAAGTGTGTATAAAAATCATAACCAGATAAGTAATCGAAATACCTGACAATCCCTCACCCTTATTTCTTACAGAATATTATCAGTTATATAACTGCCAAGCAAGCCGTCAGCTGGTGTGTCAGCCAGAATAAATACAGCAGAATAAATTCATGTTTGACTTGTGACTATAACCTCAATATACAGTATATCAAGATGCCTTCAATGTGGGTGTAACATGTTCAGTTGCATTTAAGTGCATAATGACATCAGCAGTAGTTGAAAAGACACAAATGCTTTGCTTTCCCCCGTCATAAATGCATTAGGGTCATGGGTCTGATTTTGATGAAAAGGCTCTCTGTACTAATATGTTTCATTAAACAAGTGGGCGTCTTGATTTATTAGAGCTAATGTGAAAAACAGACTCACAGCTTGAAGGTTTAAACTATTCAGCCTGGAATTAAACAAAACGTAATAAAGCTGCAAAGCTACATATGGGAACATCAAATGGCCAGACATAAACATATCAGCCCAGGAACCTAATCTGAGACTAGCAAAGACAGGAAACACAAAGGCCAAAGGAAACCACAGTGAGGCATATGAGAGATAAAACCTGGTTTGAAGTTCAAGATAAACAGAAACATTCCCTCCCTCTGTCTCTTGTAAGATTGTAACATCATGTTAGACAATTCAGAGGGAATATTTTACAGTTTACATCAAACTGTTTCAAATCAAATTAAGATGTATTATATAAATACAGATGAACATGACATTCAAACACTGGTTTATTACCTTCCTTTTGTACAATAATACAACCATCTGTCTATGTGGAAGCACTGTCATTGCCAAAAAAAAAAAGTCTGGACTTTCCTGCAGGCAGTTGGAATCTTGCATCTCAGCTGTGATTTTTAGATTTAACGTTATATAGAAAGCACACTGAAACTATGAAATCTACAAAATTTTGCAAGTGTTGAAGAGTCTAACAATCACCACACTAACCTGTGACCCTATTTAAGAAAACTACTGAAATGACATTTACATACATACATAAATCAAATCAGTCAAATTAATAAGACCCAACAGTTGAAAGATCTACTCCCACGCTTCAAAGTCAGCATTTTCCCAATGGATTTTTTTTTCTGGTTAAGACTAAATGTAGGCCTACTTCAAGGACCTAAATGCTTCCTCTTGACAGAATCAGTTATTGGTCCGTTTTATTTTTACGTTTTGATTTTAATATACCAATGCATCAGCAAAACACCATTTTTGCAGAATGAATTCTTAATCCACAAAGTAAAAATAGATTATTTTTAAACAATAAATCTTTTTTTATTTCTTTTCAAAATGCTATGCATAACATCTTTTTATGCATAATATTTCATTAAAATATTCTGTAACACTTTACAGTAAGGTTCCATTAGTTCATGTTAGTTAATAGATTAACTAACATGAGCAAACAGTGAACAATACATTCATTACTGTGTTTATTAATCTTTGCTAATGTTAGTTAATTAAAAATACAGTGGTTCATTGTTAATTCAGTGCATTAACTAATATTAACAAACAGCATTTGATTTTTTAATGCATTAGTAAAGGCTGAATTTAACATTATGTTTAATAAATACTATAGAAGTATTGTTCATTCTTTGTTCATGTTAACTAAAGTAGTTAACTAATGTACAAAAACTATATAACAGGGCCCACGCACCCGGACTCACCGCCACCCAGTGGCTTTAGGAAACGGTGAACAATATGCATTTAAATTGGTAAATATAGGAGGAATATGTGTCAAATTTCCTGCTGCCAGTCGGTGATGCTATGACTATAACTGAATATTGACATATAGATGTTGCCAGCGGGTGGCACTATGATTATAACGGAATATTGCCTTTGGATGTGTTCAGGCCAGGACTATTATCGAACGAGTGAAGTTTGGGGCAGATCGGACTTTGTATGGCTGAGTTACAACAACTTCTGTTCTAGAAGGAGTTTGTTAGAGCGTAAAGCATGCCACTTCCTGTTGCCAGCAGGTGGCGCTATGGCCATAACTGAATATGGTCATGGGCATGCATTCACGACAGGAGTCTTATCAAATGTGAATTTCGAGCAATCAAACATTGTATGCCTGAATTATAACAAATTCTTTATAATGGCAAAACATCAAAGTTTGACAGGCCCCCACAGACAAGCCCTTCAGTAAAAACTCAAGATCTTCGCAATTTAACGTCACAAAAGGCTTTAGATTGCACCAACCACATTTGGTGTTGATCTGTTTAAATCTCTAGAAGGAGTTCGTTTAAATACAACGCATGAAAATGGCAAAAATGGCACAAAACTTGCTGAGAAAATTCAAAATAACAGACTTCCTGTTGGGTTTCGGACTTCGTACTGAGGGACTTTTTTTGTAGCTATTGGTGTGTTACATGTGTCTACCGAATTTCAAACATGTATGTGAAACATAGCTCAAGGGGCACTTCGTTGAAATTTTATAGGTGGCGTTATCAAGCCATTTTTCCACACCTAATTCTGAAACCCATATTAGATTTTCATCACTTTTGGCATGTGTGCAAAGTTTTGCAAGAGTTTTTGAGCATGTTTAGGCCCTCAAAAATGCGATTCATTTTGAAGAAGAAACTGAGCAATTCCAAGAGAGTCCTCACACCATTGGTGCTCAGCCCTAATAAATAAAATAAATTAAGTGAACACCAGTGACCAATTCAGCTGCACTGCTTCAGGACAGGTATGTGTACAGACAGGAGGAGCAAGGGTGTCACCAGGTGCAGTACTTTGTGTCCAGTGAGGAATCTTTGATGTTCTGCTTTGACTGACATGAGCAATTATGCTTTAATACTTAAAAAAACAAAGAAAGTATTCACATGAGGTGAACATGTTACAGCACGTCTTAAGACCACGATTTACTAAACTCTAAATCTGTGAGGTCAAAGGGTTGAAGTCATACAGTATGAACTAAACTGAATCCCAAGGGCTTGCACTAAATATAAGCGATATACAGTATGCAGCAAAGGGAATGAGAACTTCCATGATGCCCAAACACAAACTTTTTATGGTGCTCTGGGAGTTCTCTGGTCGAGTGCAGCACCGTTTTTTGTGTATATATAAAATGTCAGAATGGATTCTGTTTTATTCTCTCTTAAAGGAGTGTATAAGCCACTTAAAGGCATAGCTCAGCCAAAAAATCATTCACTTATGCTCATGTTATTCCAAACCTGTATAACTTCTGTTCTGTGAAACATAAAAGAAGATGTTTTAGGAAATGCTTCAGAGTTTCTTCTCCATTCCATGGAAGTCAGTGGCGACCAGTACTGTTTGGTAACCAACATATCTTCTTTTGTGCTCACACACGCAATGACAGAACGTTCATTTTTGGGTGAACTATGCCTTTAAGGAATCGTAAATGTACATTCTGCAATATAATACTTATTTAGAATAAATAAACAAGGTTTTGTTGTTTCACCAGAATAAATTATCCTCAGTTTTACTGTACTTGCTAATGCTCAACTGCCAGGATGAACAACATTTCTAGAACCAGATGCACCTACAGACAAGGCATTGACCGACCTGTAGAGAAGATTTCTGCAGCAACGGCCAAAAAGGCATCAGAGACTATACTCTCGGAGGCAATTGTGATGTTGAGCTGTCTTGCTACGTTGCGGTACACATTGGGTCGCAGGTACTCCAGCTCGTCACCTAGGAGACAGAGAGATAAATGTGTTTTTATTTTCCCTCGGCTCAAACGGGTTTTCTCATGTCCAGAGCCTTATTAAAAAATACCACCAACTACCAACTCAAAGAAGCTTGACACAATGACAAAGCAAAATGACGGTAATCAAACTTTAAAACCTGCTATTAATTACATTGTTTGGATATTGTCATTATGTAAACTTTCATTCTGCTGTTATATTGCAATCCCCTGATGATGAAATTGTCTGTTAAAGGAATAGCATGCCCAAAATAAAAAAAACAATTGCTGAAAATTACATCACTTGCTAACCAATGGATTCTCTGCAGTGAATGGGTGCCATCAGAATGATAGCTCAAAGAGCTGATAAAAACATCACAATAACCACAAGTAATCCAAACCACTCCAGTCCATCAATTAACATCTTTTGAAGCAAAAAGATGCTTGTTTTTAAGAAACAAATTCATCTTTAATGACCTTTTAACATGTAATGTAATATTCTACAGTTCTTCAAATCTGTTACAATGAAAAAACAAACTAATCTACATCCTGGATGGCCTGAGGGTGAACGAATTTCCCTGAATGTTCATTTTTGGGTGAACTATTCCTTTAAATAGGTCTTCAGCTATGTTTTTAGCTCTCTCAACGACCTGAATTATTCGTCTTTATGTCAGTGATTCAGCTGAGTGAGGTGTGTCTGCAAGGAGTACAGGGCTTTCAGGACAATACAGGGTTAACCTGGTTAAATGTGGGTGGGAAACCCTCAATCATTCTTGTGATAATGATCTGCATGTTTGCATGCTTTGTCCATAAAAAGCAGCTCCCCCCAGTTACAAAGTTGTCTCAAATTAAAATTCTTGTGCTTTTCCTTTTAGTAGAAAAACGGGTTTTTACAGAAATGACAGATGAGAATCACTCGGATGACAGTCATGTGGCATATGTTTAGGCAACGTGTAGTGTCTCTGATCAACAGATGATGCAAGATCAAACATTATCTTTAGCCATTACATCCAATCTCATGAAAAGTCCAATGGCATGACAGGAAGAAAGAAAGGAATGTGGAAAATAGTTCAACGTGGTACAAAAGGCAAAGTACTTTTCAGTGGGTGAGACACAGACGAACCTTGTAAGTGTGTTGTAAAATATTATGCAATCGTATGGTTTGGCTTTGAGGAAGCTGAGAAACACGTGTTTATTTTCAATTCTGAAAGTTCACAGAACATTCATGAATATCCCTTTTCATTTGTTTTGGTATGAACTAAACAAACAGCTCTTGAAAGAAAGAAAATTGACAGGAAGTTCTGTGCAGTTTTAGCACAGTCTTCCATACAACAGTTCATACATCAACTCACAATTCAAACAAAGGATAAATATATACAGTGCCTTAGTATATATGATCTAGCTCTTCTGGAAGATAATGGTCTATTACATTTCACAACAGTTCTTGTAACATCTTGGCACTCCCCGTAATCATGAATGCACACATATGAAGCGTCAGTTGTCTTACCCAACCACAGAAGAACTGAAGACACCTCAGCTAATGTTCCTCCGGATCCGTGGTCTGGTTTCGACCACCCTATTCCAGCCCGATGGAGTCTGGAGTGAATGTAATCCCTACACAAGACTTTAGCCTGAGACACGAGCTCCTTATCCGTGGGAGAGCGATCAAACACCTCCATGACTTCAGCCGCAAACACTGAGGAGCGGCGCAACATCTCCATGCCCTTCATGAGTGGAGATCAATTACGATCAGCTGACAACCTCCACCTTTATCGCCGTGTATGGAAGTGCTTCTCCTCCACCCTCTTCTGTTTCCAAAGTCTGATGGCGTCTTAAACGATCTGCATAAAGAAGTAAAACTCGCGTGTTCAATATTATAAATTATTTAGCAATAAAAAGACTAGCTCCTTACCTTCTGTAGGAATTAACCGGATAAACCGATCAACACAACAGAGAATCAATAATCAATTACCTTTGCTGTTTCTCGTGAGTCATTTAAATCCTCCAAAAATCTCGAATGTCGACATTTTTAATGACAGCGAGTTGTTCTTCCTACAAATTTGTGAGGTGCAGTCTGCGAGGGTAAGATTGAACTGCTGTCAGGAGGCAGTGCTGTCTTCGGTCTGTTTGGATGGGCTGCACACATTAAGTGTCCTTCTATGGAAAATCTCTCCGTTAAGGCGGAGATAAGAAGCTCTGTTATGTCTTTGATAATCCGCCCTTCTAGAAGAGCTAGTGCTATCTGTCTATCTATCTATCATGAGGTCACCATTTCTTTTTTTTTTTTCATATTTAAACACATATCTATATCTGTATCTAACACAATGCAAAGTAAAATAAAAAAATACCTATAAAAATAGTGTCTATTTATCTATCTACCCAGATAGCACACGTACGTCTGCAAGATGTCTGTTAAAGATCTCTTGATTTGGAAAACATCTGCTGTGTACAAACATCTGGCAGATGTCTGTAAGATGTCAGTTTTGCATTCTAAATCATAAACATCTTAAAGACATCTAATAGACGTCTATTTGACATCTGATAGAAAATGTCCAACAGACTTATTGCAGATGAGCAAACTACATCTTGCAAATGTAAATGCAGACGTAAAGTAGACGTCTCCGAGATACATGCGCTATTAGCGTATCTATCTATCTATTGCTGTTCAGAAAAATCCTTCAGGTCCCACACATTCTTTGGTTTTCCAGCATCTTGTATATTTGAACCCTTTCTAACAATGACTATGATTTTGAGATCCATTTTTTCGCACTGAAGACAACTGACCCTGATAGCACACGTACATCATGGAGACGTCTATTTGATGTCTGCATTTACATCTGCAAGACGTATTTGCTCATCTGCAATACGTCTATTGGACGTTTCCTAGCAGATGTCGAATAGATGTCTTTAAGATGTTTATGATTTAGAATGTATGCAAAACTGACATCTTACAGACATCTGTCATTTGTTTGTACACAGCAGATGCTTTCCAGATCAAGTGATCTTGAACAGACATCTTACAGACGTATGTGTGCTATCTGGCGAGGGACTAATATCCCTGATAGCACACAAAATAGCAACCAAATTTTAATACAAAATAATGGACAGTTGCTTTTGCTTATTTTTTTTAGTCAGATGTGCTTTTTGTCAGCCACAAACTCACTATATTATCTTGTAACAAGAACAGTTTTGTGTATAAAATATAAATGTTTGTAAAAGTTATTTTAATGTGTGTAGTACTTGAACAAAAAGGGCCATGTTACAGGTCCTCCCACCATCTTTGATAAAGTTGTTTTACAAGTCCTGACTGTTTTTGCTCTAAGCGTGTCAGTTAGAATTCATTAGAGCCACCCACACAGCTGAAAAAACGGCTTTCCCAAAGAAATATGCACACACATTTAAGCCAAGATTTGTTTTGACATGTCTAGTAATTCCTTGTAAGCAGGTATATGCTACATAGCAAGTTTCAGTTGTTAAATAACTGATTCGGTGGAGTACAATTCTATATATATATATATATATATATATATATATATATATATATATATATATAAAAGCAGTGAATACGGTAAACTTCCTCAAAAACAGGAACAGAAAAGAACAAAGTAGAACAAGATCAAGCAGGCTGTTCTGTTTAACACGGGAACATAATGAATTGAAAGTTGAAGTTTATCTTAGTGGCACACAATGATACAGTTCCTTTTTTCTGCCCACATTTGAGGCTTCCTCTATATCCCAATTTAAAAACTGTAATATTCTATCTGATTAAAGCATATTAAAAATAACTTGTGACAGTTTATCTTGTGAAAACACAACTGAATACAAACAGATGGATGCCTGCTGATGCAGTTTACATTTCGTTCATTTCCAGTGAATAATGAGACACTGTAGAAACTAATAATCTTTAGTAAATTGTAAACACCACACCTCTGAGGAATAATGCTTAAGTATTCTGCAGAACCTCTGCATGTCTCTGCATGTCCATCACTTCGAATCGGGCATGTTCCTTCTTCATATCTGGCTTTTTATAATCAAAATACAGATAGGATAACTGGTCATCACAGATACAAATAAAGCCTTGTAATTTTACAAATCAGCAATTACTTTGAACCATGAAATAAATGAAACTAAATGAATGTATCTTGGCCTTGGACAATATTTTTGTACAATACTGCTCCCTACAGTAAAAAAAGGAAGCTACGCAATAACCACAAAACATTTCTTTGGTACCAACAGTTATTTCCTTATTACACTATATTTACAATAACGCAGCTGTCAGTTTGACATCTCAAACCAGAACATCCATAACTGATTGTGATTTGGAAATGACATCATCAAAGGATTGTAGACTAAAAATAAATTAACAGGAAAAAAACTGACTCAGAATCATGGAAAAAGATTTCATAATCTCGCTGTGAGGTGAAAAAAAAAGACTTATATGGGCCATTCTACAGAATTGATGCAAACTGCTGTCCCACAATCAAAAAACACATTTAAAAAGCATTTAAGAATTCAAATTTTAATTGTTTACTATCCTTCTATTATCTATTTAAACCCACAATATTATTTAAAATATCAGTAACCTTAATATATATAAAATCATAATTTATTGAGTATTATCAGTTGGCAGGTGGCTGTCCCGATATATTAAAATTATATATATATATATATATATATATAAGATCTTTTGAAGTAAAAAAAAATAAAATAAAATAAGCACATTTTTTTTTCGGTGTTATTCCATACTTTTTATACCCGTACCATGTGTTGATTGGCATCTTTAAAGTAGGCTAAAGTAATGGTCGCTACCGAAACATTTGGTGAAGTTTCGGTAGTAACATTTTTATTTTTTTTTTTTTTTTTTTTTTTTTTATTTTTTTTTTTTTTGTTATTACCTAAAATGATCACTGTCGAAACAGGCACAACCAAAACATGTCATCATTGTTTCGACAGTGACGAAACGAAACGAAACTCATAATCCTTTATTTGGGGAAAATAAACAGTATTTTTGTACAGTTACGCTATTTTTTTGTGTTTTAGTATGTGAGTTAAAATTAAATAATGTGATGTGGTCACTACCAAAACATGCACGACCGAAAAATAAAGTAGCCTAATATGCAACTGGCCTTATCTATTGTATGATAAATAGGAAAAGTTTATGCTAAAGTAGAAGATTTACAAATTATACTCACATACCTTAATTTTCAATCTCTACAAAAATATTTACTGCATAACCTTAAAAAAAAAAAAAGGTGAAAAACTACGATTCCCATCAGTCTTCAGGCTTTGAAGGAGATTGTCACGCATGCGCTGAACTGAATTCGTCTCTCTTAGTCGAAGTAGCGGGGTTGCATAGACAGAGGGAGCTTTCTGTGCAGAGCATAAAACGTAAACATCCACACTAAAGACTTGAGTGTGTGATTTTATGTATGGACAGGATTGCATATTAAAATCCTTGTAAACCATAGAGCTGGTCAGCCTGATCCACTGGAATGATTTAGAGAGGCGTGGATTGGGAACAAGCTGTTCCTTTGGTGGGTGACTGTCCAAGAAGGAGAGAAAGAGGAAAATCTGAGAACCCCCGACCTGGAGGTGGATTCAGCTGGACATGGCACACCTTCAGAACGTTCGGAACCAGGTAATCCAGAAAGATGAAGATGACACCTGAAGCCCTCCAGGCATTGCTTTAATGCTGAGACATAACAGTTACTTATTGTTCCTTTTGGATGATGATTGCACTTAACAGTGTCTTTGTACTATAGTAAGCTTTTGTAAGTATAAACTATTCCACTACATAATATAACCAGTACACGTAGTTACAGTACACTGAAAAAAATGGTGTGGGATATACATAAACAAATTTTTAACTCCAAAATTGCTTGTAAATTCTCCGATTACAAAGAAACGACAAGTAACACATTAAACCTGAAATTGTACAATATTTTCTTTAAAACATACTCCAATAATCTTTGTTGTATATACAACTTCGAAAATTATAGTGTAAATTATGTAAATACACTGTACTGTTATGTAAAGTGTGACATTTAGTTAATGTGCACTAAAGTGTAGGTAATGCTTATATGAAAAAAATAGCAGGTAAATTAAGAAAATACGGTCTCTTTCTTTAAGAACATACATCACAACTAGGATTGCACTGAAAGTGAAGTTTTGGGTAATATCATTATGTATTATGTTTATTTTTATTTTATGGTTGGAAACCAATATAATAGCCAATATGATTTATAAAAAAGTATTTGAACTACAGCTCTAATGTAGGATTTTGATTTTGCAACAGACAGTACCCTATAAAAGGGGACTTTCCTTATCTAATTAAAAACTAATGTCATTTTTAAATCATTAACTAATCACTAAATGCTAATATTAAATTAATAAATAAGTATTATTTAGCTGTTCCCCATTTTGCACAACCCTGCTACCACACAACCCTGCTACTCCCTGTAACGCCCATGAAATCAGACCATTTGGACCCGAAACAGCATGGTGGGAGCACAGATAACGTATCTCAATATTTGCAAATTGAAGTATGGACTGTATGCATCCAGCTTAGCCTTTCAGCCCTGTTACCCTAGTTGTTGTAAGAAAAAAAAAGATCAAACACATCCTTTAGTTTACGATAAACCAAATTATTGTCCCAAGCTAGCCCCTACTGAGAAACATCATAATTTAGGCTAAAATTTGCAACCCTGTTACTCACTCACAGAGCTGGGTAGATTGCTTAAAAATTGTTACAGATTCCAAATGCACAAATTGAAGTATGGACTATATGTTTTCAGCTTAGACTTTCAGCCCCGTTACCCTAGTTATTATAAGAAAAAATGATCAAACTGGTACATTTCCCAAAAGCATTGTTAGTTAACTATGGTCGTTAGTTCCACTAAACCCTATTGGTAACGAGAGAACTGGCAACCCCCTCCCCCCCATCCTTAAATGTACGTCAGATATTATCCTTAACTAGAAAACTAAAATATTGTCCCAAAACTAGCTAGCCCCTACTGAGAAACATCATAATTTAGGCTGAAATGTGCAACCCTGTTACCCACTCCAGCTTAGCTTTTCAGCCCTGTTATCCTAGTTATTATAAGAAAAAATTAACAAACAGTTTCTTTAAATTATGTCAGGTATTATCAGTAACTAGAAAACCAAAATATTGTCCTAAGACTAGCTAGCCCCTATTGAGAAACATCATAAATTAGGCTCAAATTTGCAACCCTGTTATCCACTCACAGAGCTGGGTAGATTACTTACAAATTGAAGTCCACAAATGCACAAATTGAAGTATGGACTGTATGTGTCCAGTCTCCTTCAGAACAATAATTCACAAATAATTTACTCACCCCCTTGTCATCCAAGATGTTCATGTCTTTCTGTCTTGAAGAAATTATGGTTTTCAAGGAAAGCATTTCAGGATTTTTCTCCATATAATGGACTTCATTGGTGCCCCAATTTTGAACTTCCAAAATGTAGTTTAAATGCAGCTTCAAAGGACTCTAAATGATTCCAGCCGATGAAGAAGGGTCTTATCTAGCGAAACGATCAATCATTTTTTTTTTGGAAAATAATTTTTTTTTAAGTATAGACTGTATGTTTCCAGCTTAGACTTTCAGCCCTGTTACCCTAGTTATTATAAGAAAAAATAATCAAACACATTTCCCAAAAGCATCATTAGTTAACTATGGTTTACTAATCCTTTAATTTACATCAGATATTATCCTTAACTAGAAAACTAAAATATTGTCCCAAAACTAGCTAGCCCCTACTGAGAAACATCATAATTTAGGCTGAAATGTGCAACCCTGTTACCCACTCCAGCTTAGCTGTTCAGCCCCGTTACCCTGATTTTGAACTTCCAATGTAGTTCCAATGTAGAAATGTAGTTTAAATGCAGCTTCAAAGGGCTCTAAATGATCCCAGCCAATGAAGAAGGGTCTTATCTAGCGAAACGATCCATCATTTTTTTTTCGTAAAATAAAAATTTGTATACTTTTTAAGCACAAAAGCTTGTGTAGCACAGGCTCTGGGATGTGCGTCCACGATGCTACGAATTAGTGATGTGTTGTAATAGAATACTTTTTGATTACATTTGACCTAACTTGTTTATCAAATTGATTTACATAGGATAATCTTGTACCATCGATATAGAAATGCAATGCATAAATTGAAGTGTGGACTGTATGTGTCCAGCTTAGACTTTCAGCCCTGTTACCTTAGCTATTGTAAGAAAAAAATATCAAACAGATCCCTATATTACATCAAGTATTATCGGTAATTAGAAAACCAAAATACTGTCACAAAACTAGCTAGGTCCTACTGAGAAATATCATAATTAGGCCTAAAATGTGCAACCCTGTTATCCACTCACAGAGCTGGGTAGATTACTTACAAATTGTAGTCCATTAATGATTCCAAATTACATGACAAAAATTGTAGTTAACAATGTAATCCATTACATTACACATTTTAGGTAATGTAATCTAGACTACTTTTTGATTACTTTTAGATTACTTTTGACCTGTTTATCACATTGATTTAAATAGGATAATCTTCTACCATATTGATATAAAAATACGAAGGAAATCTATTCCATTGGTTGTTATTAACAAAATGAATTTCCCAAACTGGGGTTTGTAAAGTAATCCAATTACAAGTACTTAATTTTTGGAATCTGATTATGTAATCCAGATTACATGTAATCAGTTACTACCCAGCTCTGCTCACTCACACATCTTGTTTTTAAATGTCATTTAACATTTATTGCTTTACATAATTAAAATTGTATTTAGACATATCTCAAATGTTGATAACAGGGTTGCTAAAATGGCAAAGCCCATGGAAAATGAACATAAAATGTAGTTAGTCACAGCTGTTAAATCATATTGAGAGTCTTCACATCACACTTTTTGACACCACCATAAAATAGAGGAAAAAAAATTTTTCCATTGTAAAACTGTTGTTAAATATGAGACTGTGTGTGGTTTTGGTGGTTATTGGATGCCATCTGTTTATATAGTTAACAGGTTTACATTATGTTGGTCATGCGCACATTTTGTAGGTCAGTATGATAATTGCAGTGTATCATGTTTGAACCTCAGAGTATCTTTGACAAATGAGTGGCACACCCATTGATAACACACGGGTGTAGCTGGCATTATAATGAACCCGTCTTTCTGAGAACTATTAAAAATAACCTGTTGATCTCATTTTTATGGAACCTCCAATGGGTGGTACTACCTATAATGGTAAAGGCTTCCGTCTTGATTGGTCAATGTTTAGAGAGGTGCAATATAAGTATGATAAATGCGGAAATCAGATGTCATGCGGATACCAATAGGAGGTCTTATCTCCTGAACTTTGAGTCTTGTCATCAGAAGAGCTTGTTGTTGTTTTGAGTGCCAATTCCAGATGGATTGTCAGAACAATTTACTGAACAAGGAAGCAGAAGCTCCAAGTGTTTTCCCAGTGGTTAGACGGCAGAAAAATGAAAAAATTACTTAAAAAACTACATGGGATTTCTAACGATTCTCTTTACAGAATCTCATCTTCTCCGGACCTTCAGTGGGGCGATGATTGGGTAGATTTTCTTGAATTTATTGATCTGTTTCTTGAACAATAGGACAACAAAGTTCATCACGTGTGTAAAGAAAACACGTATCTGGTAAGAATTTGTACATCTTTCTTGTTTTTCCTTTTAGAATTCTTGTTTGAATCCTGAGGAATACTTCACTAAATTGGAACGAATTGGTAAAGGCTCTTTTGGAGAGGTATATAAGGGAATAAACAACCGCACAAAAGAGGTGGTGGCCATTAAGATTATTGACTTGGAGGAAGCAGAGGATGAGATTGAAGACATCCAGCAGGAAATCACGGTTCTCAGCCAGTGTGACAGCCCTTATGTGACCAAATACTACGGCTCCTATTTGACGGTTTGTGGAGATTTCTTATTTTCAGACACTGCTTTTATTATATTACATTATATTTGTGTGTTTTTAAAGAGATTGTTTACCGTCCTTGCCATCCTTTCAAAATAACACATGACTTCCTGGTAACACTTTACAAAGACATTATATTACTTTATGTATAAGACATCATTAACAAACAAAGAACAATACTTTAAGATGGATAAATGTTAAAAAAATATTTAACATTTAAAATCAAATTTGTCACATTTTCTGTATTAGGAACAAACATGATTTAACAATTCATTGTTGGTTTATGGTACTTTATTGTAAGGAGACACTGACTTTTTTCTGTGGAACACAAAATGAGGTATTTTCTAGACTTGAAAATAAAATATACTACCAGTCAAAAGTTTTTGAACAGTAAGAGTTTTAATGTTTTTTATTATTATTTTTTTAATTCTGCTCACCAAGTCTGCATTTATTTGATTCAAAACACGCCAAAAGCAGTAATATTGTGAAATATTTTTACTGTTTAAAATAGCTGCTTTCTATTCGAATATATTTTAAAATGTAATTTATTCCTGTGATCAAATCTAAATTTTCAGCATTATTACTCCAGTCTTCAGTGTCACATGATCCTTCAGAAATCATTCTAATATGCTGATTTGCTGTTCAAGAAACATTTATTATTATTATTATTATTATCCAAAGATCAGCATTTATCTGAAATAAAAAGCTTTTGTAACATTATACTATTCATATATATTTTATTTAGCAAGGATTGATCAAAAGTGATGATAAAGACACTTATAATGTTACAAAATATTTCTTTTTTAGATAAATGCTGTTCTTCTGAACTTTCTAGTCAAAGAAACCAGAACAAAAATCTACTCAGCTGTTTTCAACATAATAATAATGTTTTTTGAGCTGCAAATCAGAATATTAGAATGATTTCTGAAGGATCATGGAGTCATGATGCTAAAATTCAGCTTTGAAATCACAGGAATAAATTACATTTTAAAATACATTCAAATAAAAATCAATTATTTAAAATAGTAAAAATATTTTAGAATTGTACTGTTTTTGCTGTACTTTGGATCAAACAAATGCAAGCTTGGTGAGCAGAAGAGACTTCTTCAAAAACATTAAAAATCTCACTGTTCAAAAACTTTTGACTGGTTGTGTATACATTAAATTAAAAACTTGGCAACAAAGTAAAAAATACTTTTAAGTGGAATAAGATTACGTTGACAGCTATATAGAAATAATAGTGTTATAATGAATTTGAACTGTGGTTACATTTATTCATGAGATCACAGTGCATTACAAAGCATAATTAATTTATTAAAACTAAATAAATCCATTAAAAATGAATTTATTGTACAACTTTAAGTTTTCTGGTTTGTTGTTTTCCTCAGGGCTCTAAACTATGGATAATCATGGAATATTTGGGAGGCGGGTCGGCTCTGGACCTGGTGAGTTGGTCTTTTCATCAAGTTTATGGGGTTTTTTAAAGTGAGGAATAATGTTGGAAAATTACTTCAGGATGAAAAAACTCTGGAAAATGTCAAGGGCGCAGGAAATGTCACTATATTTAACATCCTCTAATGTGTTTTTGCACACAGCTAAGGCCGGGACCTCTGGAAGAGGCATATATTTCCACCATTCTCAGAGAAATACTAAAAGGACTCGACTATCTCCACTCAGAGAGGAAGATACACAGAGACATCAAAGGTTAGTATGCAAAACAAGTTAATTTTGGTCCTATGAAGTGTCCTTACATTAATAATAACCCTACTTTCTGCCTTAGCGGCCAATGTGTTACTCTCTGAACATGGAGAAGTCAAACTGGCAGATTTTGGAGTGGCCGGCCAGTTAACAGACACACAAATTAAGAGAAACACATTCGTAGGAACTCCATTTTGGATGGCACCAGAGGTCATCAAACAGTCCGCATATGACTTTAAGGTACAAGTACTTCCCTGTCTCGCTTGTCAACAGGTTTCAGGTTCAAGTTCTCCACAGGAACATCTGTTAACTAGTCAAGACTGCTAATGAAAATAAGCTCAATTAAATATTCAGAGACAGACAGATGGCACAAGTACTGACCCCCATTATTTGCCCTTTTTTCGTCTCTCTGTCTTAGGCTGACATCTGGTCATTGGGTATCACAGCCATCGAGCTGGCTAAAGGAGAGCCACCCAATTCAGAACTTCACCCTATGAGAGTCTTGTTCCTCATTCCTAAAAATAACCCACCTACACTGGAGGGGTCTTACAGCAAAGCCTTTAAGGACTTTGTTGAGGGTTGTCTCAATAAAGATCCACGATTTGTTAGTACCTCTTAGTGCATTATATGAAAAAATGATTAAACTTTAAACATAAAGCAAACTGATTTTAATTTTTATGATATGCTGTTTGCATCCAATAGAGACCGACAGCTAAAGAGCTTCTGAAACATAAGTTCATCACCCGCTACACCAAGAAAACCTCATACCTGTCAGAGCTCATTGATCGATACCGCCGCTGGAAGTCCGAGGGCCATGGGGACGAATCAAGCTCTGATGACTCTGACATGTACGTGTGCGCTTTATATTCCTAGAACCTGTGCAGCTTGTGTACAGTATGTTTACTCTGTGTGTTTTCACTCAGGGATGGGGAGGGGGATGACAGAGACCCGTGTCCGACGTGGACTTTCCCCACTGTGCGGCCCACTTCCATGAACAAGTTACAGAGAGGTTTCAATCATTTAGACAATAAGGTAAATATGTGATCTAACGTCTTTACGAAGCAAAGCCAACACAAAAGCAGAATCTGTTCTAGATAGAGAGCATAAAAGGTGGTTAGACAGACCTTGTAGTGCCACAGAAGCAGCATACACTGCCATTAGTACGATTTTTTTTTTTTTTTTTTTAAAGAAGACTTTTCTGCTTATGAAGGTTGCGTTTATTTGATTAATGCTAATGCATTTTTTTTACAATTATTTGATAAATAAAACATTAAAAAGAACAGCATTTATTTAAAATAGAAATATTTTGTAACAATATACATTACTGTTCAAAGTTTCTTCTTTCTTTCAGTAAATTTCTTCTTTCTTTGTTTGAAAGAAAAACTTTTGTTAATTTAAAAAAATATTTAACATTTAAAGTCAAATTTGTCACATTTTCTGTATTAGGAACAAACATGATTTAACAATTCATTGTTGGTTTATGGTACTTTATTGTAAGGAGACACTGACTTTTTTCTGTGGAACACAAAATGAGGTATTTTCTAGACTTGAAAATAAAATATACTACCAGTCAAAAGTTTTTGAACAGTAAGAGTTTTAATGTTTTTTATTATTTTTTTTTTAATTCTGCTCACCAAGTCTGCATTTATTTGATCCAAAATACGCCAAAAGCAGTAATATTGTGAAATATTTTTACTGTTTAAAATAGCTGCTTTCTATTCGAATATATTTTGAAATGTAATTTATTCCTGTGATCAAATCTAAATTTTCAGCATTATTACTCCAGTCTTCAGTGTCACATGATCCTTCAGAAATCATTCTAATATGCTGATTTGCTGTTCAAGAAACATTTATTATTATTATTATCCAAAGATCAGCATTTATCTGAAATAAAAAGCTTTTGTAACATTATACTATTCATATATATTTTATTTAGCAAGGATTGAGAAGTGATGATAAAGACACTTATAATGTTACAAAATATTTCTTTTTTAGATAAACACTGTTCTTCTGAACTTTCTAGTCATCAAAGAAACCAGAACAAAAATCTACTCAGCTGTTTTCAACATAATAATAATGTTTTTTGAGCTGCAAATCAGAATATTAGAATGATTTCTGAAGGATCATGGAGTCATGATGCATGCATTCAACCATGGATATTCATTTATGCCATCATAATTTTCGAGCCTACCCAAGATAATGTGAATAGTATCAATGGCAGCACTGAGGTCCATTAACATCAAAATCCAAACCTTCAAAAAAAAAAAAAAAAAAAACAACAGACTTCAACATTGTCGGACATTTTGACGAACAGGTTCGTAAAAATTCGGTCATAATCTGTTATTACCCCTCATTTTAATTTTCATTATTTTAATAAGAATAACACATTTAATTGCTTTTATTTTTGTTCACATTTTCATTTTTAATCATGAACCTACATGTCAACAGCGCAGTGTTTAAAAACAACAAAATACGCTAGGGCTGGGTAAAAAAAAAAAAAAAAAGGTTTCTCAATTTTAATAGATTCTCATTTTAATGAACCAATATTGATTCTTAAATCACAATCGTTCTTCTGGTCTATGCGGTTTTCAGTTGATGATTAAACAGTATGTAGTGCGTCTTCCTTCCAGTAAATAGCAATAAGCTGGGCTTTGTGTTACTTTTGATATAAAACAAAGTCACAGATTTTAAATTATGTCTATTTCGTTAGGAAATTCAAGCAATAAATACCATTTTGGCGCTCTTTTATGTGGCGTGACAGATCGTTGTAGCTTGTGTACTCATCTGTGCATAATCAAACACGTAGGAAAACATTTGTGACGGTTTCATTTTTGTTCTGGATCCAGTGCTCTGCTCCTTTTCTGGTGTGCACTTGCCACCAACTGGACAAGGCTGGGAATTACGGCTACAATTTTACAATAGATCACCCTCAGTGTAATCTGTCAAAATGACGGACAGCCTTCAGATTTTTCCATCACTGATAAAAAAAATTCCGTCAGTGACAACAATTTTCGGTTAAAGCAACCTCTGAGATAGATAGACAGATAGATAGAAACATGTTAACTATAAGTATATATGGGGCACAATTAAAAAAGAAAACAGCTGATTTTTTTTTTAATTAACAGACATCAGATGTTATGAAGAGGCAGCCAAAGTCACCGTCTCTAACAACGCTCATCACACCCATCTTCAGAGAGGTAAAGAATTCGAAAACATACCTTTATGTAAATAATCCTCCATCGCTGGCGCTCCTGCTTTAACGTCAAGTCACAACATGTGGATTATGTTCTGTATGCAGCTGAAGGAGAAGCGGCGTGGTAGCAGCAGCAGCAGCAGCAGCGTATGTGCCCTGGAGGAGCTGGAAAACGCATTCAGCCTCGCGGAGGAATCCAGCCCTGGAATCTCAGACCGTTTACTCAATAACGTTATGGAGAGAGTCTGCAGGTAAACAGGTCTTATATTTAATACACAGTCTTGTCTATGTGTCTGTACACACAGCATCTAATCATATTTTATGCAATTTTCTGATTATGCCAGTATTTCAGGTCATGGTGATTCTATGCTATAAGATATGGTGCTGCACTGTGGCACTTGCATGCGGTACTGAATCTTCTGCAGGAGTGAACTCTGAGGCTTCCTGTGTCTCAACCCTGCAGGTTTACTCTTAACGGAAACGGCATGCCTTCAAAACGATGAGGTCCGTCTGACTGCTGGTCAGCTGATTCCTTCATGAGCCGGTCCTCTATGCCCACCTGCTCCTTTTGCTGAACACCACCAGACTTTCCATTACAGCTTGTATTATGAGATGCTTGTAAAGTTTACTTTGTAGAATTTTGAAATGGCTAAATGAAGTGTAAACTATGACGAACCAAGATTATCTGTATTCCATTAAATTGCATTAAGTACATTGACCTGTAAATAAACTAATATAAAAGGTGTTTTTTTTCTTAGTTCAGCCAAAAATGAATAATCTGTCATCATTTACTCACCCTCGTGTCGTTCCAAACCTGTAAGACTTTCGTTTAGCTTCAAAACACATATATTAGAGTTCTGTCCTATCATTAAAAATCCAAACCGAAACTTTCGATGCTTCAAAAAGTTCATGAAGAATTGTAAAAGTAATCCCTTTTCACACAATTGTTTTATAATATAAACAGATTTAACTTAGGCTTTTATTCACATAGAAATATTGATCAGCGCATATACATAAAGCATGTCACGCAAGTACACTTCAGCTTGTTTACTACATTTGATGTACTCTGTGTATGTGCGTTGATCAATGTTTAGATGTGAATAAAAGCCTAAATTAAATGTTGATATTATAAAACATTTAAAGCAGTTTTTTTAATTATTATTTCTGAATTAAATGGAAAGATCCTTTAGAAAGAAATTTTGCCTTTGCAGTAAACCGAAATGAAAGTTTTTCACCAAATATTTATATTTTATTTTAGCTTTATTTCAATTAACAAATGATTTTGTTATTTGAAATAGGACTTGGATTAAATCATTCAATTCATATGGGGTACTTTTACAACCCTGTTGACAAAAAAGAGCTAAAACCAGCCTAAGCTGGATGGATGGTTTTAGCTGGTTATAGCTGCTCAGCCGGCTGGTTTTAGAGGGTTTTGGCCACTTCCTTAGCTGGTCAGGCTGGGAGACCAGCTGGAACAACCAGCTAAAACCAGACACTTCCAGCTTAAACCAGATAAAACCAGCCAACCAGTTTTTTTTTTTTCAGCTGGGAATGATGAAAAGTTTTGGTTTAATGATCTTTTATTGGAGGGAAGATATTTTCATTTTCATTAAAATAGCTTAATTTGTGTTTTAAAGATGAACACACATACAGGGTGAGCAGGGTTGGAAATTAACGGGGGCTTGTGGCAAAAATGCCACCAAAATGAACAAAAATTACCCACAAATTCAAGATAAAGGGGCAAAAAATTGCCCCTGGACAATTAAACAATCAATTACGGCTGTCGCAATTAAAAAGAAATGTGAGAATGAAAAGTGTCTGTGTGTCTAAGTGCCGATTTACCTTTTTTTTACTCTAAAAAAATATGGACGTAGTGTCCATGACGTCACCCGTAGTTTCTAAAGAGCATTTTTGAAGCTCTTAGTGGGCAGGAGCCTGCCGTCGCCATCTTGGAACCGCGTCACTGCACGTCACTCCCAGATAATCGAAAATGGGAAAATAGGCGGGACGTGGGTGGAGCTGGTTGCTGAAACCACGCCCGCCTAGTGCGACGGTGGTGACAACAGCGGCAATCCACCTGCCACTCAAGTGGCCACGCCCCAAATTATGCAGAACTTTAAGACTTAATATAGTTTAAACGGATGAGTTATAAAAAATTCACCCCCTCACAGTTGCTCTGAAGGGCACAATTAGCTATATAGACCAAAATCACTTTTTGTACCAGGCTGTAAACTATTTTTTCGCTCTGCATATCCTTAACAACAGGGTAAACAATAGCATCATGCTCATTATGAATGGTCATGTGTTTTCGGTTGTGTAAAACGTCAGTGTAGACAAAGGTTCGTTTTCATTTTAAAACAAAAAACACACTAGTGTAAACAGGGCCTGTAAAGCCAGAGCCATATATGACGATCCGTTTCCCCAAAACGCAAACTCCAAACTCCGCCTTGGAATTACTAAATCAAAATTGAGTTATTCACATTCTTATACTGTGACAACTTATTTACATTTACATTTTGTAAGCGGTGTGCATAGAAAGGTTTTTTAGAAAACAAAAAATCTATAAAAGTGTATGGAACGCAACAAAATTTGAAATTAAAAATCTTAAAAGTGCTCAGAATGCAGACAGAACCTTATAATTCCAAGGCGGCGAAAATACAAAAAAAGGTTTTATGTGTATTCTATTATTTGACATCAGTAATCATTATTACAGTATCAGGAGCAAAAATCAACCAAAAATTGCGGACATATTACATTAAAGACAACACAGATACAATTATTAAGGTGGTGATAAAAACTGCCCTCACAAATGTAAAAAACCTCAAATTCCAGGGAGCAAAAATTCTTATATTTATGTGAACCCTTTAAATAGAACAAAAAGAAGAGCGTTAAATGTTTACACAGTTCAGTTTTATTTGATATCCCTTCAATGTCAACATGAAACTTACTACATGCGGTGTGTACAGGAGCAACGTCTCAGCAACATGCTACACAAAATAAATAGTAAAGCTGGAGAGAAGCGATTTCATCAAAACCCAGTTTAGTGCCTCTCTGAACGAGACAGGAAACTGAGGTCTTTGAGTAAACTCCCTTTTCTCGTGCTTAGCAATCCAGGATGGAAAAGAACCGTTCATCCATCCCTCTCATTGCCAGATACAGAAAACGAGGAAGAAAATGATTCCAGTCCTTGCATAAAATGTACAAAAATGGGTGGAGACCATGAGCCCACACAGTGCATTAGTGAATTAAGAGGGATTCAAACACATCAGACTAGCTGAGCTCACGTCGAGATGATAGCTGCATACAGTTTACTGTTGAGTACACAAAGCAACACTGCTTAATGTGTGGCCGACTAACTTTGGCCAACCTTTTAAAAAGATAATTCACCCAAAAATGAGAATTCGGTTATTAATTACTCATACTCATCAAACCTGTAAGACCTTCGTTCGCCTTCAGAACGCAAAGATGTTTTGGATTAAATCCCAGAGCTTTCTGACCCTGCATAGACAGCAATGGAATTGCCACGTTCAAGGGCCAGAAAGGTTGTAAGAACATTGTTAAAATAGTCCATGTGACATCAGTGGTTCAACCGTAATTTTACGATGCTACGAGAATACTTTCTGTGTGCAAAGAAAACAAAAATAATGACTTCAACAATTTCACTGACGCATGTTGTGGTAGTTGCATGAACGCACACCAGAGACTGAAGTTGTGGAACAAAGTCGTTATTTTTGTTTTCTTTGCATACAAATAGTATTCTTGTAGCTTCATAAACTAACCACTGATGTCACATGGACTACCTTTCTAGACCTTAAACGTGGTAGTTGCTTTGCTGTCTATGCAGGGTCAGAAAGCTCTCGGATTTAAAAAAATATCTTAATTTGTGTTCTGAAGATGAATGAAGGTCTTACAGGTTTGGAAAAACGTGAGTAATTAATGGCAGAATTTTCCTTTTTGGGTGAATTATCCCTTTCGGGCTTACGCAAGACTTCTTCAGGTCTTTGGTTGGACCCTGTACAGCATGTTGAACGGACAAAGCCAAAAGCCTTATAAATACAACCAATAATCCAAAAAGATGCAAAAATCTCCCAAATCAGATGTCGTACAGATCTGTCTTCATAAAGTGAAGCCGAGAAGTAAACATAACACTGTCACACATGCTGTGGAACTTCATCATGCTACTAAAACAACAAAAACCCAACTGGCCTTCCAACAAAACGAGACCGTATAGTGAGATATGCCTTGCAAAAAAATATTGGTAGTTAAAAAAAGAAAAGGAAAAATGTTTGTAGGGAAAGAATGTAAATTAATTATTAATATGCTTAAAAAAAGAAAAAATCACATATACAATATAATAAAACGGCAGTTTTAGGCCGTTGATTCTAGTTTGAATGTTAGGATTTGGCGGCTGACCGAGAACATTTTGCATTTCGTCGTTTTAACTTCAACTTTGACTAAAACTTTAACTTCACCAGAACCGTTTCCTCTTCCCTGTGTGGCAGAAATCGAAAGAAAAGTGCACTATGGATGACCCTCTCAGTTTAGACTTGAGCTTATTATCTGTCAAGTATCCCAAAAATCAAAACTAGTGACATTTGTAAATACATCATTTCAAACATTACATTTAGTTTGGTTAGCAAATATTTTTGGTCAGTCTTTAAAATAAATATCTGATTAGTTTTCAGATTCAAACTGTCAGATCAAAAAAAATGAACGATCAGAACTTAAACAAATCCCCTAAATAGTAAGTCACTTAATAATGACCTTCAAAACATGCTTTAACCTACACTGGAAGAGGACAGCACATACTGCACAAGCCAATTCAGCTGCCTCGTCGTCAAAATAACCTTTCTGTTTCTTTCTGATCCCTTCCTGTACCAATGTCTCACCCTCGGCTCTTTAAAGGGGCGAGGGCAGTCATACAACTCCAGTTTATGAGCTCTGTAAACATGCTCTCTGACCAACGCTATGTTGTTTTTAAATCAGCGAGACACATTTTACAGCGCAAGTCCTTCATCTCACTTACTGCACCAGCTGGACTTAATACAAACCATCTGTTTGTCAACACTCCGTTCAGTAGTATTCAGTCATGCTGTCCCAGGACAAGTAACGGAAACTGTTTTTGTGGTCCTGCGGGACTAGATTTCTACTGAATAGACTGGAGTAATGATATCGATGATCTTAGCAAAGACCTTACAACCTGAATACAGCAATAAGTGTAACCTTAGCGAGATTATCTCTGGATCCTTAAGTAAAAAAAACACTTAAACATAATTTAATTCAGTCTAGTGTGTTTCTAGAAGAATTCTTTCAGTCTAGTGTGGTTCTAGAAAAGCTAGACGCCCACTTTTTGTTTCATTAGCAAGAAGACGAGAAGAATAGAAAGAGAAATGGTGGGAGAGAATTACAGAGCGCTGAAACGTCTTCGGTCCGAGGTTTCAATAAGCAGCTCAAACTCCCAGCAAGCAGAGAGCTAATAGTCCAGAGTCAAGAATTAAGTTATTATGATGATGCTTCTCAGAGCCACAAATCAGAAAGGATAAAATGTTGGTGTGTTTAGTCCTGGCAGGCAGTGGGCCCAGCCCTCAGCTCCAGGAGATCAGTCTGACACACTCAGCTTCCCCCGTTCATCTCTGCTGGGCCTTTGGGTACAAGCAGACTCATGCGTCCCGCGGAGCTCGCTGCACTTTTGATCACCTCCATCCATCTGCGGACACATCCCAGCATGTTTTAACATATCAAATATTAACTTTTTCTCTTTTATTATAGAAGAAAAAATAACTAAGGCTGTTACTTTAGCATGATTAATACATTTTTTAAAAATATGAAGTATTAAGTATAATTTTTTATTGAAATGCAATGTAAATATTTGACTAGTCTGTTTTTATTAGCAGAAATACACAAAATTATTTGCAATTAATGACATCTTTTTTTCGTAATAAGATTAAAATGACATCTTTCTCATAATAACGAGATGTTGTTTTAACGAGAAAAGCAATATTTTCTAGTAATAACGTAATGTTCTTCCAGAACAACGATTTACAGATAATTTACTCACCCCCTTGTCATCCAAGATGTTCATGTCTTTCTGTCTTCAGTCGTAAAGAAATTATGGTTTTTGAGGAAAACATTTCAGGATTTTTCTTCATATGATGGACTTCATTTGTGCCCCCGATTTTGAACTTCCAAAATGTAGTTTAAATGCAGCTTCAAAGGGCTTTAAACAATCCCAGCCGAGGAAGAAGGGTCTTATCTAGTGAAACGATCGATCATTTTGTTTTTTTTTTTCGAAAAAACTTTTTAAGCACAAAAGCTCGCATAGCACAGGCTCTCGGATGTGCATCCACGGGTCGTTCTTGAACGATTCGTTCATTTTGAACGAATCTTTAATGTGACTCGGGCAGAACGAGTCGTCTCGGGGAGTGATTCTTTCAGTCGCGCATGCGCAGCATCCTATTAGGTTCTGTACTGGAATTAGTTCACCTGTTTCGAGTCTTCAGGTTTTTCAAGTCGTTCGTTCATCTTATGGGGCTGTCACGTGATGCTGATTTTGCTAAAATTAACGAAATGACTCGAAAAAAAAGATTTGTTCATTTTGCTGAATGAGACTCAAAGGTTACTGCTCATCCATCTTGTCCATCACTACTACGAATCACGTCTAGGTTCATTGTCTGTGTACTCCGGCTAAAAAGGTAGAGTATGGTGAAAAACTCCTTTCTCAGACAACTTCAGGATCATCCGACACGTTGTACCCTTTTGTTTGTAAACAGCGTTTGACTTACTTGCACTTTCTTAGTCTTTGCGCATTTGCTTTGTAAACACTGGGTCTGTGGTTCTGCGTACGTTCGGTGTGACCTTTCGACGTGATTCAATAGTACGTAGTGTCGTGAACGCGCATGCCACAACCTGTGCTACATGAGCTTTTGTGCTTAAAAAGTATACACATTTTTATTTTCAAAAAAAAAAAAAAGACAGATCGTTTCGCTAGATAAAACCCTTCTTCCTTGGCTGGGATCATTTAGAGCCTGGTATTTACAGGGTGGGCCATTTATATGGATACACCTTAATAAAATGGGAATGGTTGGTGATATTAACGTCCTGTTTGTGGCACATTATAAGTGGTCAGAAACTTGTAAATAACTCATGAAAGAATAAAGTTACATTAAAACCAAGCACACCATTGTTTTTCTTGTGAAATTCCCAATAAGTTTGATGTGTGATGTATCCATATAAATGGCCCACCCTGTACATTTTGGAAGTTCAAAATCGGGGGCACAATTGAAGTCCATTATATGAAGAAAAATCCTGAAATGCTTTCTTCAAAAACCATAATTTCTTTATGACTTAAGACAGAAAGACATGAACATCTTGGATGACAAGGGGGTGAGTAAATTATTTGTGAATTGTTGTTCTGGAAGTGGACTTCTCCTTTAAATGACATCTTTATCTCGTTAGGACATCTTTTCTCATAAAAATGAGATGTTGTCGTTAAAATTACACCATCTCATTAGAACATCTTTTCTTGTAATAACGAGATGTTATGTTGTTAAAATTACATCTTCATTTCATTAGAACGTCATATTTTCTCCTAATAACGAGATGTTTTAACGAGAAAAGCCATATTCTCTCGTAGTAACAAGATGTTATGGTGTCAAACGACATATTTACCTTGTTAGAATATCTTTTCTTGTAGTAACGAGATATGTTGTTTTAATGAGAAATTACATATTTTCTCATAATAACGAGATGTCTTTAAAATGACATTTTTATCTCATTAGAATGACATCTTTTCTCATAACAAGATGTTATGTTGTTAAAATGACATCTTTACCTCGTTAGAACGACGTCTCAGTAATGAGATGCCGTTTTAAAGAGAAGACATTTTTTCTTGTAAAAACGAGGTGTTGTCGTTAAAATGACATCACCTCAGAACATCTTTTCTTGTAATAACAAGATGTTACGTTGTTACAATGACATCTTTATTGTTACGTTGTTATCTTTAGATGTTATGTTGTTACAATGACATCTCGTTAGAACGACCTCTTTTCTCATAATGAGATGTTAAAATGAGAATTATCTAATTAAAATGACGTCATAAAAACAATGTTTCATTATAAGAAAAGATGTTTTAACAACATATCTTGTTATTGTGACATAACTGGAAAAAGTAATATGGGTGTGGCAGCAGTGTCATTTTAAATTGTATTCATATTTTACAGCATCACTAATTTTACTGTATTTTGTATGTTTAAAATAAATGCAGACTTGTGTACATTATTTTGATAAATTACCAAATTATTAAAATGATACATTGAAATAAACTGACAGCCCTCTAACTATGTAATTAATATGAAACAAAGAATTATCAAAACCAAAATAATAAAAAATAAAATATTATAATAATAATAATAATACGTAATAATAATAAAAATAATAATAATAGTATTATTATTATTATAAAATATAATAATATAAACGTACCTTTCAAATGTATACTCGCTTTCTGCCCTGAAGAAGTAAACATGGGATTTGAACTGCAGCTTGAAGACATACTCCTTATGGATGCTATCTGATTCCCCTGGGGTGCTGACTGTGTAACCTAGCAACGGCAGACTGGCCAGAGGGAAGTCATCCTGGAACAAAAACAAGAATTAATTATAAATTATCCAGACCTTTAGACCTCTTACAGGAAGTTTAATCTTTCAGAATGAACATCAGATGCATCGACCCAAAGGGCTGAGTGCATATTCCAATACCTGGTGTGTCTTATAGAAGAACAGACAGAAGTTGGTAAAGACGACCCAGAGTTTCTGCCAGCCATTGCTGTTCTTGAACTTTCTTAGGAGGTAACCAGACAGCTGGTTCTGTAATGGAGGGTGACAGGAAGTTGAACATTCAACTGCTACAACACAGCAACAAACCCTCATTCACAAAGGACCATTACACTTGCATTACAGTTTAATGAAATATACAGCTGTACAGCTATACAGTTTTTTAAATGAGCAGTTAAAAAAAGAAATTATAATAGAAAAGTCTCAATTTCACTGGTAGAGCTTGTTCTCTCTACACATATTTCTTCATGTCAGTGAGAAACACTGTCTAAAAGTGGGTCACGATGAATTTGCAATGGAAAAGCAAAGTAATCCATTTTCAAAAAGAGTTGGTGATCCATTGTCATAAGTGACAGAGGGAGTTGGTGATGCAAATGTACAAAAAAAGAAAAAAGGGCGTCATGCCTCATGATAGTTTAAAACATTTACTAGCCTTTCCTTGTTATAAAAATTAACTGTGATTTAAAAAATACCTGTCAGTCCTGAGGATGTTGTTTCATTTTTGTCTGCAATTCGGTTGCACCACATAAACAAGTTTATTTCCTCCGTTTTTTAAAATAATAATAAAAGATAAATGACAAATTGCTTAACAATTTACTTGCTAAATTATTTATTCAATTATGATTTTTCTTTATGATATAAGTACAGGTGAGTCCTTAGTGATATTTTGTAATATATAGCCTTGCATAAACCACAGAATAAATAAATAAATAAATAAAGTGAACTTTAATTTAGAAATTAAAAACTTGGCTCATTATAGAAGAGGTGTATTTTTTATTTAATTTTAATGTATTTTTAAAGGGACAGTTCACCCAAAAATTGAAATTCTGTTATTAACTACCCATAATATTCGCATACGTTGTAATACTGTCATGACTGTGCATCGAAGACTGACACGAAAGAGAAGGAATTGTTGAATAAAGTTGTTATTGTCATTTTTATTGCGCACATAAAATATTCCTGTAGCTTCATAATATTACGGTTGAACCACTGATGTCACTTGGACTATTTTAACAATGTCCTTACTACCTTTCTGGGCCTTGAACGTGTTAGTTGCTTTGCTGTCTATGCAGGGTCAGAAACCTCTCGGATTTCATCAATAATATCTTAATTTTTCTTTCAAAGATGAATGAACGACATGAGGGTGAGTAATTAAAGGAGAAGTCCACTTCCAAAACAAAGATTCACATATGATGTACTCACCCCCTTGTCATCCAAGATGTTCATGTCTTTCTTTCTTCAGTCGTAAAGAAATTATGTTTTTTGAGGAAAACATTTCAGCATTTTTCTCCATGTAATGGACTGATATGGTGACCTGATTGTGAACTTCCAAAATGCAGTTTAAATGCGGCTTCAAACAATCCCAAATGCGGTCCAGTCCATTATATGAAGAAAAATGCTAAAATGTTTTCCTCAAAAAACAATTTCTTTACGACTGAAGAAAGAAAGACATGAACATCTTGGATGACAAGGGGGTGAGTACGTTATATGTGAATCTTTGTTTTGGAAGTGGACAGAATTTGGGTAAACTGTCCCTTTAAATAAATTAAGAAAACAAAGATGAACTTACATAATCAAGAATCACTATATTTTAATATTTTAGTTTTGTGAAGTTTTCATATTCAAGTGAGGGTCTTCAAATTTCTGTGATGACTGTTATTGGAGGGATTTTGACCTCACTGGTACCTGGTTCATGCGCAGGTAGTCACTGAGAGAAAGGTTCTGGTTTCGGTACCAGCACACATGAGTGATGGTGTTGGGTCTCTGGCCCTGACCGAGCAGGTACCGAGGGGGGAGCTCTGGAGACACGGCTGGAGAACCGAATACTGAGAGCAGGCAGGCAAGCAGGCAGGCAAACAGAACACCAGCACAGGAAAAGATGTAAACAGGAAGAAGGACAGATAATGTGGTGCAGAGAAAGTGATGAAGATGAAAAGGGCAACAAGGAGAAAAAGAGAAGAAGAACAGAAGACACAAACTGTGTTAGAAAGTTAGCTTTCGATCCCTAAGTAAGGCAAAAAAGACAGATTGAAACTTCTTCAAATCTGTATAAAAGAAATGTTAGTAGAAATGAAGCAACCATAAAAATGTACATTAATTCATTTAATTAAATTCCAAAATGCAGTTACTGATGGACAAATAAAGAGGAAAAAAATGTTACAGACATAAAATCATGGAAGGGGGAAGGGTGGAGAAGCTACTGGATGTGGCGTAACTGGAAAATATGAGAGTGAAGAAAAGGGAAACAGAAGCAGAAAAAAAGATCCAAGAGTCTTTGCCCCTCATTCACAAGCTTCGGTTGCAGTCCAGACCTCAACAGCCAGCCTCAGAGATGTGTGTGTGCTTGTGTGTAAGTTCATGTATGTAAAGCTCAAACTGGGTGAATTTCACAAAACATTTTAAAAGTCACTTTTCACCCCAAAATGAAAATCATATAATTGTTTGAACTGGTATTTAAACAAATTATTAAATATTTATTTTTTTATTTATGATATACATTTATAGATTTATATATATATATATATATATATATATATATGATAAACCAAAAAAAATAAAAATAATAATGATAATAATAATAATACATATTATTATATAAACCATTTATGATTATTTCAATTAAATATTTAAATATATTGTAGTATAACTGCCGTACTAAATTTATCAAAAATTAATTTATAAAAACGTTTGAAGAGCATGAGATTTTTTCACATTACAGTACTGGCAATTTAGAGTGAAAATGTTTATAGCTGGGATGGAAAAAAACCCTGTATGTATAAATAAATAAATAAATAATACTAAACATTTATGATAAAAATAAAATTCAGGTTGATGAATTTTGAAAAAATTTGATGAAAATTTGATGAAAAAGAAAAAAAAAACCTTTATAAACTATTTATGGTTATTTAAATGAAATATTTAAATATATTGTAGTATAACTGCTGTACTAAATTAAATTAAATTTTATAATTTATTAAATTAAATTTATAAAAAAGTTTGAAGAGCATGAGATTTTTCACATTACAGTACTGGCAATTCAGAGTGAAAATGTTTATAGCTGGCATTCATAAATAAATAAATAAATAAATAAAATAAATAAATAAATACAAAATAAATAAAACATACGATAAAAAAGTTGCAAGCTGATGATTAAAAAAATATATAAATTATTTATGATTATTTAAATGTTGTATTTAAATATACTGTATAACTGTCGTACTGAACTAACAAAAATTAATTATTAAAAAATGGTTTGAAGATTTTTATTTTGCATTACAGTACTGGCAATTCAAAGTGAAAATGTTTATAGCTGGCATGAAAATTAATAATAATAATAATAATAATAATAATAATAATAATAATAATAAAAATAAATATGTAAACATTTATGGTATAAATAAAATGTAATTTGATGATAAACTTTAAAACCAAATTTATATAAACCATTTATGATTGTTTAAATTAGGTGTTTAAATATATTGTAGTTGTACCAAAAATGCATTTATAAAAAAAAAAAATAAAAAAAAAAGGTGAGCATGGGATTATTTTTTTTTTAATATTACAGTACTGGCAATTCAGAGTGAACATTTTTATAGCTGGCATTAAAAAAAATTATAATAATAATAAAAAAATACATTTATGATAAAAATAAATAAATTATAATATTACTAGATTATTATATAAATTATAATAATATTATATTTAGGATCATTTAAATATGAAGTGTCTAAATGTAGTATATTGTAGAATATTTGTTGTATTGAATTAATTTATAAAGAAAATAATACAAAGGAAGAGAATTTTTCATTATAGTACTGACAATTCAGGGTAATAATAAATGTAATAAGTACTGAATAAGTACTGAATAAGTACTGAATTTCTAACAAAAAGAAACTGTAAAATGTGAAAAGAAAGAAAGAAGGCAAGAAAGCAAGAAAGAAAGACAGAAAGAAAGAAAGACAGAAAGAAAGAAAAAGAAATAGTCGTCGTCTTTTTATATATCCAAATATTATTTTCTTTTGATTCTGGGGTGAAATATGACCCACAAATTTCTTTGTGAAACTGACCCAAACATACTAGAGTTACATTCTTTTGTTTGTGCAGCTGTAAGACCTTCACAATCAGGCTCCATGAAGAACGTAAATGATTGTGTGTGTGTGTGTGTGGTTGTGTGTGTGTGTGTGTGTGTGTGCACGAGTGTGTAAATGCTACCTCCACGGCTAGGCTGTGGTCAGACATAGAGACGCTGGTGTTGCGGTGCCAGCACACATGCATGGTGGTGTTGGCCCTGTGGTGGCTCTGCTTGTCCAGAGAGCAGCGGGAGGAGTTCATGTCATCCTCTGACTCCTGCTCCAGAGACACTTCATCTGATGATCCTTAAAATTGTGCGAAGGGAGAGGAAGAAAGGAGGAGGGGGAGAGAGAGAGGAGGAGCAATTGGAAGGGATGGGGTTTACATCTACTTCAGGATCAGCGATAAGGAGGCTAAGGGACAAAAACACATCACAACCTGCACACGTGTGGACAGCGGAGGAACACATCGCAAGCAGGCCTGAGATACTTACTGTTGGAGCGATCACATAGGCTTGGGTCCAACAGAAGATCTGATTTCTCCTGACATTTCTTCGACATGTCAATAGCCATGTTTAGATCTTCAATCCACTTGTTCATCTCTACTTTGGAGCTGTGAAGGAGAAAAAGTCTCTTACTGAAAAACTGAACAGCAAAGACAAATATTAAAGGCATAGTTCACCCAAAAATGAAAATTCTGTTATCATTTACTTCTCCTCGGGTAGTTTCTTTCTTCTGTTCAACATAAAAGATATTTTGAAGATCATGATAGTCCCCACTGACTTCCATAGTACTGTAAAAAATACTATAAACGTCAATGGGGACCAGCAAATGTTTGGTTACACACATTCCTAAAAATATCTTGTGTTCAGCAGAAGAACAAAAATTATACAGGTTTGGAACAACTTCAGGGTGAGTAAATGATGACAGAATTGTGTAATACAGAATAATACAATACTACTGTTAATTCAAAAGCTTGATGTCAGTAAGTTTTTTTTTAAATGAAAATTGTTGTTTATTTCTTAAACTTCTAAAATAAGTCTTTGGAAGACGGTTACCGCCACTGAATAAAAAATAAACAGGTAATTGCAAGTTCTTCATCTCACAATTCTGACTTTTTTCTCACAATTGCGAGTTTACATCTTGCGATTCTGACTTTTTTTGTCAGAATTGCAAGATATAAACTCACAATTATAAGTTATAAAGTCAGAATAGCAGGATATAATCTTGCAATTGTGAGAAATAAAGTCATAATTGTGTTTACATTTTTGTTGCAAGTTTGCAGGTTACATCTTGCAGTTCTGACTTTTTTCTCAGAATTGCTTAATACAAACTCACAATTCAGACTTTATTTTCTCAGAATTGTGCTGTATAAACACAACTGTAAGTTATAAAGTCAGAATAGCAGGATATAAACTATATGCATATAACAGAATATAAATATATTTCCTCACAAATACAAGTTTGTATCTCTCAATTCAGATTTTTTTTTTCCTTGCAATTGTTTTCACATCTTGCAATTGTGATTTTTTTTTTTTTTTCACAATTCTGCCTTTTTTTCCCTTATAGTTATAAAGTTATAAAGGCCAGTTCTGAGGGGAAAAAGCTTGATATGTTCTCAGAATTGCATGATATAAACTCACAATTGTAAGTTATAAAGTCAGAATAGCAGGATATAAAATTAACTAGAGAAGTGAAGTGTGATAAAGTATAACTGTGAGATAAAAACTTGCAATTCTGACTTTTTCTCTCACAAATGCGAGTTTGTATCTCTCAATTCAGATTTTTTTCCTCGCAATTGGTTTTCACATCTTGCAAATGTGATTTTTTCCTCACAATTCTGACTTTTTTCCTTAGAACTGTGAGATATAAACTCGCAAGTCAGACTTTTTTTTAAATCAGAAGTGCATGATATAAACTCATAACTGTAAGTTATAAAGTCAGAATAGCAGGATATAAATTAAGTTGCGAGAAGTAGTCAGAATTGTAAGATAAAATCTTGCAATTCTGACTTTTTCCCCCCCTTACAAATGCGAGTCTGTATCTCTCAATTCAGGTTTTTTCTCGCAATTGTGAGTTTACATCTTGCGATTGTGACTTTTTACCTCACAATTCTGACTTTTTCCTTAGAACTGTTAGATATAAACTCGCAATTCAGACTTTTTTTTTTCAATATCAGAATTGCGTGATATAAACTCACAATTGTAAGTTATAAAGTCAGAATAGCAGGATAATCTTGCAATTGCGAGAAATAAAGTCATAACTGTGTTACATTTTTGTTGCAAATTTGCAAGTTTACATCTTGCAAGTCTTTTTTCTCAGAATTGCTTAATACAAACTCACACTTTATTTTCTCAGAATTGTGCTATATAAACACAATTGTAAGTTATAAATTCAGAATAGCAGGATATAAACCCACAATTGAGAAAAATAAAGTCAGAATTGTGAGATGAAAATTCAGACTTTTCTTGCAAACGTGACTTATCTCACAGTTCTGACTTTTTTCCTCATAAATGTGAGTTTGTATCTCTCAATTCAGATTTTTTTCGGATTGTGTTTACATCTTGCGATTGTGAATTTTCTCACAATTTTGACTTTTTTCCTTAGAACTGAGAGACATAAACTCGCAATTCAGACTTTTTTTTTTAATTAGAACTGCATGATATAAACTCACAATTGTAAGTTATAAAGTCAGAATAGTAGGATATAAATTCAACTGCAAAAAGTAAAGTCAGAATTGTAAGATAAAATCTTGCAATTCTGACTTTTTTTCCTCTCACAAATGCGAGTCTGTATCTCTCAGTTCAGTTTTTTTTCTCGCAATTGTGAGTTTACATCTTGCGATTGTGACTTTTTTTTTCTTAAAACTAAGATATAACTTGCAATTGCGAGTTCTGAAGTCCAGTTCTGAGGGGAAAAAGACTGATATGTTCTCAGAATTGGTAATATCTCTAAATTCTGACTTAACTTACAATTGCATATTATAAACACAATTCTGAGAAATGAAAAGTCAGAATTGTGGCTTTATTTCTCAGAACTGCATGATATATATATAAAAAAAAGTATAGTAGTAGTAGTCTCTCATGTTCACCTGTTATATTTATTTGATGAAAAATACAGTGAAAATAGTAATATTGCAAAATATTTCCATTAAAAAAAAAAATTGTTTTTATATATGCAATTAGATTAAGTAATTTATTCTTGTAACGGCAAAGCGGAATTTTCAGCAGCCATTACTTCAGTCTTCATGATCCTTCAGAAATTATTATAATATTCTGATTTGATGACGAAGTAACATTTTTTTTTTATTATCAGTTGTGCTGCTTAACATTTTTGTGGAAAGTGTGAAAAAAAACAGACTTATTTCAAATAAAATTTTTTGTAAATGCCTTTGCTGTGATGTTGGTCTATTTAATGCATCGCTGCTGAATAAAAGTATATATAAATAATGGCATAATATACAATAAAAGTGTATAAAGTAATTTTACAATATTTGTTATTAGTGTTTGAACCTCATCTGATTATTTCTTATTTCTCGTTACTGCTAAGCATAGTACATTTACAAAATTGTTATTTATTTCTCAAAATTACTATAAAAATAATTGGAATTAAATTGTTAATAGAATAATTAAGGATTCAAAACCCACTTTTTTCAACAAAATCAAACCTGAAATTCAACATCATAATTCCCACTTCTACTTAAACATTGTGAAAGCACTTTCTTTCATATGCACTCACCTAGCTGCAACCACAATGGTCCTCTGAGCAGAATATATGGTAAAACAGTGAGGAACAGACCACTCATTCTCACTCTCCTCCACCTGCAAAACATTTAAACACAGTCCAGAGAGAGGCCTGCCAGTTAAACTTTGTATGGCTCTATATGACTAGCATTCTATAATCTACTTGTTAACATCCTGACTACTAGCAATCCTCACTGATACTGGGGAGAGATACCAGGAGCCTAGAGGGAAATGCAAATTTGTGGGCAGACTTTTGAGGTGTTATTTGGGAATGGAGGATTTTAGGATTTTCCTCATACTCACCGGAGCGTCCAGCACAATGAGCTGCAGGCAGGAGCGAAGCACAGACAAGTCCATTGTAACAGTATGTACTGTAAACGCATTTCTCATTTGGTAATAATATATAATATATACTACTGTTCAAAAGTTTGGGGTTTAGGAAGATTTTTAAAGGTTTTTTAAAGAAGTCTCTTATGCTTACCAAGGCTGCATTTATTTGATCACACACACAGTGAATACACTAATGACAATTTAAAACAGAATATTTTTCACCACTATGTGTCTGTGTTAACAGAGATGATATTAGGTTGAAAATAAACCAGAGTACTCCTCTCCTCCTCTGCACGCCAGCCCTTAACAGCTCTTGTAAGTCTAACTTTGAACATGCATCTCGTACGAATTGTGGGCAAGGACAGTGTGCACATTCAAATTTTAGTTAACGGCAGATACTACAAATAAGGCCTGAAAGACCACTGCTTTATGAAAACAAAGCTGTGAGACAGTGCAGACATTTAAAGAAGAATGCCAGTGTAAACACCATATATCACTACTTTCCTGTGTACCTTCATCTGAGAGGATCCCAGCAAGCCACATTAATTCTAACTTCACTTAAAAACAGAATGTTACTGAGAAATCCCTCCTCTCCCTCTTCTCTGGGCAAATCCTCTCAGCATAGCACTTGTGTAGACTGTTTGGACAAAGTAATTTATTAAAAGGCCTTTTCAGGCAAGCTGGATGACGTAAGAGTTGAGACATTGATGGAACAGCTAAAGATTCAAAATAGTAAAACTAAGATGAAGTGTGTGTACTACTTTTGCAGGGTAAAAAGAGGGAAAAAACGGTTTAAATTTAGATCAGTCATGCAATTAGGGTCATAAAACAAATTATATCGTGAACAACTTCTAAATAAATCTGTTGAATGCTTAAAAAAAACTGGAAAAATTATACACACACACAATCATGGCCAAAAATATCAGCACAAAATGCAACACTTCTCTCAGAAAATTGTTCCAATTGCAAATGTTTTGATATTCACGTGCTTATTGTTTTTGCTTGCACTGCAGCAACAACTAAAAACTGAGAAGAAAAGTCAAACTTCAAAAATTTCACACAGAACTCAAAAATGGACTTGACAAAATTATTTGCACCTTGTCAAAACTGTAAGAAATAATTGCTTTTCAGGCATGTGATGCTCCTGTAATTTGTATTTAGACACACCTGTGGCAAGTAACAGGTGTGGGCAATGTAGTAATCACATTTGCAGAAAGAAAATGTAAAGAGTTGTCTGTGGATTTGAGAGAAAAAATTGTGGAAAAACATGGACAGTCTCAAGGCTACAAATCCATCTCCAGAGATTGTAATGTTCCTGTGTCCACTGTGCGCAATATCCTCAAGAGGTTTCTGGCACTGGATGCCTTGACGGTGTGAACGGTATCATGAAATCTGATGATTACCAAAGAATTTTGGGGCGCAACGTATTGGCCAGTGTCAGAAAGCTGCGTCTCCACCAGAGGTCATGGGTCTTCCAGCAGGACAAACTTCAAAAAGCACTCAGAAATGGTTACAAACAAAGCACTGGAGAGTTCAGAAATGGCCAGCAATGATTCCAGATCTGAATCCCATAGAACACCTGTGGATAGATCTCAAAACAGTGGTTGGGAGAAGGCATCCTTCAAATCTGAATGACCTGGAGCAGTTTGCAAAAGAAGAGTGGTCCAAAATTCCAGTAGAGAGGTGTAAGAAGCTCATTCATGGTTATAGGAAGCGAGTGATTTCAGTTATTTTTTCCAAAGTGGGTGCAACCAAAAATTAAGTTAAGGGTGCCAATAATTTTGTCCAGTGCATTTTTTGGGTTCTGTGTGGATTTGTATCAGACTTGACTTTTCTTCCCTGTTTTTTTCTGTTGTTCCAATGCAAACAAAAAAATAAACATGTGAGTACCACAACATTTGCAAATGCAACAATTTTCTGAGAGAAGGGCAGAAACGCAAGGGTGCCGATAATTTTGGCCATGACTGTATATATTTTAAAAAATGGTCACCATCTGAAAATAATTTGCTGAATTGACTATACAGCACATGACACAAAATGTTTGAAATGTGTATCACTATATAATATGCAGTTTGTTAGTTTCCATTCCAAAAATAACTCCTGGAAATACTCACAATCATCCCATGCAGGGGAAGTTGTCCATGAACTTTAAACTGATTGGTTGCAGTCACCCCTTTGCTTGTGTAGAGCAGCATGTCTGAAAACTTAGATAGAAAAAGGTTTTGGTCAGCACAGACAGAAGTTAAAATCAAAACTGCCAAAATATATTAAAAGTTCAGTCTTACGAGAAAAAACATCCTCTGCTGCAGACCCTTCTTGGTGAGCTTGTAGAGACAACCTTCCCTGATAAATTCCTGGAGGATGAACAGAAGAAGAAAAAAAAAAAAAAAAAAAAAAAAATAAATAAATAAATCAACTGTCATTCACAATGCTGCGGACAATTAATCGTACTTTGACATTATTGTCTAGACTAAACTTAATTACTTTGATTAACTGTAAAACAGCAAACTGCAATTCCAATTTCCTTGTTTCTCTGAAGCTCTTCATTTTGTAAGACGACCACATGTAAGACTGAATCAATGACGTTTATAGTGTTGCTTCCAAGCTCTAACCACTACATTACTATCATTCTACCAGTGGTGTACCACAAGTCTTTAGGACAAGAAATAAGACAAAGCAGTGACTGCCAAGACAATGAGCACTTCTATCGAGGCAAAATAGCTTTTCCAGTGAAGAAAAGTGCTGTTGTTTTGGGTATTATAACCCTCTTTTAAATAATTTTCTCAATGTTTTTTTCTATTCTGATCTTAAAGGGACAGTTCATCAGCAACAGAAATTGTTCAATAAAGTCACACAGGGTTCCCACACCTTGGTTAACTTCAAATTCAAGGACTTTCCAGGTCCAATATCCTCAAATTCAAGGACTTAATGTGGGGACACATTTCAAGTGAGAGCAAGGTTACATTGTTTTACCTTGTAAGATACACTGTTATTGTTTTCAGGTGTCAAACACATCTATGCAAAAAAAGCTTTTTTTGCATTTATTTCTGGCCATATGACAGAGATCTGATATTCTATTTGTCGTATTTTTGTTTTGCATAAAACTTAAGAATATTCAGCTATGCACCTGCACCTGATGATCCTTTGGATACCTAGCAAGCCATTCTTTGTAATCTTAATTATTATAAGTAAAAAGCCCACAAAATATCGTAATGACCATATCCCATATCAAAACTCAAAATATTTCATTTCCATACCTAAAATGTATATTTTAGTCACCTTTGTGCAGATTGATCATAAACACAGCTAAAAGGCTTCCTACGAGTTGCCATCACAAAACTTAACATCTTGCAGAGTTTTATCACAGTTTCAATATAAGAATTTCAGTCAAATGTAATTTATGTAATATTTCAAACATTTAACCCACGGGAGAAAATCAACCCTTCATAACAGTTTAAAATTAGCCCAATTCTGAGCAAAAAATAAGTATTTGGCAACCCTACATTCAACACAAGCTGCAAGAATCAGATTAACTAATCATGGGTCAAGACAAGAGTAAGGAGAAATTACTGATAAATCATGCTGGAGAATATGCTGCTCAGCAGATAAAGTGCTCATATCTGGTCTTGTAAGATGTGCTCCCTTTATACAGAGTACGTGTGATCGCGAAATTGAAAGTGAAAGTGAATAGCCACTCATTCGAGAGATTTAAATATTCAGCATACAATAGCAGCTCCCTGATGCGCGAAATGATATTCAATATTAGAATGACTGCGTGAGCAGACGATAATGGCCTGAAATTCAGTGGGAGTGGGATCAAGAAAACAGTTTCACGTAGGGGTTTAATACAAAAACGCACACAATGAATGGCGACTGTAGAAACCAAAAGCCGAATCCCGGACATTTTGAGCAATTTAGATCCCGGCCAAACGCATTTTTTAGGTCCAAAGGGAGGACATGTCAGGGGAAAAGATAATGTATCGTCACACCACAAATTGTTGGCGAAATAACGGACTGGAGGGAATATGGATTTTTCCTTGTACAATAAAATTCAAGCACTTTCAAGGACCTGTATATATGTTTTTTTTTCTTCTAAAACTTTCCAGTGTCTTGAATTTTTTTTTCAGATTCACAAACTTTCAAGGATTTCAAGGACCCGTGGGAACCCTGTTTAGCTTTTTTTTTTGTGCTTTTACTTGGTTTTTTTTGTTTTTTTTTTATGAAGATCTGGCAACACTGACACTTTACTTGAATGTGCTAAGGTTAAGACTTCTTTCACTGATATTTTCTTGCCTCTCACATACAGATGAAGACATCTCTGATGCCCGTTTAAATATGTCATTAACAACTAGTTGTTCAGTTCGGTTCCGTATACACAGCATAGATTTTCTATAAATTTGGTTGTCACAACCTGTATTCTTTGGGAGTTAATGCAGTTGTCGAATGCGGTTGTCACTCACGTGTTTAATGAATTATGTGTGTACTAACCGCGATTAAGGAGTAAAAGGTGAACTGACAATCGAATTTAGCTGCGGCGTATACATGGAATTATAGATCTCTGCTAATAAAAAAACTAAATTTAGCACTGCAGTGTTAGTTCATCCACAACTTGGACTAACCATAACAAAACTTCTTGTACAAAGTAACAACTCACTCTTCCTGGAGCTGTAAGGTTCTCAATGCCAATCAGATCTCTCTGAAGTTCTGTCAGCTTCTGAAAGTTCTCCAGTCGAATCAGACTGCTCTGCAGCTGAGTGGCGATCTCTGCAACCTCTTTCAAAGCCTCTGCAAAAATTGAATGTCTGAGTTCATTATCATCCTCAGATCTTAAAGAAAAGTGTTTGTTATTATAAGATTTAGCTGGTAGCAGGCTCACCTTTGCAGTCATCGTAGTCTCTGTGCTGGGGGGCGTAATGCTTACACAGACGCTCCAGGATGAGTTTGTAATGCATAAGTCTCTGGATGGGCTTCAGCAGGAAGGTGTTGAGGGGCAGGTAGCACACCTTCTGTAGCTCAAACTCCTTATACACGGTCTCTAACTTCTTCACACGCTTCGTGGCTTTCTCAAGCTCTGTTAACACCTCATCATGCTTCTGCAGATAGCCTGTGAACTCCTGAGAACATGAAGGCAACAACCCGTCACATAAATTGTGGAGAATCTAAATACCAAAAATCAAATTAAAATGAAAGTTGTTTTTGTTTGTAGAACAGAACAACTGTATATCTTCACCTTTAGAGCACACATGTTGCGTAGCATAACATCGCCAATTCGTTGGTAATCTCCTTTTACATGAGCGTTAGAGCGCCCCTCCCTGTTAACATGTGAATAGCGGAGACAAAATAGCATTCCTAAGTTTATTTTTTTGAGTATTTGTTTAATACGTTATGCTTTAATGGTTCATACATGACATAGGAAGAACACAAAACCCAAAACAAAGCAAAAATATGCCATTTAGTGCAGTTGCGGATAATTAAATTACCAAAAATAAGATTAAAGTTTGATAGCTTGTAATGTAAATCAATGAGATTTTTATAACAGTAATAACAGACTACTTGCATAAAGTGCATGTGAGTTGTCACGCTATATGTCTTTTTTTTTATATTGTCATATAAGCCAACAAGTTGCATTCTGATTAAAAAAAAAAACAAAAAAAACAGTACCAGAGAGCCAGCCTTTGGTCAATCTCTTTGAGAAAGCCTCTGTGGAACTCATAGATGGGGTCGATGTTGGAGAACAAGAGGGTCATGAGGCCCTCAGGCATTGCGTTTTCTTTAATCACTGCACTGCGAAACCACTGAGGACACACGCAAATGTCAATGTGATTAGACACAGTTCAAAGACAAAAGATCATCTAACAGACACAAATTAAACACATCAAAAGAACCATACACACAGCTAACTGACACAACATACAGGATACATTGTACAGACAAGCCTTGCACACTAAACTTGTTATACTCATGAGTCACGAGCACAGACAGCTCTGCTCACCACTGTGATGACCTCCAGATCCTTCAGGTACGTCCGCTCTGTTGTCAGAATCTCTTTAGCAATGAAGTAGGCTTTGTCGGTGGGATATCTCTGAAAATAAAAGCATACTTAAAACCACTCTTAGATAAGTTGTATTACACCGTCTAAACACTGTATTTTGTGGCAAGTTCACTGACAGCTAGTGGTTGAAATGGGTACTGCAGTCCAAGTTCAAAATATTGTTGCTCACCGCCTCCTCCTCCAAAACTTTTGTGCTTAAAAAGTATAGACATTTTTATTTTCCGAAAAAAAAAATGACAGATTGTTTCACTAGATAAGACCCTTCTTCCTCGGCTGGAATCATTTAGAGCCCTTTGAAGCTGCATTTAAACTACATTTTGGAAGTTAAAAATCAGGGGCACAACTAAAGTCCATTATATGGAGAAAAATCCTGAAATGCTTTCCTCAAAAACCATAATTTCTTTACGACTGAAGACAAAGACATGAACATTTTGGATGACCAGGGGGTGAGTTAATTATTTGTGAATTGCTGTTCTGAAAGTGGACTTCTCCTTTAAGAACTCAAAAGCTTAGAATCTAGAACCAAGAACTTTGAAACTAGTACTTACTTAGACCTTGAAATGTTTTTATATATATACATATATACATATACATACATACTTATATATATATATATATATACACACACAAATAAATATACACACTACACACACATATACTATGCAAACAAACTTATTTTGGATCTGATTAATTGTGATTAATCGAATTGACAACACTAGTTAGTAGGTTAATCTAGAACCTTGAACTTATAATGCAGAACTTAGAGCCTAGTAATTAAAGTCGAAATTAGAGACTAATGTAAAAATTAACCTCAAACACGAAACCTAAAATTTTAACATTAAACTTACAAGTTCAAAATAGAACCTAGAATATAAGGTAGAACCTAGAACACATTGTAACCTAACTTCAGTTAACTTTGAAATATTTCAAGTAATATTTCAAGATACTATCACATATTTAAAGTGCCAATGTCTAATAAATCTATAAAAGTTGAATGGGGGTCAGGGGATTATTTTAGGTTAGCTGTGCATACCAAGGTTAGCAAAAAGTTTAAAAAGCTTCTTAATCAATCCTAAAAATCAGAGGGTCATATTTAGCAAGCCCCATCAAAGACCATGCAAGCCTCTCTCGTTTTTTTTTTTTTTTTTTTTTTTTTTTTTCAAAGTTATTAATCAAATCCAAGGATTTGATTGGAAATCCAAATCCCAAGCCTGACCTGGGCTTCAAAAGTAAACTTTTTCAACTCGTATTCAGGCCCGGGCAGGTTGGCATGCGATCAGTGTACCTTCCTCCTGCCCTCTTCGTCTTCGTCTAGTCTGGCAGTGCCCACCTCATTCAAGATGGGGCTCTGCAGGGGCGAAGGTGCCTGGCCGGGAAGACTAAGAGTGGACATCTGGAAGGAGGGCGACAGACACAGAGGACCCTTGGTGTTGAAGGGAGAAAGCTGTGGGCTGTCAGTGGCAGAGTCTACAAGATGAAAAAAGAGAGAGAACATGAGTTAATATTGTTAAGACAATAATAATAAATACTTTGGATTTTTATTAAAATTGTATTAACTTTTAGGAGTTAATTCAATAATTTATTTTTATTAAAACTTTTAAAAGTAAAATTTTTTTTTTTTTTTTAAAGTAAACGTTTAGGAGCTTAGCTAATAAAATAAAATAAAAAATACTGTAATTAAAATAACATAAAAAACAAAATCTTTAAATAGTAAATAATTGCAAATGCACTAAAAACCACTCAAAACATCCTTCATGCATGTATGATGTTTTAAAGTGCTAATAACATAACTTGGCAAAAAAACAAATCTGCCACAGCAATTCTGACAAGGCAGTATAGTGCAAGATATGATACACCTGGAGGCACGGCCATTCACATATATGAGCTGTTGTTTGCAGAGCAATAAAATAGCAATGACGGAAAAAACACACCCACTTCCTTTACATACTACTTTATTAAAAAACTGAGATAAGAAGCCTGAAAACAAACGAAAGAGCACCACGCCTACTGTATATATAAAAAGGGATAAATACAAAAAGGGGGAAATGGTTTCATCCTCAAGAATGCAGAGGCTGGGCATAAACAAGGAACTCCAGATAGAAAAAGGTGGCTTTACGACCCGGAAATAATTCCTGCAGAGGATTATCAGCGATACTGCTGGGCTGGTGAGCCGGCAGTGGTTTACAGTTTAACTGGAGTGTCCCAGCGGGGATGACATAGGAGAAGAGGGGAGGGAGAGAAGGGGTCTGGAGCCGGGGTTTGGCAGCCAGCCTGAACAAACACACAGGCAGCGCTCCACACTAGAACGAGGCTGTGGAATGTAGCAGAAGAAGCGTATCTAAAACTCTATAACAACAGACTCGTGCTAGATTGTGTTTAGTTTCAAATTTCATATTGAATCCTAATGGTAGCTCATTAGAGTTTAAACTATAGATGAGAAATATGTATCAAAACTGTTTAATAGAAACTTTTTTGATAAAGAACAGGATTTGTTTCACTTTATTTTTAAAGCTGTGAATTGAAGCTACTTATGTTAAGCATAGATAATGAAGACCAGTGACTAAAACTAAATTTAGTAAAGTATAAGTCCACTTTCAAAACAAAGATTCACATATAATTTACTCACCCCCTTGTCATCCAAGATGTTCATGTCTTTCTTTCTTCAGTCGTAAAGAAATTATGTTTTTTGAGGAAAACATTTCAGCATTTTTCTCCATATAATGGACTGTTATGGTGCCCCGAGTTTGAACTTCCAAAATGCAGTTTAAATGCGGCCTCAAACGATCCCAAATGCGGTTGTAAACGATCCCAGCCGAGGAAAAAGGGTCTTATCTAGCGTAACGATCGGTTATTTTCATTAGAAAAAAAAATTTAAATACTTTTTAATCTCAAACGCTCGTCTTGCCTTTCTCTCCATGAACTCTGTGTATTCTGCCTCAAGACAGTTAGGGTATGTCGAAAAACTCTAATTGTATTTTCTCCCTCAACTTCAAAAATCATTTCAAAATCATCCTGCATCACTGCAGAAGTACAAACCCAGTCTTTGCAACGTGAACATGCAAAGAAGATCAAACACCCTTAACAAAAAAGATAAAACAGCGATATAGGACGATTACGAAGTTGAGGGAGAACATGAGATGGGAGTTTTTCGACATACCCTAACTGTCATGAACCGGAACAAAAACAGTCCAGGCAGAGTAAGACAAGACGAGCGTTTGGCATTAAAAAGTATATAAATACTATTACTTTTATGAAAATAACTGATTGTTTCGCTACATAAGACCCTTCTTTCTTGGCTGGGATTGTTTACAACTGCATTTGGGATCGTTTGAGCTGCATTTAAACTACATTTTTGGAAGGTCAAAATCGGGGCACCATAGAAGTCCATAATATGGAGAAAAATGCTGACATGTTTGCCTCAAAAAACAATTTCTTTACAACTGAAGAAAGAAAGACATGAACATCTTGGATGACAAGGGGGTGAGTATTTGTAAATTATTTGTAAATTGTTGTTATGGAAGTGGAGTTCTCCTTTAAAAACGTTACACATTTTCAGCAATTAAAATAAGCTAAAATTAAAAACAAAAATTGCAAAAATATACCAAAATTTGCCAGACTGAAATATGTTTAAGTACTAAAATTACTAAAACATAAAAAATAAAAATAAAACAAATAAATAACAAGAAAAACAAAATTAAACAAAACTTACAAATAAAATTAGAAATTTGTAAAACTTACTACGACTGACAATATAAAAGTAAAAGGGAATTTAAAATATTAATAAATACTTTTTATAATATATAAACAATATTATAATAACACTGATAAAGACTATTTCAGTACATTTATACAGAAATCCTACATTGAATATTGATGAACCAAAAAGAAATCAACAGAGGGCAAATGAAATCAAATTCAGCTTATTTTCTGATGTCTAGTACAGTATTCACAGATTTTTACAAGCTAAAACTGATCAAGAGACCAAGGGACTCTACACATAAGTGAACTTATCCTTGATTCAGTGATTATTCCGTTATTTATAACATTTAACACATAGGTAGACAGATTCAAAATGATTCTAGACACATTGGCTCCCACTAGTTTTAACATTTCTCCTACTTTTCTGCCCATCATCTTGTTTTTCCCTTTAGTATTTTAGCTCCATGTTCAACCACAAACTCTCAAAAAAAACGATGATAAATAGGTGGCTCAAGATGTTGTTGACACTGGCACTGATCCATGCCATTGAGAACAGCTCCTTAAATATAGAACTAATCAAAATAACACTGCAAACCACAATCCTGAAAAACCCATTAAGGTCAAATCCTTATAAGAAAAACATTCCTGCAGTTTAAGAAAACTGTATTAGGTTTTAATGAACACCATATTATAGTTCCAGTAGGTTAGGACACAGGTTATTAGCGGGGCTAGTGTAGTTTCTGTTTTTAAAAGTCACTTAAATCATTTTAAAAAGGGTACAAAAAAGCCTGAAGTCCCAGATACCCAAAAGTGATTTTTTTATTTCAAGGGAAAAATATGAAACGCACACACACATAAGTACACTCTATTTTCACATTAGTACATTAAGGACCTTGTATTTATATAGCTCTTAATTTCAGAATTAAATTTCCAAATAAAGTATACTGAGGAAGCAAAATGTAAAGCACAAGGCAGGTAAAGAAAGGCAAATCTGGTCAGGTCCTGTTGTCATCAGATCCCCCAAAGAACTAGGAATACCTCTTTTTTTGTATATACACTACCAGTCAAAAGTTTTTGAACAGTAAGATTTTTGAATGCTTTTTAAGTCTCTTATGCTCACTAAGCCTGCACTTATTTGATCCAAAATACAGGAAAAGCTGTAATATTTTGAAATATTTTTATTGTTCAGAATAGCTGCTTTCTATTTGAATATATTTGAAAATGTTTTTTTTTTTTAATTGATCAAAAGTGATAATAAAGACATTTATAATGTTACAAAAGATTTCTATTTCAGATAAATGTTGTTCTTCTGAACTTTATCATATTAATCAAAGAAACCTAAATAAAAAAAAAAAAAAAAAAAAATCAACTCTGCTGCTTTCAACATACAAAATAATAATAAATGTTTTTTTGAGCAGCAAATCAGAATATTAGAATGATTTCTGAAGGAGTGTGTAACTGGAGTAATGATGCTAAAAATTCAGCTTTGAAATCACAAGAATAAATTACACTTTAAAATATATTCAAATAGAAAAGAGTTATTTTAAATAGTAAAAACATTTCAAAAGTTTTGGCATCAAATAAATGCAAGCTTGGTGAGCAGAAGAGAGTTCTTTAAAAAAAAAAAAACAAACAAAAAAAATAAAAATTCTAAAAACTTTTGACTGGTAGTGTATTAAAAAAAACAAACAACAACAAAAAAACTACAATCTTGTTTCTGATGCAGTATTGTGATTCATTGTGACTTAACTTTGTATCTTAATAGCATTTCTGTTTAAAATACTTTTTACGTTTAAAAGCCTAAAAAAAAAAAAAAAAAAACCTCAGCAAAAGACAAAATAAATTGGACTGAATCTGTGCAGGAAAAAAAAAACAATATAAAAAAAAATGTGCAATGTAGTTTGTTATAAATACCAAAAAAAGAGCCTTAAAATGCCAAAAACGACCTTCGATATAGCATGAGATTATAGAAAAAAGATAAATTTTCCCTACCACAACATGTATATTTTGCATCTCCTATATAAAACACTATAAAAAGCCACACTGCAAAAACATGCATTTTGTGCCAATATTTTAAAGTGTGCATGTAAACAAATCAGAACACATGACTAGCTTTTTTTTCTGGGGGCGAAAACAAATGGTGGACTTCAGTACTTACTGAATACGGATACGGAGTGTATCTTCCATTAAAAAAAGTGTGTATCATGTGTTATGAAATGTATCAGAAGTGCTAGGATGTGTTGGATGAGTGCTAAAAACAGTTCATAGCTATACATTATAATAATCATGATCCATGATATGGAAAAACTCTTCAGGGACGACAGTCATGTAACTGGCACACATTCACAATCTGAGATACTGACGTGTTTGACAGGAATAAGACCTATTTGAGTTAAATAAAAGCTGTTTTATGTGTTAAAAGAACAGTGAAATCTGTTACAACAGCCCTCAAAGGCAAATTCTATACTATGGGTGATACGAGAGAAGACGACTAGACCAGGAACATTATGGGTTTTCATTAGTGCACTTTGTAAAGTTGAGTTAAAGTAGAAACAGTCTGAATTACAGTATTATTTTGTTAAATAAAAAGGTTAATTTGTACTTCATTGGTCACTTTATAAAGTAGATTTGGCAACACTTAATATAATAATATTAATGGTCAATACAAAGAGAAAGTCAAAGTCATTATGTCCATGATGGGAGATCTGAGAAATCAGCTGATGTGAAGAAAGCACCGTTAGGTGGATGGCCAAATGGTGCCTTGCCCAGCGTTTAAGAGCAGCCCAGGCCTGCCCTCGCTTGTGGGAGTAGAGAGAGGCTCCAGCAGCGTAAAACCATAGTATGCAAATAAAAATTCGAATGGGCCATGTTTCGCTTGCTCTCAAAATGACAATGAGAATGGATTTTGTTATGGTTAATACTAAAATGGATGTTGTTTACTTCAAAAATAGTTGCAAAATGGAAAAACTGAGTTTAGTTCACCGTTTCTATTCACTGTTTTGACAGGAAGATACTGGGTGGAGAAAGCAAATGTAACACATTTTAATCATTAAATGGAACTGACAAAGAAATGCAAAGGAGAGGAGAGCCTGAATCACACAGTGAAGTAAAGCAGAGTAATAAGGCAGGATATTAAATGGGATTTCAAGAAAGGAAGAGGAAATAACACAAACGGCATTGCCTGCGTCTCATCTTGAGCTCACGGAACTCGATGTACTCATGGCACATAGACAGCGTTATTCACTCCAGACCCCAGAACAGAAACCCAAGGCATTTATGCGGTCTGGATGTCATACAAAAACACAACTGCACGGAGCTGATGTTACCCATTAAGGCTCTGAGAAATAGTTTGCATCATTAGGAGTGCCACTTATATAATGCATTAAGTGAGGCAATTATAGATCAAGTTAAACCTTGAAAAGAGACACCCAAAGGTAATAAGCACAAACAAAAGATTCAAGAAGTGCTTTGAAAGCAAACCTGCAGTACTTGTAGAATAAATCACTGCAAGGATATAGTGGATACACCAAAATGACAGAGCAAAATACTTCAATGAATAATACCTGAATGATGTTGAAAAAGCTATTTGATACAAGGCAGAAAGTTCACGATTTCTATCAATCAAATACAAGCAAATAGTTCCTAAGCTTAAAGTAAGAAAAGTTCACTACATTCATAGAAATGTGCCAACACTGGACGTACTGTTAACGGTAAAAATGTTTTACTTTATCGAACCATAATTTTAACTGGGGACAACTGACTATCACTCTGGTTCAATGTGCATGAGGTTAGGATTCAAGCTCTGTTTTACATTCACTTTCTTAGCAGTTGTATTGACAGCACATTACAATACTCAACCACTTACATTCTTTGAAGGAAAGTAAAAAGCTACACTACTCTTTAAAAATGTTGGGATCTGTAAGATTTTTTTTTAGAGAAATTAATACTTTTGATGCTGTTCTTTTGAACATTAAATAACTAAAAATCCTGACAAAAACTGCATTACACACGTCACAAAAATATCAAGTACCACAACTGTTTGCAACATTGATTCTTAGCTTTACTAAATTTAATTTAGTGTTTCTAACAGACTTAAAGCATATATATATATATATATATATATATATATATATATATATATATATATATATATATAAAGATATTAAAATGGAAAGCATTTTACAAAAGCATTTTAAATCTTACTGACCCCAGTCTTTTTAACTTTAGTGTCTCTGTAGTGTTTCTTTATGTGCACGATGTATATTAATGGCTACAAAAGTCTACCAAAAAAAGAGCAAAGAACTATAAGACTATATTGCAAAGTGACATGCACAGATCCAATCTTTTTAAGTTAAAAAAAAAAAAAAAAAAAAAAAAAAAAAAAAAAGCATACATGCAATAATGTCTGGTCTGTGCCACTGACTGTAAGTGTAAATGCAGTTATACTGTATAGTCCAATCAGATAAGATGCATGACATTTCTGAAAGGTAAACAGCAGGGGGCAGAGTGGAGCGACTAATTCTAAAGTAATGAAAACAAAAACATCTTAGGCTCAAATGTGCTCTTAGCAGCAATGGCTGTCAGGTCCACTGCTAATTAAAATCACAGCCCTGAGTAGAGTGGTTCATTACTGGAATAGACTCATGCAGTTTTCCTGATATAAAAGTACCTTCATACATGCATGTAAAGCTTATCATAGTAATTTACATTTTCTACATACTCATTTTCAGACAATTCAATTTAGCTGTTGAATGAACACTTGCCATAAAATTCACTGTTGAACAAAATAAAATATTGTGAATTAACATATTGTGATTAGTTAATCAAATCAAAACTTGATTAACTTGAAAACTGCCAATTAAACTTACTCTTCGTTTAGATTTCCATCTGACTGCATTTAAACACTTGATAATATTTGATTATTTTATTTTATTTTTACAGCATGATACTTCAGTAAAATGTTTGCTATTCACTTTGAGAAGTTTGGGGGATGTTTTCTTTACCCAGGAAGAACAAGACCCAGGCATACTGGATGTTATCATTTTCTGGATTAAAATTTACTTAAAAATTTACTTAAAAAAACAGATTAAGATTAAATCTTATATGTTCACTACTATGTTCAAGTTTTTTTATAAAAATATTTAAACATTTTACTGTTTTTGCTGTACTTTGGATCAAATATAGGCTTGGTGAGCAGAGACTTTTTAAAAACATTAAAAATCATACTGTTCAAAAACTTTTGACTTGTAGTGTAATGCATACAGCCATTATCTCATTTCTCTTGCATGCAATGCAGCCTTAACATGGATGAATTAATGTAATACATTTTTTTGTTATTCAAAGCTCCAAATGCTTATAAATGAGAAAATATGTAGGTTTACATGCATAAAGTGGTAAGAGTATCAATTCTAGATGATACAGCCATTTAATTTTCCTCTTTAAAATGTCACAGCGCAACTTTAGGTTGATTAAATGTAAATGGATAATAAATGAATGAACTATAAAATCAGAAAAATTCGAATGAATCTTACTGTCCTAAAGAACTCGCAACACATGATTCAAAAACAATAAAAACAGAATGAATTAACACCAAAGAGAGAGAAAGATAGAGGAAGAACACTGGAAAGGGCATGTAAGTAAAAAAAAAAAAAAAAAAAAAAAAAAAAGTGGCAGATTAAAGCGCTAAAAGGAAGTGCCAAAACTATAAGCACTGATTATATCAGGATAAGGTGGGCAATTAAGTGCTTGGTCATGTTCTGCATTAAAAACCTGCTGTGTAATGGGGGTCAAGCTACATTTTAAGGTGGGTGGGACCTGATGGGGGCTCCCCTAAGCCTAGAGCCCTGAGATTTTGGCATTCCAACAGGAAGCTGTCTAAATCTGCTCCACTCACTAGTGGATTGCTAAAGAATAGGTTCTGATCTGGAGGCAGACCTCCATCCGACCCCCAGTCGGAGTCGGAATCGGAGCTGCCGTCAGCTGAGCCCTCTGTGGCTGTGGGCGGATAGCTGAGCTGCTCCAGCTGCTCCACCAGATCGTTAAACTGCATGGCCGAACTGTCTTCCGAACGTACCGAATACGCAGGGAAGTTAACCATCGAGCTAGCCTCGGATAGGTTCTCGGAACCAGGCAGACGTAGGGAGGATGAGGAGTCGGGACCTCCGAAACCGAGCGAGACTGAGTCGCCGACAGAACCTAGTGGAAGGTTATCCAGCGAGCTACACTCGGAGCGGTTGTTGACTAAAGAACTGGTTTCGGAACGGCCGAAGGCACTTTCGGGGAACGTGTTAGCATTGCCGTTGAGATCTTCGAGACCGAGAGCGTACGCAGTGGGCTGAATTCTATCACCATATTCAAACCTCCCAGGATTTTCTTCGTCAAACCCATAACAGTAGGCCTCCGCACCACCAGCGTAAAATGAAATCTCAGCCGGATCGTCATCTATGTACTCTTCGCTAACATGCAACTGTGCACAGGACATCGGGATCTGGTATGACATCTGTCGAACACGCATTAACTCCGCCTCAAACGCTTCAGGTGTGAGGAAACCCGTTTTCGGCCCACTGCTTATGCCACCCACCCCTACTCGCTCGCTATCCTCATTGCCATTTTGGGAGGGCCGTGCACTAGGGGAACTACTCTCTACACACACAAACGAGGGGCCGCAGTCTCCTGCTGCCTGGATATGAGTGGCACCTGGGAAGGCGTAGGTGGATTGGGAGTTGGTCTTGATGGAGTCCTGCTGCATTGGGCTGGGGGCTCTGACAGGCTGCTGCGTCTGCTGAAGATGCACAGGCTGGTTTGGGGTCTCCATCCGCATGGGTGAGCTGGGGGCATGCAGGGAGTGGAAGGAGGCGGTGACAGAGGAAGGAGGTACTGCACACCTTAGACTGTCATTAAAGGACAGATTCTGAAATGGATGGGTAAGGCAAAGAGAATGGATGAAAAAGTCAGTGGTTATTCTTCACATTGGTATTGTTGAGAGATCGGCTGTGTGTCTGACCTAAGACTCTACTGACCTGTTTTGGCACATCAGAAGCCAAGGAACGTGTTGACATGCGAATCTTACTGTTCCTCCTGTACAAACGGCATAGTCAGTGCAAAGACGAAAAACAGAGAGCGAAGCACTATGACAAAAGGGTTAACAAAGGACTGTCCAGTATACAATAATAAACTGCTTTTAGGGGAGACTTTGATAGAAATATTTACCTCTGGTAAGGAGTTCTTCTCAACCCGCTGTCCCTCACATACTCAACAAGCTGCTTTTGCGTCCTCCCACTGTCACATATACAAAAAGTGTTTATGTTTACAAAGTGTTTACAACAATTTGTAATTTGTAAACTATGCGATTATTAGGGGTGCCCCTTAATAGTCGACTAACCGTTAGTCAACGAGAAGAGGCTTTGTTGACCAAAATTTTATTAGCCACTTAGTTGCAGAAAAAAAATTTCCACAGGAAGTGGTGAAGTCAAGCACTCCTTGACGGACAGATCAATAACAGCTGTCTATGTGGTAATACAGTACATCGGGCAGGACATCCAAACACTCACCTATCATTCACTGACCTCAAATATGGCTTTTATTCTGAAAGATGTAGCAACTTTACATGGCAACTCAATCTAATGTTATCCAATTAATATGTACGCTATTCAAGTGTCTGCAGAGTGTGGAAACTGAACAGTAGCACGCTAATTCAAAAAGAAAACAAATATTCTCAGATTATGTAATCCGTATGAAACATGCATACAGGTGCATCCACTACTGCGGAGATGACAAGTCAAAAAAATCTTTAGTTGAGGTTATGCATTGCTAAGAACTTCATTTGGACAATTTTAAAGGTGATTTTTTTCAGTATTTAGATTTTTTTGCATCCTCAGATTCCAGATTTTCAAATAGTTGTATCTCAGCTGAATATTGTCCTATCCCAACAAACCACACACCAATGGAAAGGTTTTTTATATTTATGTAAATCTCAATTTGAAAAAACTGACCCTTATGACTGACTGGTTTTGTGGTCCAGGATCACAATTGTACATTAATGTAATTGCACTGAAAGCAAGTGTGAATCTTTGGTACTAAAAAACTCATGTTGTGACAAATATCACTAAGTTATGTACTACCAGTTAAGTAAAACAGATTTAAGTTTGTTTGTGCTTGGAACTCACAAAGACAGTTCAATAGAAAGACTAAGAATCAATGCAGGAAACGCTAGCAGAAACATTTACTCTAGAACATCATATTAAATAGTATATCACCAACCCACGTCAATATAATCACATGTGTGCACCTGTATCTGAAGGAGGATCCTCTGCTGAAGAAGACAGCTTTGGATTTGGGCTGTGGCTGATCTAAAAGACGGAAAAACGAGTGATGCTCCACACAGTTCTTCCAGAAGATCTTACACTGATCTCGACTCCCCATTAGAAATTCCAACGTATCCTGATGAGGACCCTGTGGAACGAAAGGTTGATCAGTCACTGAGAAAAGACTGAACTTAAGAACTTCCATTTCAGATGAAACGCAACAAGAGGAAGCATATGGTTCTGATTCTTAGCACCCCATGTAATTGATCCCGACAGAATAACAAACGTCACTCTGAATACTTTTAAATGTTTACTTGGGGGTAAGAGAAGGTCCCATCCAACCAAGCTCCTGAGCTTTAACATATTACTTCTACACTGGGATCTGTATGTTCTGGGAATCCACTGACTGATTACACAGCACTGTATTTCTCCAGAATTGTCTGTTTTGGTGGAGGTATGTATTGATGTCCTGACTTGTCATATTATACTATGTTCTGTCCACTTTCAATTGAGGCAGTGTGTCTAAAGTATATAATGTGTGTGTATATAATGTTAATTTGATACTCACATGAACTTCTGGGTGCAATTTAATTAAAAATCGTTTCCTCTTGAAGCTCAGCTTCCGAATTTTAGACCAGTTGAAAGTGTTAATTTTGGTGTGGCCCTGAAAAAAAAATAAATAAATAAAATGAATAAAACAATGCATGCACGTAACTATGTGTCAGCTGAATTTTATATCAATTTACTACAATAAAAATGCATTTAAATGCACTAATAATTTGACTAAAATAGAGCACGAACACCACCTTTTTTTTTTTTTTAACACTATGAACTCATATTATATTCACTAAGACGATACATTTGTCCATGTACCTGAAAGACCTGCAGGCCCATGTGCGCGACAGCCAGGTTAATCTTGGTGCCTTCTCGGTCAGCGGCGGGATGAAAGCGAACCCCATACATCTCCAGTTTACGAGCAATCTCCAGAACCTGGAAATCTGATTCTGCTGGGGTCTGCCCACTACACACAAAAAAGCAAAGACAAATATTTAAAAAAAACATTTAACAAATGAAAACATAGTACCACAGAAAAAAACTCAAAGCCAATGTAGAGTGATAAAGCATATTTAGTAGCCTAGAATATCATTTTATAGCACAGGTCTTCAACTTTTACATAACCCCACAATTTAACTTCTAAATCTTCTGTACTCACTTTATAATAACTTTATCAAAACATACACTGCTGTTTAAATGTTTGGGATCAGTAAGATTTTTAATATTTTTTTAAAGAAGTTTCTTATGCTCATCAAGGCTGCGTTTATTTGATCAAAAATACAGATTGTATTGCAAAAATTATGATGTAAAGTGACGTAAAATAACATTTTTCTATTTTAATACACATTAAAATCTAATTTATTCCCATGATCAAGGCTGAATTTTCAGCATCATTACTTCAGTATTCAGTGTCACATAATCCTTCAGAAATCATTCTAATATGCTGATTCATTATCAGTGCTGGAAACAGCTGTGCTGCTAAATAGCTTTTTGGAACCTGTGATACTTTTTCCAGGATTCTTTGATGAATAAAAAGTTAAAAAGAACAGCATTTACTTAGAATACAATTTATTTATTTTTTTTTCTTTTTGAAAGAAATTAATACTTTTATTCACAGGGTTTCTGCAGGTTTTATGAGGGTCAATTTAAGACTTTTTTAAGACCTTTTTAAGACCAACTAAAGAATCAAAGGGAAAACAATACAGCAATATGTTCCCCAAGTATAGTTTGAGTTTTATTTTCACTTTCAAATTTGCAGCAATTCAGCGTCTAGCAATTGTTTGTTTTTAGGTCGTTGAGTTTTCCCTCTTTTCCTCGCTTTCCTTCAGTAAAAGTGCTATGCACATTTTACTTTCACTTTCATATTAGTGGCAATTTGGCATCAAGCAGTTGTTTTTTTTTTTTTAGTAGTTTGTTTAAGTTTTCCCTCTTTTCTTCACTTTCTTTCAGTTTTAAGCTTGTAAACAGGGCCGCTGCTGGCCGAATGGGTGCCCTAAGCAGAATTGTATTGTTGTGCCCCCTCCTTCATTATCGAAGTTAAAAAATAAATAAATAAATAAATAAATAAAAAAATCACCTATTATACAGGGTCAAAATAGAACTTTAATAAAATATAAAAGTAAATGAATAAATTGCAATTAAATTGTATTATTTATAAATTACAGTTGTAGATCTAGACAGTTACCTATGACTATGATTTTATTAGGCCTAATACAGTTGTCTAATTGATTTTATTATCTCAAGCATCCAGAAAACACACAAAAGAAAATTAAGCAGTTTTACTATGATAAAACCACGGTTAATTTTGGCAAGGGTTGTGATGTCCACGTGTTTTTGTTAAAGAAATTATAGAAGCTGTAGCATTTCTATCACAAGATTAAGTGGATATTTGAATATCTATATATATATATATATATATATATATATTTTTTTTTTTTTTTTTTTTTTTTTTTGAGCAACTGGGACGGTGCCCCCCTGAGAGTTGGTGCCCTACGCAGTTTGCGTACTCTGCACCGGTACTGCTCGTAAAAGCGTCCTGCTCATTTTACTGTCACTTTTAAATTAGCAGCATTAACGTAATGTAACGAAACGAACTTTTATTAACAAAACAAATAATAATACACCATGTTATATGCCTAATATAAATCAAAAACTTACACAAAGTTTAAATATGTATACAAAACTGAAAAACATTGTGTAACCAAATAAATAAGAAACGCAGAACGTTTATTAGCAAAACGAATAAGAAAGCTTGGATGCACGGCATTCACCTTGCACGCTTAATATAAAATTAAAAAAAAAAATAAAATACACAGTTTAAATAAATAAAAAGCAGCAAGCACTGTGGAACCAAATAAATATGAAACTTCCATTATCACCTTAGAGAAATGGCAGAAGTCAACAGGCTTTTCAAAATCCAAAGTATTTCTAAAACAGGCGCTTTTGCATTTCGTTCTGAAACTCTTCCACCATAGTCTTGTCTTTCTCACCTCTCTCTTCTTGTCAGTCAGCTCCACTCACTTTACCTGATAAATGAAATCTGCTCTGCGACTGTCGTTCGGCACACTGCATTGAGCAGCCGTGTTCAGTTTTAATTGTATTGTCTGTTCTCTAACTATACTAAATGATTTTTATTGCTATACAAAATTCAAAAGGACAAGTTCTTCTCCTGGTGACTGACAGATGAAGCAGCAAATACCGCCATCTACCGCGCATTGTTTAATGAATATTGAGCGACTTATGCGATGTAGCACAGAAATTACGCTTTCGCTTCACTTTAAAATGAAACGCATGAAGAAACAATCCCTCACGAAAATTAATGCCATGATCATATGAATTTAAGACTTTCTGCTCTGATTTAAGACCTTTTCAAGGCCTTAATTCACAGAAAAGCGATTTAAGACTTAAGACTTTTTTAACCCTGAATTCAGCAAGGATGTGTTAAATTGATAAGTAGTGACAGCAACCATTCATTTATCTATTCTCCAAAACATTATATTATACTATACTACAGGGCTGCTGAATGCTTGAATCTGACTGGCTGATGAACACATACGCAACACCCATAATTCCACACACAATCATGGCATCTTCAAACTACGCCTTTGTTTCTTTGTTAGTTTTGAATATGCACACTCTAGCAGCGAAAACGTTAGGGGTGGGAGAAAAAAAAAACAAACTATTCTCCGATGCATCGCAATTCTCTCTTCAACAATTCTGAATATTTCTTTTCATTCTTTTCATTCATATATCATTCTTTAGATATGCTTTTATTAATGCTGTTTGGAATGCAGTACTATTAGATGCACGAAACTCGCACACTGACAAACTGTGTGCTTTATGTTTGTTGTCCTGAAGATCGATTGCAGCTGCGGTTAAATGGACTTGCATTTGCACTTGCAGACCAAACATATTATTTCGATATGTCGAAATAAATCTGTGCATTAAGGCCACAGTATACTTCCTTTTAAGTATACTTCACACAGCGTACAGCGAATTTCATCATCAGAACAGTACGTGCACCACCGGATAACTGTCGTTCCACCAGGAGGCAACACTCTCTGGGCCAACTGTTTCACAATAGAAAACGAAAGTAAAGAGATGTAACAACAAGCGCTTGTGAGCAAGAAGATATGAGAAAGCCCAGCTTTGGTTTAAAAGAGTTCAAAAATATCAGACATCAGTCATGAATTAAATGTGGAAAAATAATGGATGAAGCTTTCTATAGTGCATGTGTTGATCGTCTACATTCGCACACACATCAAATGGAGCTCTTTGAAAGGCTACGCGTTCGACTGTGCGCATACGCTAGCATACACGTACAAAAATGAATGCAGTCTGTTAAAGCTGCCACTGTCTATGATCTCATCAGTAATATTCAAACGAGATTAATGCTGAGGAAACAAGAAAAACCCATAACTATTGTCTGTAAACTTTAGGATACTTAAAGAACACTTATTCTTACTTATTAAATAAGCAATTGTTTAAAAAAAAAAAAAAGGTAGCCTGCTTATATAATAAAAAAAATAAAATTGATATAACAAAATAAATTTGATATAAAATTTATATGAAAATGTAGCCATAATAATAATAATAATAATAATAATAATAATAACAACAACAACAACGTTTAATTTGTATAGCGCCTTTCCCAAGCTCAAGGACACTTCACCATACCAAGCAATATAATCAGTACATACACAGATGGACAGTAGACATTTGCCAAGTCCAAAATATGTGATTACAGTTGCAAACCATAGTAATAATCCAAACAACTTAATACAACAGACAGTCAGATACAACATTAAACCATAACAGTTTAAGAAGAAACAGATAATGAACGATAATATTGGTTAAACAGGTTTTGAGTTTAGACTTAAACTCGTGCAGTGTGCAGTAATATTGAAAACCGAGAATGTGGCGCATCCTGATGTTGAGTTGACAATGAAAATCGTTACTGAACTGAACCGTGAAACTAGAGAAGATTCGCACTCCTACTTTTAAGATGGCAGTACTGACATATACAGAGATTCCAAGTATAAAAAAGAAACTGCAATTTTGTTTAAAATGTATGGTTGTAAAGACATATTTACACAGCGGAAGAATTAACTGGGAAAAAAAAAAAAAAAGTAGATCAAGACTCGTTTTGAAATCGGATCGTGAAGTGCCTGAAGATTCCCACCCCTAGAAAACGTACACATTGTGCCTTTAAAATTTCTTTTTACCTTGTTAAAATCAGGTCTTTTCACAGAAACACATTTTGTTGCATGTGTCTTCAAATGCTAATGACCTCTGCTCACCCCGCCCCTCTCTTCTGTGGGGTGACAAGCCGTTCTCATGAGACTGTTTACTTAAGCCACATTTAGCGGCAAAACTTGCTAACTAGTACATTATTAGGAAAGGTGATTTGCAAAGACACATAAAAAAAAACCTTACACTCACTGTAGGCAAGGCTGGATCACGAATGATTTGTGCAAACATACACGCATTTATGTAGATCGGGGAGCGCATTCCCTAAAAAAACTAAAGTAATCCTCTGCGTCTTCTGTGGCTCAGATGTCAGAAGCAAATGATGACTGCTATGTTCATTATTACATCCATCAACAAAACATCTCAATTGCTTAGGAGCCATTCTTGCATAGCCCTTCACCAGAGTCGACACAATGGTGGACTGTTTACGGTAAAACGGCAGTCTCAATCAACTATCGTGGGAGCCGACTGAGTCTGTGTGATGTCACACAGCCAAGAATCAGAGAATGGCTTGATTTGAAAAAGGGCATATTATTTATAGGGATTAAAAATATATAGGGATTTTTATCATTATAGGGTGGTTATGTACACACACTGCCAACGCACAATTATGTTGAAACAACATGTAAAAGTGAATTTTGCATTCGATGACCCCTTTAAGGAAAGCACATACTCTCTTTCGCTCTCTCTCCCTTACAAGCGCACTCACATACAATACGGACACACGCTCGCACACAAAACTTACATCCTACCATTTCTACGTAAAGAGTGGGGGATGGGCAAACATATCCCAGTAGTGTTGAGTAGCGTTCTGGCTAATCGTGGGCAAATGTTAGAGCAGTGCCAGATCATCAGCGCACTCTAATTTTGCTCATCCTTTAAGCTGTTCAATCTGCTTAAGCCCCTCCCCCTTCCCTTGTGGCCGTATGGCTAATAAAGAGCCTTGAGCCACTGGATTACAATCGCAGCCTCACATAGCCGCTGACACGGCCGACCTGCAATACTTCTCTCACAGCCAAAGCCTCAGATTAAATGCACCGGAAATGCACCATTACAATGAGCCAAAAACACAGAGCTGATACATTTGACAAAAACGGACAACTCCGGTATCGTAAAACCCTATTTTTTAATTATTTTTGACTCTCATGATATTCATACTTCTGCAAATTTGTTTTTTTTGAAGACTTTTGTAGGCCTCATAGCATACGTTTTTAAGTACTGCTCATGCCTAATGCACATTTAATGTTTAATAGAGGGTTAGCATGAGCAACAAATGCATGACTAATAATGAAGATGCTGCTAAAACATTAAATTTTCTATCATTACTTATTAATCTGAAAGGATGAGAGAGTTTAAAAAAACAGGATCATCTGTCCCATATTATCATATTATGTCTAATAGTCTCTGCAAGCTATTAAAACAACATATTTCCAAAGTTCAAGCAGCGAGAGAAACTGCAGTGCACCTTGAACTGCCTCTAAATCCTATAAACCACCACACACAACAATCACTTACACACTATCAGATCTCCTCTCACCAAATAAACTCAGCACCAAATGGAAACAGGCTGTCATTCAAGATTACCAGGGGAGTCTGTATTTAAAGTTCAGTTAAATGTTGCGCTCGAAAAAAAAAAAACTAGACATGAAAAAGATAAACCTACTTTTGTGCCATAAATTCCCTGTGCTAATTCCCGGTGGTCAGTTCCGTGAAATTTACAAATGCAAAGCCTGACAGGCTGAGATAAATAAAAGAGAACAATGCACAAGCATAGACTGTCAGGCCAAAACAATAAATGTCTTACATGTGTCTGCGGTGGAGCTCCATGATCTTTTCTTGCACACGTTCCTGATATGGCAGCAGTTTACTCATCTTCAGAAACTCCCTGTCTGCTATGTCATCGTAGTCACCGATCTCAGCTGTGTGGGGGGAAGAGAACGGTAAAGGGTCAAAGACAAATAAAAGTGTCCAAGAAAAAGAAAAGGAAAAATGTTCCAAGTTCTTGGAAACGTACTGCTTGTATTCAAGTTGGTTTCATACGGTTTTGAAAAACTTTTCTACCATTTTAAACCTTTAAAATGACTGAATGACTGTAATGTGGAATAAAAAGCAACTAATTCAAGAAACGTTTAAGTACGCTTTCTAAGTAAATTGCAAAATGCTGCATGTTTCATGTTCTGTAATATATTTGAATATTTTTTAAAGCTTGATGCTGGTCGCTATTCACTGCCATTATGGACGAGCAGGGCATAATTTAAAATTTCTTCTTTTCTGGTCTAAAAAAAAAAAAAAAAAAAAAAAAAAAAAAAAAAAAAAAAAAAAAAAGGGCGGATAAAATTGAAACAACTCCAGGATGAGTAAACATTGACTGACTTTTCATTGTTGGGTGAACTATCACAGTAAGCACCAAATTAGCATATTAGAATGATTTCTAAAGAATCATTTGACACTGAAGACTGGAATAATGGCTGAAGAAAATTCAACATTGCCATTACAGGGGAAAATTAAAATTTTAAATTACACTACCAGTCAAAAGTTTTTGAACAGTAAGATTTATAATGTTTTTTAAAGAAGTCTCTTCTGCTCACCAAGCCTGCATTTATTTGATCCAAAGTACAGCAAAAAAACAAAAAAACAAAAAAAAAAACATACATATACATATACATATACATATACACACACACACACACACACACACACACGTATGTATGTGTTTACTCTTAACTGTTTTCTATTGGAATATACTTTAAAATATAATTTATTCCTGTGCTCAAAGCTAAATTTTTAGCATCATTACTCCAGTCTTCAGTGTCACATGATCCTTCAGCAATCATTCTAATATGCTGGTTTACTGTTCAACAAACATGTTTTATTATTATTATCATCATTTAAAACAGCTGAGTAATTTTTTTTCAGGATTCTTTGATGAATAGAAATATCCAAATATTAGCTGTTATCTGAAAAAAGCAGCTTTTCTAACATTATACACTATACCTTTAAAAAGCTTGGAGTCAGTATAATTACAAAAAAAGAAATTATAAAAATTAATACTTTTATTTATAGCAAGGATGCTTTAAATTGATCAAAAGTGATGATAAAGACATTTATAATGTTACAAAAGATTTCTATTTCAGATAAACGCTGTTCTTCTGAATTTTCTATTCATCAAATGAAGCTGTTTTCAACATAATACTAATAATAGATGTTTGTTTGAGCAACAAATCAAAATATTAGATGATTTCTGATGATTTCATGTGACTGGACTAATGATGCTAAAAATTCAGCTTTGAAATTTTAAAATCACAGGAATAAATTAGAAAACAGTTATTTTAAATTGAAAAATATTTTAAAATGTTACTGTTTTTACTGTACTTTGGATCAAATGAATGCAGGCTAGGTGAACAGAAGATACTTCTTTAAAAAACACTGAACACTTAAAAAACTTCTGACTGGTAATGTATAATAAAATAGAAAATGTTTATTTTAAATTGTATAAATATTTCACAATATTACAATTTTTACTGATCAAACAAAAGCAGCCTTGGTGAGCATAAGAAATTTATTTTAAAACATTTTGAACAGCAAATCTGTAAATCTGTTATTTTAGGGGTTGCACCATTTGAAATCACCATAAAAATCACCATAAATAACCTACAAAAATGTCAAATTATCTGATGTTTCAAAAGATTCGCTGATCTTGGTGGACAGTGAGAAAGCTGCAAAAGTCATCTGTGATATCTATTGTTTCATGCTTTTTTTAATGTTTCTTAATGTTGTCATGTTCAAGTCACTGAATGTATGTTTTCCATTTTTAATGCATTTTGTACAGATTAATAGAGGCAGAAAACTAATCATGTCAGTGACCAACATTGCATAATAGATAGATAAATAGATAAAAGATAATAGATGTAAAACATTATAGAGGTATACTTCAAACTATACATACATTGCACCAAATGAGAAGCCAGCAGGGCGGCAGTGTTTTCCGTACAGTTCAATCGGCCGTCTATTAGATCCCTCTTGATCTGCAGAGAAAACAAGTACCTGGGAAAAAAAGCACATAATTACAAGCATCGTTCACCTTGTAAGTACATAAAGCATGGATGATAATTTCTGAACATCTACCTAGTAAACTCTTCCTGAAGCTGACCAGGATCTGGAGGAAAGAACTTTACCGACAGCCGAAAGAGTGTGTTCATCGGTCCTGTGGATAGCAAGTGTAAACACACAGGTTTCAAAGACCCTAAAATCCTAAAAACTAGGGGTGTAACGGCACACAGATGTCACAGTTCGGTATATACCTCGGTTCGGGGGTCACGATTCGATAAGATTTCGGTACAACAGGGAAAAAAAAAAAAAACAAACAAAAACAAATCTATGCTAAGTTTCTTTTCATTTATTTTGCACAGGCTGTAGTACAAATGACAAATTTTCCCACCTAGATGTGAAAATACTAAATATTATATTGAATTATGTTATATATAATCTGCAGTACATATATACATACAAGGAATAAATACTTGAAGTATATTTGATTTAGCTGACAGATAAACAAGGGTTAAAAACAGTGCGACACGTAACGTAGCCTATACATGCTGAGTTTCAGTTCATTTTGTGACAGCAAGGAAACTCAAATGGCAGAAAGCGACATCATATTTGTTCTCTTTATTTTACAAAAGACCTTTTACTGTATGCATTATTAATAAGACAATAAATGGCAGTGTTTAAAGTTGATTTTGCTGGTATAAGGAAACAGTTGAAGTAATTGCGCCAGTGCACACACACACAAAACATAAGTTCTAGGCTTCCAGCATTGCTAACTTGACAGCGCAGTTGGTACTTTATCAAAATAAAGTACAGTGAACCAAACATCAGCGCGTCCACCTCATTTTGTCACTGTTGTAACGCGACTGAAGTACAAAGCCTATAATTTACATAATAAATAATAGTTTAGCATTTAGATACATCGCAAATATGGAAACATTATGGAATATTTGGATTTGTGCCGAATGAGAGAAGTAGGATACACGAGCACAAAGCTCCATTTCGCAAACAGCTGAATGCGTAACTCACTCACTTTTGTCAGTGAGGGACGCGTTCAGAATCAGAACGTGATCGTGATCAAATGCACAACTCATGGCATTCGCTGTTCTTCTGCTGGCGGTTATAAAACAGCGTTGCATTACTGCGGGCGCTCCCTTCTGGATTGAGGGTAAATTGCCTGTATTCGTTGTAAGGCCTCATGCACCGAACCGAGATGTCAGCACCGTGACGGTTCGGTAAAAAATACATGTATCGTTACACCCCTACTAAAAACATAACAAAACAGAAGTGTACTTACGTCTCACTTGTTTCACTATGAGCTTGGTGGGCTCCAGCCAAACCTGTAGAAGCAAAACAGTGCAGAGTAATAAGCCTGGCATTTCAGCTTTTAACCACCTTATAAAGTCTAAGAAATAAATAATACAAATAACCTCTCACTCTTTCAAACTAGGCCTACATCTGTTTCTGGGCCTTTTAAGAAAGCACTAAAACTGAAGAACATCTCGGTCAAAGAGGCCACAGATGAGATCTTGAGATGCTGACTACACCAAAAACATATTTCAGGAATTTCTGGAAAGTTATTATCAGCTATTATTCAAGTGCTCCAGGATATGCACATTTTTAATTCAAACCTCTCTGTGCTTGCCTGTTTTGGGGTCTTGCATAAATGTGGATGATCTGTTTTAATTGTGTGTGTCTGCAGTTTGTAGACGCCCTGCTTCTCCAAGCACATCTGGAGCTGATTGTGGCAAGAATGTACCTTTTCTCACTCCACCTCCAGCCCCTTCCACTCCGCTGATCTCTCATCTTTTACAGAATCATCACAACAACCCCGTACACACACATTCCACACCTGATTCAACTCCGTCCAAAAAAAGCTGGCCTGGCACATTCAAAAACAGATGGCCAACAGACCGTCTCAAGTATTCATCTCAAAATCACTTATGAAAAGTTTTTACCAATAATAAAGAAATCAAGATGAAAAAAAGATGCATTATGGTGATAATTAAAATGTTGTGCTAGTGGGTTTATACAGCACAACAGCCCTTTGTTTTCAGCAAGCTCAGTATTTTTTTCCCCAGGTATTTTCTCCATAACGTTTTTTTTTTTTTAATGACTAAACAGTTCTAAGCAACGAACCAATTCAATAATAAAACAAAAACCAAGTCAAGAAACAAACAAAAACTAAACCAAAAGTCAAATAAACCAAAAACAATAGCAAGGCTGCAATAAAAACATTATAAAACACTTAAAAGGATAATCCACTCAAAAACAAAAATTGTCATCATCACCTTCATGTCATTCCAAACCTGTATTTATTTCTTCTTCTTGAAGAATGTTTGTAACCAAACTTTTTTGTTTGGTTACAAACATTCTTTAAAATATTTTCCTTTCTGTTACACAGAAGAAAGAAATATAGGTTTGGAACAACATAAATGAACAACATAAATTTTCCAGTTTTGGGTTCACTGTCTCTTTCACTGGCTTTTTAGTGCCATGTTAAAAATAAAAAAATAAATATCTAAGATTACGAGATTAAAGTAGTAATATTTCGAAATGTCGAAAATAAAGTCAAAATTCGTGAATAAAGTCAAAATATTTCGAGAACAAAGTTAAAATGTTTCAACGTTAAATATTATTTCCAATCATTTACTGTATTGTACCGTGAATAAAATGGCTTGTGAATAGTCACTTACCGTTACATACCTCAGAAGAGACAACAATATAATTTGTTTCCAATTTGGAGTCCACTTCAACCTTTAGAACGTTTTATTGTTGTTTTTAAATTAAATACATGTGAGGAATAAAAGGTTGGACGCCACAGACATTTTTGCGGAGTAGGTGGTGGAATTTTCACAAAGAAAACACTATCATTTACTGAATTGATTCACATGAATACAGCGATGTGATATTATTGTAAGACACATTGTTTGTATTTCACTATAAAACTGATTTTGAAAGCTGAGACTTTGTTTTATATTAAAAGTACCAAAAGTACAAAGCTTATTGCTATTATTGGGGGGGCTGGTGCACTACAAATAGGCCTAATGGGGTAAACAGGGTTAAAGAAGAACTTCACTTCCAGAACAACAATTCACAAATAATTTACTCACCCCCTTGTCATCCAAGATGTTCATGTCTTTCTGTCTTTAGTCGTAAAGAAATTATGGTTTTTGAGGAAAGCATTTCAGAATTTTTCTCCATATAATGGACTTCATTCGTGCCCCAATTTTAAACTTTTAAAATGTAGTTTAAATGCAGCTTCAAAGGGCTCTAAACGATCCCAGCCCAGGAAGAAAGGTCTTATCTGGTGAAAAGATCATTCATTTTTTTTGGAAAATACATTTTTTTGTATTTTTTAAGCACAAAAGCTTGTGTAGCACAGGCTCTGGGATGCACGTTCACAACGCTACGTACTACTGAATCACGTCGAAAGGTCACGCGGAACGTAGGCGGAACTACAGACCCAGTGTTTACAAAGCGAACGCGCAAAGACTAAGAAAGTGCAAGTAAGTTTGTAAACATGGTTTATAAACAAAAAGGTACAACGATGTCCTCCTTTCAAGTTTTAGGAGAAAATAAGATGGAATTTTTCACCATAATCAGTACATAAACAATGAACTTAGACATGATTCGTAGTAGTGATGGGAAGTTCAGATCATTTTACCGACTTGGACCTTAGAGTCTCGTTCAGCGAAATGAACAAATCTTTTTTCCTGAGTCATTTCGTTAATTTTAGCAAAATAT